>NW_010972842.1:7663311-7971206 GCF_000737465.1 Haliaeetus leucocephalus | reverse complement strand
CCCCCCGAGAACAAACTTGTATGTCATTGTGCTGACACAGAGGACACTGTTTGGTTCTGCCTTGACAATTAGATAGGCTTTCATTTTCAAAAATGTCCTTCCTGACTAATTTTGACGGTGATTTGGCAGTTATGAGGAAGCCAATACATTGTTTTTATTTGCTTTACTTAAGTGATGATTGTGAAGAAAAATTGAATTAGAATTGAAGTTTCTCATTTTAACTACAGAGTTAAAAATATGTTCCGTGCTAGATAATCTCCTTCCAGGTGTGAATTATGGCACTTAATTTTTTTTGAAGAGGAAACTGGACTGAACCATTCAGGTATTTTGCATTTGAGCAGCTTCCACAAATATGAGTAAGCAGGAAGGTGCAGTGAGGGCTGGTTTGATTTTCATTGTGAGATGGGCTAGGACTTTGATGTGTAGCTCTGTTTCAGTGAACAAAAGAAGTTGCTTTCTCCCCACAGTATGACCTTCTTCACCTCCAAAAAAGAAAAACGTTCTCTGAAACAAACAAGCTGGGGTTTTTTTGTTTGTTTTTTTTGTAACCTGGTCTGTGTCAGGTAATTTGCCAGTTAGTTTAAGCGCTAATCTGAAGGCTCTATAAGAGTTTTATTCAGTTCCATTAGGTCCAACTAAACTTTGTAATACAGGGGCTATTATCCTGCCAGTTGTGAGGAATTTCTGTTTTATGGAGCAATGCTGACACAAAGACAGCACTGTGCAAGCCGTCTCTATAACTGAACACTTTCACACTGCAATTTAGGAGGCGTGCAGTTCAGGAAATTGCTGGCTTCTGCTGAAGCACACTTTTACTGCAAGGAAAATTTTGTTCGTCACTCAAGTAATTGGCAGTTTTAATACCTTGTTAGTAATTACCTTATAAACAAACTAATGCATAAAGGCAAGGCTCTATGACCTGTTATCTACCTCACAGTCTTATTTGGCCAGTGGAGCTGACACATGGTGGTGGTGTTTGTTGTTGTTTTTTATTAAAGTAATTTGTTTCCATTTATTATAAATACTTTCAGCTAAGAGTTAAAAAAATGCAGTGTACCTCTACCAGACAGCCTGAGGAATGAAACATGATACAAGTGCAGTGTTGGAGGGGCTGCAAGATCACTTACCCATTCCCACATGTGGTCAGAAGGCCCATTAATCTTAACTTCTGGTTCAGTTTTTGAGTCAGGACTTCTTTGTCTCGAGCAGTAATCCCCCCACACGCCTTGAATATGTGAGGATTGTCCATGCTGTCCTAAATGTGTGGCTTACTATTTGATCCAAAGCAAGTATTTCCAATAAAGGCAAACACCTTCCAGAATCAACATTCTTGTTGATAGTTTTACTGAAATCGCCTTTGCCTGCAATCTCTAGGAGCTGGGGAGAGCTCCTAAATTGTGATCGTTCATCATACTAGCCTACAGAATGTACCGCAGCCATAACTGACTTGAACTTCCCAAGGTAACAAGGATCATTTCAGGTTACGTTCATTTAATTGGTCACGATCTGTTTTCCCCTATGTACCATTAGCCCAAACAAATAACCCTATTAATGTTGCTGATGTGCGTGTATGGTTCTGTACATTATGCAACTGGGATGGAAAAACTGGTAGGTTGCTGGGTATGAATACGAAATATGATCGCTAGAAAAAGTACATTTCATTGGAAGTGAAAGAAGGGGTGTTCCTTCTGGTAGACTAGGATACCCATGTCTTTAAACAGTTGCAGAGTTTTTGTTGTGGAATTGGGTGTGACGCTTAGCTGAAGTTTGACCAGACATGAAGTCCAGAACCTCTGTAATGAGCTGTAATAAGCAGAAATTTTATTCTTTGCTAACGCACTAGAAAAACTTTAGGATTAAATACTAGGTCTAACTGCAAAGGTGTAGAATATCTTTCTGAGGGGGCATACCGTCATCCATCTTTTCTAATTTAGCTCTGTTTTCCTGGAAATTCAGCTTGATTTTCATGCCGTAGGAGTTTTCAAGAAAACGAAACATTATGTCTAGCTACTGTGATGTTAATTTGGTTAAAATAGAGACCAACTCTAATCTCATTTCATTACAATACTGTGACATACTGTTCAATGTAAATACAGGATATTTCTACTGTACAGAAATAGATGACCATAGAGTTTTATATCTTGTTTTAAAAGCCATGAATTGCAGTAATTGGATTATAATGCAATTTTTTTCATCTTGTTTGCTGGGAATATGTTTTAAGAAATGTTGATGAACACATTTATGTACAGCATTCCAATTTGTGATTTGGGATGGCTAGAAATGAATGTTATGTCTAGAGAACATTCTTTATTGATTTTCTTTAACTAGATATTATTTTCAAGTAGGGGAATTAAGAACTAACTTTCGTCAGAGTCATGTGTAGTTAACAAGTGTTTGCTCTGGAAATGACAGTCTTTTGACTACTGTCCTTAAATTTCAGGACCAGCAACAAGATTGCCAACATATTGTCTGAACATCTGAAGCCATTTCAGAGTCTAGAAACTTTGGACTTGAGCAACAACAACATATCAGAGCTAAAAATATCATCATTTCCATCGTTACAGCTCAAGTATCTGTAAGTAAAAGTATTATGCATTTTTTTTCTTACAGGTTACTTTCAAAAAACTTATTAGAAAACTTAGATTGGCAGCTGTTTGTTAGGGTACTAAATCTTCTTTCAATTAGACGTGCATTAAATATTTATTCCTACTTTCACCTGTTCAGTTTAACATAAGCTGCTAACCTGAATACATGAGTTGTTACAAAGAGATGTTTTAGTTCATAAAAAGTGAAGGTCATTATTTTGAGATGAAACAAGTAGATGTGTCTCTTGAGAGAATTAATTATGGAACAAAATGAACTTACCTTCCTCATGGTTAGGCTAGTCTTGAGCTACATGGAGTTTGGTGGACTTCTTTGAATCTACTTTAATCCTTATTCAGTAATACTGCAATGCCAGTGCTGTACTGAGTGAGAATAAAGTAATGGGGTTGCAACATGCTACCTTCTGCCAATAATGCGCTCCTGCAGAGTAGAGCAAAATGTTGGCGATGAACTACTATTTGACTGTAGACTGAGCTGTCAAGAGCTCTAATTAATACAATAAATGAAATTCCATTTATCAAGGAGTAGGCAACGCAAGAGCTTTGTGTTTCACTACTTGGTATTAAGAACTTATTAAATAACTGTAAATTTAACCCTCTAGACATTGTTTCAACAGGTACATTAACAGTAACCGAATAACCTCCATGGAGCCTGGTACTTTTGACAATTTGTCTACCACACTTCAAGTATTGAAACTGAACAGGAACAAAATTTCAGCAATCCCTCAAAAGATGTTTAAACTCTCCCATCTGCAGCACCTGTAAGTGCAACCTACAATTGACTAATTGTTTTCAGGTTTTCCAAAGCACTGGCAGTGGTTGAACTTTAGCCTTTAATTTAACCAGAGGCAGAATGAGACAGACACAGAAAACATATTACTACAACCCTTACTAACTGCAGCTTTGTACTGAACAAAACTAGTCTTATATATTGGTGAGATGTGAATAGTCTTTGTGTTTAAAATTGTGTTTGCCTATTAAAAGGAAAAAAAAAACCAACCACAAAAACGCTGGAGAAGGGGTAATAGCAGTATTCCTTTAAGAAAGTATTGGAAAAATACTAAGTGAAGTAAACTTATATAGTTCACTACAGCAGTCTCTTATTTATTTTGTGCTTTCACGGTGAAATGAAGGGAATTAATTTGCTTTCAGAAGGTATGACAGTAAGCAATATGCTTGAGTAAATAGACCTCCATCAGCTTCACTGACACAATGCTGTCTATAAATGTTTTACCGAATAAATAATAGATAAAGTTATTTAATATGGAAGAGGCTGGGGAAATACTTTTTTTTGGCGGGGGAATCTAGAGTGCAGGAACTTGACAAGAGAGTGGGCTGGGACTGCACTATGTCAAATCCTGAATGATTATTTTCCATATTAGGTAGTCAGGAGTTAAAAGTGATGAACTCTCTTAGGTTAACCTTGAAAGTAAAAGGTCATAAGAACAGTGAAGTGTTAGGATGCTCGACACATCTGGAAACAGTGACTGTGTCTGTTCTGTATACAAATGCAGGAAGAGTTTGACTCAAGCCTCAGTAGAAGAGTGTGAGAACAATCCTGCAAAGCTCAGTATTTGATAATGATCTTAGTAGACTTTCTGATCTTCAGATTCAACTGAAGTTTTGGAAGTTGGTGATATTCTTGCCTAAAAAAGTTCTGCTCGTTCACAATTTAATCAATAGGCTGACCTAGTTATGTTAGGTAGCTAATCTGCAATAAAGGCCAAAAACTTGTGTTATCACACAAAAGAAGTATTTGGAGGAGGAGTGGGTAAGAACTGAAGGCTGTTCTTCCTGACTGTTCTTTACTGCTTATGCACATTTAAACACAGGAGGAGGAGTAAGGTTCTCTGTTGGGTGTCTGTTATCAGGGAGGGTTCAAGTATCGGGCTGCCAGAGAGCAAAGCTGAATTCTTACAAGACTGAGACTCTGAAAAATAATTGTGATATAATTATGGAGAGAGAATTATTTAGGCCCTTACATCCCATGGGGAAGTAAGTTTTGGAAGGAGAGGATTCTTCTTGGTTAGGTAGGATACAGACTGATAGATCTAAGACCTCCTTGAAGGGGCAGATGATTACTTGTATGAGGGCCTTTTCTGAGTATTGTCTAATCCTGTCTTTTTATACTATAGATCAGTTGTTGCTAAAAAATAAACTGCTTATTTTGCAAATGATGGCTAGTTTAAAATCCACTGTTATAAAAACAGTTAACATTGTTCTTTGTGCCTGTGTGAGGTTAGACTTCCCTTTTCACGTAGCTCGAAGTCAGAAAGCGGCTTGGGGTTGGTGCAGGGTTTGGAGTTAAAAAGGACGAAAGCCAAGAAAGTGGTGTGGAGAGCAGGAAGGTAGAAAATATTGAGTACTACTGTCACTGCAGCTTGCTCTCCAGCTAATTATGCCTTATAACTCCCTTCCAGGATACACATAGGTCCCAGCTTCTGACCTAAGGGGTGTGTGTAGTGGCAGAAGGGTGAGTGCCAAAACGGCTTGAGAAAGAGGGAAGAAACTATTTGTAACTAGTTGTGGAGAATGAGGGAGGAATGTGTGATGAATGCTTGGCTCCAGATTAAGAAAGGGAGGGATCACCCAGGGTATTTAATTTTGCCTAGTTATCACAACTAAAAATTTTAACTTTTTCTTTCTGACTGATTATTAATTGCAATTACAAGCTAACCCTTATGGCTCTACTGCTGGATAAACATCAGGAACTTGCTTTCACTTTTGAATTTGTGAACAGGTTTAACCATGACATTCTAGGTCTACAGGGTTTCTTTAAATCTGAAAATCAAGGAACTACCAAGTACTTGTCCTCAGTGTCAGAACAGCAGAATAGTGTTAGCATGGTTAAACATAGTGTATTACAGTAAAATGTTTGATTTTTATTACATCTTGTCTCTGTTGTTTTATGTGCAAGAAAAGCATTTAAATAAGGTTTGTTTCCAGAGAGGGAAGAAAGGTTGTTGGCATGCAGGTGAACTTACTCTGCTGTAACTGTAAATTTTATTGACGCAGGGAGCTGAATCGCAACAAAATTAAAAAAATAGATGGACTTACTTTCCAAGGACTTCCAGCTTTGAAATCATTAAAACTGCAGAGAAATGGCGTTACTAGGCTCATGGATGGCGCTTTCTGGGGATTGACCAACATGGAAGTCTTGTAAGTATCATCTTTTTGCTGATAACATATTAAGTAGAATTGCACAAAATCAATAGAATTGCGTGATAAAATTTAAAGATGTTTTTGAATTAAATTGTTCTAGTGTGGTTTGAAAAGCAGCAAGCAGTCATTGGTGAGTGTGTAGGACAGCACATTCTGAATGCATGCATACAACTCTAAATGCAAATAGAGGCTGCAGCTATCTAGCCAGTATCATGAAGTCAGATGTGGACCTGTGGCAAAGCATGCACGCCGTTGAGTTTCTGAACCTTATGTCTTTTATCTGTTTGTATGTGTTTGTGTGTGTTTGTAGGCAGCTGGACCATAACAACTTAACAGAGGTAACGAAAGGCTGGCTTTATGGCTTGCTGATGCTGCAGCAACTCCATCTCAGCCAGAATGCCATCAACAGGATCAGTCCTGATGCCTGGGAATTTTGCCAAAAACTCAGTGAGCTGTGAGTAGCTTTTATTCTATTCCAGTTTTGAAAGCCAGGTACATGCCAAAGCATGAGCTTCTTACCACTGATCTGTGAATTTTTCATAACAAAGTTTCCAAGGTGACAATAACTTTTTTGTATGTAAGACAGTTATATTTTGTTGAAAGAAGTTGAAGCCAACCGTGACTGCTTCATTTCGCTGTGGCAGTTGTACTAAAGCTGTAACACTCATTTTCAAATGAAAGAAATTCATTTTGCAGTAATTTGTGAATTGTTGGAAACGGTACGCAAGCTGTGTGGTCAAAAATGGTGTAGTAGGTTTTGTGATAGTTGTAAGGGGGGGAGGAACTTTCTCCCCACCTGAAAATTCACCTGGATTGAATTTAGTAATAAGCAGTGCAGGATAAACAATAGAATACATTTTTTCCTTGAATTTGCAGAGATTTGACGTTTAATCACTTAGCAAGGTTAGATGATTCAAGCTTCGTTGGTTTAAGCGTACTGGTTGGACTGTACATTGGAAACAACAAAGTAAATTACATTGCTGATTGTGCCTTCCGGGGACTTTCCAGTCTACAGACTCTGTAAGTTGACAAACTCAATTTTTAAGGTCAAAAACCTTAAGAAAAACCCTCTGTGTTTATAGTTACTTTTTTTTTCCCTTATGAAATATACAAGAACCTTTTGTTAACTTTCCCAGATCAGCTTGTGTTTTTCTTACAGTAGGATTTTTTTTTCAGAATAGTTGGGAGAGGGAGGACTTCCTCTTTCGTTAAGGCTTTGCACAATGGATGGTGATAATTATGATACGAGCTTTAAGTAGCATTGTTATGGGAAAGGCATGTCTCCATTCAAAGGCAGCAGGCAGCACTGCTACCCACAGCTTTAGGGATCTGGATCATAGTTTTGTCTTAACTGAATCAACGTTTTCCCTCATGGTGGAAATAAGAAGACAAAACTCAAAACTGTTATTACTATGGATGCTGATGCTTGTCGTGACTGGGCAAGTGCTTAAAGCATTTGAGCATTTTTTGAAATAGCATTTCTTAAGGGAAGGGGAAGAAAGAAGTAAACTAATTTATATTCCACTTCATTAAAATCTTCCAGTTGTGTACCATTGACCCATCTGTTAGCCAGATGAATGAAATGGTTGCCTTTCCCTCTAGGCTTTGGAAAGGGTGCTAACACTTTGCTGTCAGGGGTTTGCTCACATACTCACACTTTGTGCATGTAGCAAAGGTGCAATTCAGAGGGGTGTATGTTATGTTTTTTAAGTATACAGAGAGATATAGATCATAAAGAGAGGAAGTCAGACTTGCAAGGTGTCTAGGAATTAAGTGTTAGACTTTTCATACGAGATTTTTTTTTTTCTCCTCTAGCCCTACCCTTTTGATTCTTTGCTGACACACTGTTTTTTCACAAATCTCTAATCTGTTTATGCTTCACAGATAATTAAGCTAGTGTTGCGGATGGTGTATGATGTAAAAATTATTCACTTGTTAATAAATCTCTGTGTGTTAATATTAGGAACTTAAAAAGGCATGAGTGTATTTTGTTTCGAAGGGGCAACAGTTGATCCCTTCCCTTCCTGTGATGCTCCTTCTCTTATGATAGTCCTGTATCTGAATACCCTTGTAGGGGGATATGGGTTTGTTTTCTAATGATTCTTAAAATTGTTGGGTTTGTGATCTTCTTAATTATCAGTGGAAAAAGTACTAATAGTCTTCAAAGTCTCTCACTAAAAATTGAAATGAAATAGCTAATAAGGAAAAGTTGCTCTTAAAAAGAAAGAAACAAACAAACAAACAAAACCCCCAAACAAACAAAACCAAACCTACCAGAAAGCTATCTTAGAAATTATTTTAAGTAATACATGCTCTTGAAGAAGTATGTACCTTGTTCGTTTTAATAGCTCTTGTGGTTTGATTTTGTCTCCCCCCTTAAACAGGGATCTGAAAAACAATGAAATATCATGGACTATTGAAGATATGAATGGTGCCTTCTCTGGCCTAGATAAACTTAGGAAGCTGTGAGTATTGCTACAATATTTGTATTTCCTCATTCCCTAAAAAAAAAAAAAAATCTTAGGTTGTGTGTGTTTCAAGGGACAAGCCCAACACTTAATGATGTTTTATTTTCCATGGCTGAGATGATTTTTTTTTTTCCTCTCTTACCATTTTGTTCTCTATAAAACATTCCTTTTCTATAAAAGAAATTCCAGATTTTTTCAAGTCAAACTAATCTAAAATATTTTAGATATTACTGCTATATATGGAAACATTTCTCAAAAGAATGAGGTTTTCACATAATAGGAAGTAATAAGTGCATTATATGACAAAGGCATAGTGACAGGGATAGTCTTTGATAAAGTAATGCAGCATCCAATGGAAGTGGCTTCATCGCATTGAAATTTTCAAATGCATATCTATGAAATAAAAATATACTTATGTGTATACATTTAGAATAATCCATATCACTGAACTGTACACATTAAATGTCTTCTGAAATCATTATAAAATCTAGATGTTTACTCAAGGGGAACAAATGAGTGTCTTTTAGAGGTGAGACATTTTGCTGTATTGGGGAAGGTTGAATTGTGAATATTGGTCACAATTTAGAAATAAATGCCAGAAATGCAATTGTTCAGCTCAAAAAATGCTTCCATGTTACTGCATCTTTTTTGCATCATGTACTTACATTTTTCAGGATACTCCAAGGAAACAGGATTCGATCCATTACAAAGAAAGCATTTTCTGGTTTGGATGCACTTGAACACTTGTAAGTAGTAGAAATTCACGTTTAACCCCACATTGGAAAAAGTGAATTTTGATACTAATTGAAATAAAAGTAGGACTAGCAATCTTTACTTATGACTTTGAATGAAATAAACTTACCCTGGTTGTTACTGTGATATTGAGAAGGTTCTTTTATTTTGGAGTTATGCTGAATATGAATTTTGGAATTAATGCGGGAAGTGTTATGTATTAGGCATGCTATAGAACTCCTTAATCCTGTCTCTTCAGTTTTTGAGCTAGGGGATCCTTTGTATATCACTAGGGTAGCAAACTATTCCTTGAGTCTTAAATACATTCAGTTTAATAAATTACTCTTTCTGCCTCTAATGTTGTTTTTCTTTTTTTTTTTTCCTAGAGATCTAAGTAACAATGCAATTATGTCAGTTCAAGGAAATGCATTTTCACAAATGAAGAAACTCAAAGAATTGTAAGTTTCTATCTAAAGACATCACCTCTATTAAATATATAAATCCATATAAGTATATAAATAAAAGCCTTGTAAGATGTTGGCTGATGCAGTGATAAACTCCCACTGTAATCTCTCTGAAGTCATGTAAAAAGGGTATGTCAGTGTTTTGATTTTTTTGTTTTTTATGTGATGACTGTATTTAAGTGAGATAGTGTAGGATAGGAGGCATTCATTTTCTGGTACATTTGGTGTCTAGAGTCCTTATTTTAAATTGGCTGATCTCTAATAGGTATTAGATAAGGGAGACTTTGATGTAATGTGCTATAAGATCAGCAGTGCTATCACTGAGCTAAAGCTTACTGGACCAGTGAAATGCAGTGCTGTAATTCTTTTGTAAAGACCTGGTTGTCAGTGCTTGTAATTGGGTCCTTCTATCCTGTAGCAGCAAAGGGGCAGATCTTCAGAGAAGTCATGAAGCGGTCACTCAGAGTGTATTCTTCTAGTGAGTTTTGGGAGGTTTTATGTCCTCTTACCTGCTGCTTCTGTTGATCAATGCAGAAAAATGCTGTCACTGTTCCCTGTGATTTGAGCACAGCTAATTCTTCCTTGAGCATATATCTTATGTCTCCTCTATTCATATAAGCCTTCTCTAGTCAGACCTGTTGTCCTGAGCTGCTCTGTGGATAATCTGTCAACAGACTAAAGAATAACAAAAAGATGCTGCTCTCATTATGAGTAGAAATTGCCAGAAGCTTGTCTGGAGCTTTTCATTTGTGTTCTCCAGACTTCTATCAAGTATCACCCTAGCAGCTGGCTCTACTTCATCTTATGGTATTACTCCATGTTGGGTGCCATAGAGAAAGTAATGAGGAACCTTGTGTATTTCATAGGACAGCTCAGGTTGGAAGGGACCTCAAAAGGTCGTCTGGTCCAACCTTTTGTGGAAAAGGGAGCCTAGGCAAGATTATCTAGCACCCACTCCAGTTGCGTCTTGAAAACCTCCAGTGTTGGAGACTCCACCACATCCCTGGGGAGGTTGTTCCAGTGTACGATTGTTCACGCTGTAAAATATTTCTTTCTTGCATCAGGACAATATTTGGTTCATTCAAAGTTTGGTTTGGTGTTACCCATATCCCGGTGTAGCTGCAGCTGCTTTAGAAAGCAGCAGCCATGCTTCTACGCATAGCCAGGAGTTTTCTGCCTTTCCTTTTCCTTGAGTTGGATCTGGCTGTGTTGCTTGATCAGTTTGCTGAACTGACTCAGCCATCTGCAGGGCAATTGCTAGTTTTGGCACAAGAGAAGTGTTGGGAGCATAGTGCTGACAATTAGGGATTGATACAGATCCTATGAAGAGTGATCAAATGTGATGGAATGACTGGCTAATGCTGTTCCAGGAGGTGTAAAATGCTACAAGATACCAGACTCTGAACACTTCAGTGAAATAACTATTCAAGATTTGTTGGGGGTATTTTTCTGTGCTTTTCTTGAAACACCTGGTAGACATCCGTTATATCTGAGGAAGATGTAGACAGATGGTAGAAAGTACTTTCCCAGAAGTAAGATTGTTTAGTATAAATTCCCATCTAGTAATTTTATTCTGCAGCCCCTAGAGAGTAAATCTGAAAATAATATGACGGATACCCACTGTATCAGGGTAGCAAAAAATGCTGTGTTTTCTCTGCCTCCTAAGAATAGCAAGAATGCCCCTAGAACTTCAGTGAGAGATGACCTGTTTCATCTCAGTGTGAACTGATGAGCTGGCATCCCTAGGTTTTATCCATGCAGTGTTAGTGTGAAAAAAGAGCACAGAGACACTCTTCCTTTTCTTCAAGAAAAAAATCAAGAATTCGTATGTCTTCATTTATCTTTGAAGCCATTTCTCTCCCTGGATCCATAAATTATTTTTGCTTTTCCTCCAAGAACAGGTAAGATTTGAAGAGAGGAATTTTATTACTGACTCTGTTTTTTAATACCTTTTTAAAGGGTGATTCTGAGTTTTCATCCAAAACTGAGAACTCTTCCTGCTTCAACTCCTGATTCTAGATGCTTCACAGAATATTGCTTTGCTTCCTCATTTTTTCCCTTTCTGTGAATGTAGCTATTCGCATAGGTTACATAAGCTGCTAACCATTTCTGCATTTATTTCAACACTTGACTATTCTTCATCTCCCAGCTCCCCTTTTTAAATATCTTCCCCAAGATAAATTCTGACTGAAATGGAAATGAGGGAATGAAATTGTCTCAGAATTTTTTGATGTTAGCTTCCAGATTGCCTCCCTTCTGGACTGTTCTCCTACGTGCCCATTCTCTGTGTCCTACTGCTGACTGTAGTTTTGTACCCAAGACACTACAAACATGCCTGACTGCCCGTACTCATATTCGTAGTAGAAGCTGGGAGTTCAGGATAACATGTCTGCTTTGTAGAATGTAGGAGCCATGACAATGGTGTCACCACATCTGAGCTAAATAATATTGCTGTCTTTCTTTTGTGATATATGGATTTAGCATAAAAATTTAGTTTTGTTACTGATGTGGTCATATAGATCTGTGTTACAAACAGAAAAAAACAAGCAGACCGGCTTTGAATGTAATTGCTTTTTCTTAGGCATTTAAACACATCGAGTCTCTTGTGTGACTGCCAGTTAAAATGGCTACCACAGTGGATGTCAGAGAACAACTTTCAGAGCTTTGTAAATGCCAGTTGTGCCCATCCTCAGCTGCTAAAAGGGAGAAGTATTTTTGCTGTCAGCCTGGATGGGTTTGTCTGTGGTGAGTATAGCCTCTATTCCTCATTCCATAGAACAAATTTTGCTGAATGCATTGATTTTTGTTGTGGTTTCTTTGCTATGTTTTGATTTCTCTAACAAAATGGAGAGGATTTAATATTTGTTACCATTTCCTTCTCTGTTCCCAACTGTGATGTAGATGCTCAAAGCTTGTGGCTTTGTACAGGATGGGGAGTGGTGGTTTTCTGAGTTTTATTTCACGTACAGCTTGCTTACATAGTACATAGCACAGTGTGCAAGGGAAAGCTCAATAGTTTGTGATGGTAAATGTATATGCCTCTAGGTTCAAAAGATGGATATTGTTTAGATAACTGTCACTTTTAAGTGAGACATATTTTGGCAAACTGAGGATGCAATTTTTTGTTTTGATTATTTGTAAATTATTTTCATGCTTTATCAGTCTTGAGGTTATTCCAGAGCTGAGAAAACGTGAAGGTAAGATAGCCATACTGGCCTCAGCTCTGACCCTTTTTATGTGTGCTTGTTGTCTACTTTAAAAATTATTTGGACCATGTAAACTGTTGCCTGTATGTAAACTGTATTTTGAAACATCCAGTTACTACAGTTATGCTACTGATATTTTGTATTTCAATATGCTAGATAGTAAATACTAGTAAAATATTTTTACTTTGACTTGAAAATTTGAGGTGATAGCATCTGCCTTAAAAATGAAATTTCTCTATGTGTGTTTAGTAACACTGATTATCACCTATGTTATGTTTGCTATTTAAAGCAAAGTGAAGCTAAGCATTCAGAGTAAAGATGTGCAAGTACTCTGATACATTAAATGTGAACTTTGAAAATATCAGGAAATTAAAAGCTACCTAGATTTCATATATTTTTGTTGTATACATTTTATTTTTCTTACAAAAGAAAATTCAAACTTTATATGCTTTGGGGACAAAACAGTAACCATATTTGTCTTCTCAATAACTTTCCTCTCATAGCAAATATGACTGCTTAATTTTTACTGTTGCCACTCATTTCATGAGATTTCATGCCCTTTTTTCAGTGGGTAAGCAGGCACAGAATATAAAAGTGTACAAAAATGTTGTTTTCTCCTTTCCTATTAGCAGTCAAATGTTTACTATATTAATGTTAAATGAGTAGATGGTGCATAATCTAGCTACTGCTGAAAAGGAGAAGTTCACATAGTGCAGGAAATCACAGATTACTCAATAGCTAATGGAGTATATGTGAAGTATACATCCTTGTTTATGAGAAGCTCATTCTGGCAAGAAATTAAATTGGGGGATTTAAAGATGTATCTCTTATTTGTTAAAACCATGGGGGATCGTGATCTTTCTTTTAGCTGCTGTATGCCATTTTTAATTAATTAATTTCAAACCCTTTAAGATATATTAGCAAAAAGAGATGTACTAAGAGTAAGTTGTTACATTTAACACGTAAAATAATTGTCATGTAGAAGTAACTAGAATCTCTTCATACAGTCAACGAGTGTTTCACTGTTCATTAAATCTTTAAAGTGTGCCATCACTAGACGTTGGGGTGTACATACCTTGCCTTATAAGTTTACAATGGCCAGTTTTGCTTTTATAGTATTTTCAAGAGGAGAGTGCTAAGTCCTGTCTGAAATAAAAATAAATAATCTATTATGTATAATTTACATAAGTGTATAAATCCTCCACATCATGCCAAGTTACATTTTTGAAAGCAGCTAGGAGCTAGGAGGGAGTCATCCTAAATTTGTTAAAAGAAAGCACGTGTTAGGCAAGGGTTCCATAACTGTGAAACTAAAAAAAAAAAATAAAAAGAAATAGTCTGTGTAATCTGTGCTTCCTAAGATCATGTCTTTCAAGCTGAAACAAATCATGAGACATTTCTGTACTAAAGATAACTGTGAAAGAAAAATAGAATAGATGCTTTTTTCACCTGTATTTATTACTTGAAGTTAACAGTGATGCTAAAAGAGTACCATTTAGGTCATGAATAGCTTGTTTTCTGTTACATAGTAGTCAAGTGGCTTCTACGTATAGTAGTCAAAGGGCTTCTATAAAATGAGAAATATATTTCTCAGAGTGTATGCATCTGTGTGTATAGGTGTTTACGTATTTGTGTGTATATATGTGTGTGCATGTTTCTGTGAAGCATGTATTCAAATACACTCTCAAAGTACTCCATTCTGACAAAACACATTGCCAGTCTTATCCTAGAGTGTTCTTCTGTATTCTGCAGTATCTGCTTATTTGAGTGACCTTTTCATCCCCTCTTCCTGCCAAATAATTAAGATTTAAAAATATTTTATTATTCCATTGATGGTACAGCTAAAACAGAATGAAATACGTTCTCCTGTCCTTTCGCAAGGCTAGTTTAAGTATTTACAGTGCTTTACTTAGTTATCCCTGTGTGAGGTCAGTGAAAGTATCAACTCAATTTGCAAACGGTATAGTTTGTCATGGAGGACTTAAGGCATGGGCATGAAGCATGAAAACCACACGGCCTGGGAGATTGTTAAAGGCGCACGCTGAGGGTCCCAGGTCAGTGGATCCACGTTGCCCTGTCGCTGGAGTGCAGCTCCAGACTTGGAAGTGTTCTGCAGGCAGCTCAAGTTCAGGCTATCTGCACATCTCATTTTCTTTTGTAACACGCAGCGTGGAGGTTCCTCAAGGAAGTAACGCGTTGACCCCGGTATGTTGTTCCCAAACAAATGAGATGTGAGCAGGCAAAGGGGCTAGGTAAAACCTGGCTCTCTGCAGTGCAGGCAGGATCTGCAGTAAGGAGTGTTTGGGGCCCGCAGCTTTTCCTGAAGTCGCTGTGAAGTTTGGGCCTGTGTCTTTGTCAGGAGGTAGGAGACATCTTGAAAGTTGGGAATACACTAAGGCTTTTGCTTCTGGGAGACCAAGCATTTAATTACCCACTCCTTTTGTACCTGCAGTGTACACACAATTGACAGAATAAATAGTTCAGAAGGCAACTAATTCTGTAAACTCACAATATGGCACTTCGAAGGTAACTTTCCAATAGTAAAGGGACCTCCAGAAACTAACCTCTTGAAAGTCTTGTCTGCTGCCCTGCTTAAGGGACCTTCAGCGCTGCTGTGTTCGTAAGGTGGACCAAACAGCCACAAATCACTGGAACAGTGACTTTTGTACGTGATTGGTTTTTGTGGGTATGGGGAACACCGGTCACTTTAACTTGCAGTTTCTGATGGCAGAAGAACTATGCTTTCAATAAAGAAAAACTCACAGCAGCCTGAGGTGTTGTAAAGATGAAGGGTAGGCTTCATGACTGACATTCAGAATAGTTCTTACGGATGTCAGGGGGTAGTTCTTTCCTCTTTAGTGCTGCTGTTGAACAAACCGTACATACAATCTGCTTTAAATGTGCTTTCTCTTCAATAAGAGATGACTTGGCACACTAAACTCATAAATACGGCATCTTTAAATGCCCTAAGGCTAACGAAATTTAAAACAAAAGTATTGTGTATCCATTTTATAAATACTTATCTGACTCTTCTTTCAAACCTATAAAACAAGGCTTACAGACTTTTTCTAAAAAGAGTCCTCAGGCCTCACATACTTGTTTGGTTTTTTTCCCTCTTCTCTTCCTCTGTGTTACTTTTTCTCCCTTCTGTGCAGATGATTTTCCTAAACCACAGATCACTGTCCAGCCAGAAACCCAGTCAGCAATCAAAGGCTCCAATTTGAGTTTTGTATGTTCGGCAGCCAGCAGCAGTGATTCCCCAATGACTTTTGCATGGAAGAAAGACAATGAATTACTGCAGGATGCTGAAATGGAGAATTATGCACACCTCCGGGCACAGGGCGGTGAAGTGATGGAGTACACTACCATCCTTCGGCTGCGCAATGTTGAATTCAGTAATGAAGGGAAATACCAGTGTGTTATTTCAAATCATTTTGGTTCATCCTACTCTGTCAAAGCCAAACTTACAGTAAACAGTAAGTATGTTACTTTTTGCTTGTGGACTTAAAGTAGAATGATTTTAATCAAGATATGTAAACATAGTTATTTCCATTCTCATAATCTTTTCTTTTAGAAGATCCCCTAATAAGCTGATATTATTTCTTAAAATATATCTACTTCCAAGATCACCATTCAGTTTTACATCTGGCCCCATTGTGCTGAACCATAGTATAGCAAAAAACAACAGACGCAATTTGAAGTAATTCTGACAAAATCTATGTAATAAGATGGAAAAACATTAATCTTTTCTTCACAGGAGGTAAATAGTATACTCTTGTTTCAAGGTACTATGGAAAGGTCATGTAGGAGGCTGTTAGCAGAAATGAGGTTTTGGTCTAGGCCGTCTCACATACTCCACAGCTCCCTCCCTTTTTCTTTGCTGGCTACTCATAAATTTAGGTTGTGTGCTTCTCTGGCATTTTTAGGCCCAAGGAGGGTGTTAAGAAAATGCTGTGCAATATAGGAAAAATATGTTTCATTTATTCATTTTGGTATCACTAACTTTCCTTTAGTGCTGCCTTCATTTACAAAGATCCCCATGGATTTAACCATTCGTGCTGGGGCAATGGCACGTTTGGAATGTGCTGCAGTTGGGCATCCCGTCCCACAGATTGCTTGGCAGAAAGATGGTGGAACAGATTTTCCTGCAGCGCGCAAGAGACGCATGCATGTCATGCCTGAAGATGACGTATTCTTTATTGTTGACGTAAAGATCGAGGATACAGGCGTTTATAGCTGTACAGCTCAAAACACTGCTGGAAGCATTTCAGCTAACGCAACGTTAACAGTACTAGGTAATACATTGGGAATCCTTAATGGCATAATCTCCTTGAAGACCAAAACTATTGCTGAGCACTTTTAAATTGTCAGCTGATTAAAAATAGCAATGTTATGAAAGTGCTGTACAGAACTAAGAATATTCTGAAATAATTTGTATTGACACACAGTTGTAGATTAGAAATATGTACTCCAGCTCACAGTCACTATTATGGTGCAAAATAATAAAAGTTAGTTATGTTTCTCAGTGTGTACACAGTGTCTGATATAAGGGAGGGTTGTGGGGCGGGCTGTTATTTTTGTTTAGAGACAGGAGATTTTGTTTAACTTCTAATTTCCTGATGTTTTGTTAACCATTTTTAATGTAGTTCTTTGTAATCTTGAGCCTGTATGATTTGGCCTTTTTACCTTCCAAGGTAATCAAGTGTCTAGGTCTGATCAATTGACAAGTAAACTGTAGGCTCTAAGTTCAAATTCCTGGAGTGTGTTTTTTCTGAGAATGAGAGTAAGCTTCATTAGACCTTACTGATGCATTTAATTTAGCTTTTCCTTTTGAGCTGTGAAGGAAAGGGGCATGTTCCCATTCTTGCAAGGTCATTTAGAATATAAGGCTTATGCTTTCTTTTTAGAAACACCATCATTTTTGCGGCCTTTGCTGGATCGAACTGTAACAAAAGGTGAAACTGCAGTCTTGCAGTGTATTGCTGGTGGTAGCCCTCCGCCCCGGCTGAACTGGACTAAGGATGACAGCCCTCTCGTGGTAACGGAAAGACATTTCTTTGCTGCAGGCAATCAGTTACTAATTATTGTGGATACAGATGTAGAAGATGCTGGGAAGTACACTTGTGAAATGTCTAATACACTTGGAACGGAGCGAGGCAACATCCGCCTTAATGTAATTCCTACTCCCACCTGTGATTCTCCTCAAAACATTGCCCCATCACTTGATGATGATGGATGGGCCACAGTTGGCATTGTGATCATAGCTGTGGTTTGCTGTGTGGTGGGCACTTCCTTGGTGTGGGTGGTCATCATCTACCACACCAGAAGGAGAAATGAAGATTGCAGCATCACAAATACAGGTGTGTAAACTGAAGGTTTCCCTTGGAAAGGAAGAAAAATGCTTGTGGTTGCTTTGCAATGACTTCATTGTAGGAACATTTGTGTGCTTTGAGTCACAGTCAGAAGAGTGAATTACTTGTTACCTTCAGCACTTTGCTGACAGGTTTAAAAACACTTCTACGCACTCTGAAGTATGCTGATGGCTTTTTGTGTGTTTTGCTTCCCCACAGATGAAACAAATTTGCCTGCTGACATTCCAAGTTACCTGTCATCCCAGGGGACACTGGCTGAAAGGCAGGATGGATATGGTTCATCTGAAAACGGCAGTCATCATCAGTTCCTCACATCTTCTGTGGGAGGGTATTTCTTGCAGCAGAGGGACAGTAATGGTAGGTGTAAAATGTTAAGCAGATTTTCCATGTTGCTTGAGTAGCTGCATTTTGGCTATTGTCTTTCTAACTAATAGAAATAACACTAAAGAAACATCTTCATTGAAGTTTAAGAGAGGATGTGAAATATATTGCTTGGGATTGCTTCAGTGAGATAATAACAGAAACTTGGTTCTGTTCATCCAAATGACGTTATGGCCTCGCTTAAATCATGAAGTGTTTCTCTAGTTTCAAGGGTAAATTTAAACCGATGATCACATTTCCAAAACAAGAGCGTCCAAAAGGAATTACAACAGCATGTCTTCCTCTGTTATAGCTTGAAAAGGATGCTTTTAATGGAGTGTAGGCATGGGTGGTAATACCAGTGTAA
Organism: Haliaeetus leucocephalus; assembly: GCF_000737465.1. NCBI lineage: Eukaryota > Metazoa > Chordata > Aves > Accipitriformes > Accipitridae > Haliaeetus > Haliaeetus leucocephalus. The sequence continues at coordinate 7,952,472 of NW_010972842.1, read as the reverse complement.
CTTTAGTATAATATAACTGATTAAACTTTCCTGTTAGAAAAGTCATTAGGGTCAGAGTCAATAAAGGATTTAAGGTGACAGCAAGTTAAAAGCTGCAGTACTCAATACTGGCGCCTGAGAATCCAGAACATACCTGGGTTAGGGAGGAAAAGGCGCCTTGTTGGGAAGGGGTTGGGGTCGAGATATAGGCAGGAGTGGGGGCAGGTGGGAATGGAGCAGTGGTGAGATAATTCTGCATTTGTAGGGTAGTGAGAGGAGCAGCTTTTTTGTGGAGCAAGAACCACAGACCATGTCCACAGCTTTCAGGAACCATTGAGCTGAAAGTCAGTATAGCTGTTAGAGCAGCCAGTGACTTCCCTCAGATTCTTCCACCTGGGACTTTCTTGTTAGCACTCTGTGCTCCAAAAGGGGGCTGTGTGACAGAGCATGAGCCTGGCTTCCAGTGCTTTAGAGGAAGGCAGTCCCTGGTTCTGAACCCTGTGGTTGGGTTTGTTCTGTTATCCGGGGACTGTATAATGAAGACTCTGTCAAGCTAATTAATTGAACACTTGCTAGAGTTAGAATTCTCATCAAAAGGTTAGGTTAAACTTAAGCAAGCTCCAAATACTCTATGAAATTCAGTTGAACAGACAGGGTTCTTAACTTACTCAAGAAACTGTAAGCTGAAGCTTAAGAAAAGACCATATGCTGACACGTCAGTTTTATTTTTAAGGCATTTGCCATCTAGATAACGGCAGTGAAGCAGACTTGGAGGGTGTTGCAGATCCGTTCCTCTGCCACTATCTGGGGACTTCAGGGACTTTGTATTTAAAAGGAAACACATATGGCTCTGAGGCCTTTGAAGCATACACTACAAGTAAGTTGAGGGGGTGAACGTTTCAGGCCTAATCTGATCTTGTGCTATGATGAATCTATATAAAAACAATTTTTCATTTTCTTTAGGTTGCAGCCCTGATCAAAGAACAGCATGCCTGGACCCTTATGAATCTGGATATTTAAAGAAAAAGGAATGCTATCAATACTCACCTCCACTGGAAGATCCCTTTGACCAGTGTGTTGGCATTATTGGGATGCAGGCTACAGGTAGCAAATTGATTAACTCCGCTTATACTCAAAATGAAGGAACTGGACTAAAAAGAAAAAGTCTGAACTCCGACACGTTTGATTTAAACAGAAGTTTGGAACCCTCATCTATTATCAGTAACAGCACTTTCATGGGTATGTTCTAGCTATTGGTTTTTATTCAAGCTGCTGGTATTCTTGCTGTCTCGTTTCCTGCTTCCAACACTAAGCAAACCTGATTTCTCAGCTTTTTCTTTCCCACTCCTACAGTAGGTAGTTCTGTAGTAGTGTTTTAAGTGCTTATATAGCTAGCGTTGTGGAAAAACTAATTCCGTGCAATTTTGCATGGTCTTCTTTTTGCGTGTGTCCGTGAATTTAGTAAGATAATACAGCGTGTGGAATATAAATACTTTAGAAAGAAGGAGAGGAGAGACAGGAAGTAGCTGAGGAAAGACAGTTTGAGAGTTGTCCTTGTTGTTTTGCATGTGTTCTTGTCTTGTTTTCTTCCTCCCTGAGTAACCTGTAGTACTGCAGTATCTATTTTTTAAGGCTCACACAACTGAACTGTGCATGTAGGCTCACTCTCTCTCCACTGCAGTGCATGAGGACAGTTGGATGCCCCAGAACTTAGGGTGCCCTCTGGATCCTACCGTGAGTTAGCCAGGAGATGGGCCCTATCCTGTGTTGCAAAGGGAGCAGCTTGGGGCTTGGTCAGAAGCAGAACTGACATACATCAAAGGAGTCCTCAGGTCAAACGTGGTAGTCCAGTGAGGTGGTTCACCTCTGGGTGTAACAGTGAGCCCTCTTCTGCTTCTCGGGAAACCTGACTTCTGAGGACCATGAGGTCCAAAGTCCCAAATGTTTGAAGTTCAGGAACAGAAAAGTGATTGCAGTGAAACTGCATAGTAAGCATATTTAGATTAGCAGGAGATCTTAATAGCTCACACTTACATGAAAATCTCATCAGTGGTGTGATACTTCTCTTTTATCTTAATATAGCTGGCAGATTTCCATAAATGTTAGGATACTTACTTAAATACAGCTTAACAAACTTCAGGCATACCAGAAGTCTTGCCTGACAGGCAAAAGGTGTGCAAGGCCCCAGGAGGGCTCAGGGCAGGTGGGGAGACTTGAACTCCAGCGTATGAGGACATATTGTATAACACAGTGAGCCAGAACTATTTACCATTTATTCAAGCTGCTGGTATTCTTGCTGTCTCGTTTCCTGCTTCCAACACTAAGCAAACCTGATTTCTCAGCTTTTTCTTTCCCACTCCTACAATAGGTAATTCTGCAGTAGCGTTTAAGTGCTCATAATACCATTTTATTTTATTTCAAAGTAAGGCACTGTGGCAAAATGCCCTCTCTACCCCTCCTTTGTCTTCTTTTCTCATGGTGTGTATGGCAAAAGAGTTCTGAAGCTTAATTCAGGGTTTACAATTTTAATGCAGATTGCAGGGAGAGGTGGGAGGAAGGAGAAGAGGGTTGCTTTACCTTTGAAGCTCCCTAAATTTTGGGTGTTGGTTTGGTTGGTTGGTTTCAAATGCATATAAACCCACATACTGCTTTCATCCTGTGACAGCTGAGCACTCAGTGCAGCCCTGGTACTGTGGGTTGTCTCCCGGCTGGTGTGTCAGCATGGTTGATCGAGGGGACCTGGGGGAATGTGCAACACTGGGGTCTTTGTTCTCAGGGGGTGGGGAGGGAGGTACAAGCTCTGAAGTTTTCCCCCTTCGAAAGCCAGATGTTTGGACTGTAAAACATTGCAGATGCCATGACATCTGGCAGAGGCCCTGGGACTACACACGGCCTCCTGGCTGTCTGCCACTATTGCTGTGTTGGGACTGTGCAGATAGGGCTTTCCACGTCTCCTGCAGAAAGTAGTTCTATTGTATGTGGGTCTACCCAGGAGTTAATGCAGCCTTGAGGGCTCATATTCCCCTTTCAGCCCTAAAAATCTATGCAGAGCTACTTTTTTCTGTCAGGTCTCTGAGCTACCACCCAACCTTGCGTTGGATGCTTCATAATCATTAGCACTCTTCACTCAAAGAGCCTATGGTTAGATCTTGGAGGTGGTGGCTGTGGAAGACGTCTTGATAGATTTCTTGTCTTTAGCGGTGGATTCACTTCTTCAGCATCGTCTTCAAATTCAGCCCCCTTTTGCCTCTATAATCACAATGAAGACGACAGCTGGCGTTAACATCACTGTTGATGCGTGAGCCAGAAAGTTCACAGCTTGGATTTTTCTTTTTTTTTTTTTTTTTAATACAGGATTCTTTTGTAGCTTTGGTGCTGTGAGGAACATCCTTTCACGTTGTGTTAGGAGCAAAATTGCTCTGCAAATCATTGATGCAAATATGGACCTTGTCCAAATCCATTTTTAGTAACTTCTCAGATTACAGTTTTACTTGAAACCTCTGCTTCTAGCAACTAAGCAAAACTAGAAGTACGGCTGTTTGAGTGCAAAATTTGTTGATGATTGTAGTGTTATTAATAAAAACAGAGTTCTTCAAAATCAGCCTGTGGCACATTGTCCTCTGAAAATGAGTCTTTTGCGTGTCACTTATAGACACTGTGACTTGTGACGGCTGTATCTTTCTTCAGTGAAAAAAAGAGAAGGCCCTTCTTGCAGAGGTGTTGATGCTAACACCTTCCCAATGGTGAAGAGTGACAGGCATACTAATTATTTTCTGGCTAGTGAACCAAGATAATTATTAATAAAGATTCAAGTGAAATGCCAAATGCTCTTTGGGCTACGTCTGTTCTAGCTAGTTGTGGGCAAAGAGATGAAGAGGTGTGAATAGAGAATTTGGCTGGCGGGACCTTTATTATTAATGGGAGATGCTAGCCAGAAAAAGGTTGTTTTAGCATTTACACTGCACAGTGGGAGGATGTTGTGTAACCTTATGCATGTTGGGTTTTTTCTTTTTTTAATTTTTGCTGTACTGCATGGCAGATTTCATGTGCCATTAGTTCACTGAAGAACAAAACAGGGAGACCGTTGTGACTTTTGCATTCGACAGTGTCTTGTCATATGTTTGCAGTTTGGTCTGTGTGCCCACCTCCCCCCTCACCACCCTCCCCAAAGAAAAATGGTCATGGGAGTAGTCCTGAAAACAGAAGTGATGAAGATGTGTGTGGCCATACATTTACTTTGGAAATGTTTTTAATGTCTCAGGTGGCAGAATCTTGTCTTATGCTTGTGATCACATGGATGTTTTCTTTTAAGGGGTAAAAGTTAAGTAAAACCTCACTTTGATGAACTTCTGCTTGTGTCGATCCTTGGCTTACATTCTAATGTGCAGCCCTTAGTGAGACACAAAAGTGTTAGCATCAGTATTTCTGTACTTATTCAGTTATTGTCTTTCAGGAACATTTGGAAAGCCTTTATGGAGGTCTCAGCTGGACTCTCTTTCAAGTTGTAGACAGCCAGCAAATTGCCAGCCAAAAACCTCCCGTAATAATCCTCATGCCTCGCTGGACTTTGATGCAGAGGCAGACGAAGATGGAAAGGAAAGGACAGTTTCTAGAGGAGAAAATAGCATTTATACTTACAAACAGTCCTTTGAAAACTTTAGGACTTCTACTTTCCCGTCCTGTGATTTGGATACATAGCTCCTTTTGGACCTACCATTGATTTCTGGAACCAAAGAAATACTTTGACATACTACTACCTCAGTGTGGAATTTTATTTAAAAAGGGAATAAGAAAAGGAAGAAGGGAAGAAAGAAACCATGTGATGCTATGAATTCAGAACAAATAAATGCATTTTTATTCAAATAAAGCATAATTGCCAAAATGCTCTACGTTTTATACAGGGAAAACATTCCTTATAAAATACTATATTTCTAATTATTTTATAGCTTTGTTTTATGCAAATAATATCTTTTGTAAATTAACGGTGTAAATAATACAGCATATGTATTTCTATGTCAGACTTCCATTTTATTGAAATGAGTAGTAAGCATTCTAATTTTGTACTGTTACTTGTACCTTTTTACAAATGGAAACTTCATGCTGTTTGCAGGTATCATGCATCTTATTTGCACATTACTTTTAATAAAATATGCTGCCATGTGGTCTCTGACCCACATTAGTGTATGAAGAATGAAAAGCGTGAATTATGTCTGTAGATAGTGTTGCATATGTAGGTGCTTTCTGTTGCATGTTTGCACCTTTGACTAAAACTTGTATCTTTAGATTTACTGTGTTAAATCCCATGTTCAGCTTCTAGAAGTGGGTGTGGTCCAGCCACAGCTACTGGTAGGGTGGGTTGAAGCTATTTGTGCCAAAATAAGTATGCAAATCTTCCACTGTGTGAATTCCCATTATCAGATGTGTGTGCACACGTTCTCAGTCTTCACGCACGCAGGGCTGTAGTGCCAACAGTCTGCCCATGCCTGTGTACACAGTGTATGTGTACATACATTTGGTGGAGGATATGCACAGGAGATGCACAAATCCCCATCAAGCTATTTAGTAAAAGAAGAAAAAAGGCACTGGATATCTGCCTGGCAGCGTCACTATTTTCTAAGTGGCTTGGTGCTAAGTGTTTGCCAAATATGCAGTGCGTGCCCCAGTCTTTGCTTTCCCATACCCTTTCTCCCTCTTTTTTCTTCTGCAAGCCCTTCCATGCCCAACATGAGAAGGTAATCCAAGTACAAGATAATGTTTTCTTTGGTTGAACTCATGCTTCTGTTCCTTACTCGGCTGCCCTTTTGTGGTTATAGATGAGATCTGTGCTTTATTCAGTTGCTCAGTCAAGTTCAGCAATTGTGAATTCTTGCTGGATTAAATTTATGGTAGTGTACCCAATGCCTTTAACTATACGAAGTCAGAGAAAGAGGATTGCTTGCTATAAAATGGTAATTAAAACTAAGTGAAAACACTATTTTGTTTTTCTATGTACAGATGCCTACTATTTTTAAAAAATGTGAATCCTGTCGTCATCACTGCATTAAAACAGTAAGACTCAAAATGGTTAATATTACAGGACATCAGCTTTTTAAATCTGCCTACTTTGAAGGTGCAAACTTACATGATTGCCAAATAGCTTCTTTTAAACTAAACGAAAAGCAGCTGTTGGAGTAGGCCATCACAGACATCATGGCTAAAGCTAGAGCAAAGGTTTCGCTGCCTGCTGTAGCTGAGCTAAGGGGTTTTTGTTGTTTGTAGCCAGAAACCTGGTACCCAGATTGCAAATGCAATTTCCCTTTAATTTAGGCACCAGTATTAGAGACAGGAAGTTAATCCATCCTTAGTCACTGGTGGTCTAAGTGTAGAGAATGGATTTTGCGTGCTTTAGTTGATCATATTGCCAGATTTTCTGACTCTGATTGTTAATTTGTCTTCATTGCTGCCAGATGTGCTGATGTGGTGACAGACATTGATATGGGTATTTGATTATAATTAAGTGCATTTTGAAAGAGATTAATTTTTCCCGAGTTAAGCACAAAGCTATAAGTCAATAAGGCAAAAAATCTTAAATTTGAGTCACTCAACTCTCCCCCCCCCACCCAGTGACCCTAGCTTTTTTAGGGGGAGGAGAGCTGGGGGCCATGACAGCTTGTGTTTGTAATCAGATACTGCTTTTTGACATATCTAAAATACAACGAAAGTTAAAAACAGTAAGTACATCTTTCACTCTAGAATTAATATTTATCCTTAAGACTCCATGTTAAAGGTCCATCATGAAAAACAAGTTTAAATTTATTTTCTGTAGTGGGGGAAGGTTGGGAACAGTGGCAATGTCATTTTATTCCTTTTTCATCTTCTCCCTTAAATACTTTTGACTTGCTGTTGGATAGTATAAAGATCCTAATCTTTCAAGGACATGGATCTCTGTACCCAAATAAACGTGCATGGTCAGTGACTGGATTTTAAATGCTTCCCATGAAGTTTCATTTAACATCCTAAAAATACGAATGACTTAAAATTTTATTTGTTGCCTTAAATACCCAGAAATGGAAATGAATGCTCAAGTCCTTTTCTGCCAGTGTGAGTTTTCATGTTTAGTTTGTGCTTAAATACAGTGGCAATCTGTAAATTGCAAGATACTTACACTATCTTAATAGTTCTTTTTAAGCCCACTGATGTAACCGAACATCTGTTTTAAAGGCTTGCAAGTTCTCTTGCCTCTATTTTCTTTTTTTCTTTTCCTTTTTTTTTTTTTTTTATTTTCCCCTCTGAAGATCCAGATGTTAGGGAGCTGGTAGCCTGATATTTACACAGCTGAAAGCTAAATCATAAGTTGATGTGATTGGGGAAATAAATTGCGGCCAACACTGAGTAAAGCTTATGCTGCATCTCAGAGTCTTAGAATGAGAAACAAGTGTTTCTGAATGACAGAACAGACATTCTGCAGTTTTATGAGCAGCAGCAACTGGAGTCTTGTCATGGGCTTACTTAAAACTTGTAAAATGTTCTTTAAAGGCAGCATCCTCTTAGTGCTCTACACAACAAAATGTTTTACCCGATGAACTCGTACAAACAATTTCTGAAGTATAGTTTCTGTAAGCCCTGAATGATAATTTTAATAATTTTAGACAGATAAATGGAATTGCTTGTTTACCGGAATCTCTCTGGAGCAAGCGTTTCCTAGCTGAATAATGGAAGTGGTGTGTCTGAGATGACACTGGGGGATACCTGCATAGTTTAACTGAAGGCTGTTACTATTTCAAACGCACAAAACCTTAAGGAGTGCTACGGTATTTCAGGACCATTTAATTTAGAACTCTTTACTTAACTGTAAATGGATTTTGACAGGGCCACAATGGCAAAGAGTTAGGCTCAAACTTTCTGCTGAAGATTATTGCTGCTTTTCCAACTGAGGACTCATTAGTGTCACCAAACATTTCTTATTTCAGTCTCGGGGATCTCTTGAACACTTGGGTCTTATTTCTTGAACTGCTTCAAAGAAGCTTAAAACTAAGCCTTAAGATTCAAGATCCATTAAATATTTGCAAAGATTTATACTGCAAACATTTGTGTTCTGCCAGCCTTACAAGCCAGGACCATAATTGGGGATTGTGTTTCTTTTCAAGTACAAATGTAAGCAGAAATTTTACTTGCTATTTGCAAGACTTCTTGTTGCGGATGTGACACATCTCAGAATTATATTTTCTCAGTGAAGTCTTCTCCCTTTTTTTTCTCACTTTTTGTATTGCTTTGTCATAGAGAATGTGTCTTACTAGTTGGATGTTAGTTTAGCAGCTGTGTGAAATTATTTTATTAAGAAAATGAGGGGGAGAGCCTCAGCCTGCTTAGTGAAGGGAGAAAACCAATGTATAACAAGGTGCAGTTCTTGTACATACGGTTTTACTCAGATGAAGAGCTTACCAGGTACTTTCCTTTATTATATTTTAGGGAAGCGTTACAGCAGGGAATAAAAGCCATAGTGTCTTTGCCCACTTACATGTGGCGAAAAGTGCTTCTCGCGGTTGTTGTGCTTAAGTATTAGGGGTCCGTAATTCCACTGAAATGGCATACGTGCACATCTTACCGCTTACCGAAAGGTGCAGGAGGCCTCCCCGCGTTCCCATGCTGCTTTTCCTCTCGTAGCTCAGCACTGCTCCCGTGTCCTTCGGGCACCCTCCTTGGGAACCCACACCGCTCTCCTTCCAGTTCCTTTGCTTGCCTTGACGACTGTGGTTTGGGATTAGGATGACTGTTCATTTTACAGAGCACGGTGGAGCTGCAGACAGAAGTCAGTAGGGGTTTGGGTGCTGGGGGAGAGGAGGGGAAGCATGGGGAGACAGGCTTAGCCACAGCTTTAGGAAGGTCTTGGTATGAATATGCAGGAAATGCATAATCGAGGAGACGAATACAAAATATTTCAAATACAATACATGCATTCCCGTGCTCTTCACAATACTTTTTTGTGGACTTAATTCCTCTTGTCCTCTGGGCTCTAAAATGCCAAAAGCAGCTGCGCACCAAAGAGCATGTCGTCGGGAGAGTTATGTCTTACTGCATCTAAAAATCTCCTTTTCTGGTAGACGAGAAACAAGATCCATTTGTTATTCTGTGTTTGAGTTCAAGACTAAATATTGCCGGTGCAATGCATAGTTTCCCAGAGTCGTGTGGTCCACGGGGTCCACTGTGTCAGAATGCCTGTGATCAATGTGACTCAGGAATGCCATGGGACAGCAGGACCTGAGAGTGAAGTTGGTAGTAATTTAAGTTCACTGCTTGTAAAACAAATTTAGACTTTGTGACTCGAGTCCAGGATTTCATTTCCCACACAACAGAGAACAGAACCATAAATTACGCTAGATTATGGACTACTGATGGCACTTCAGCGTGATCAACAAGTGCTCCCGTATTATATCCATTCAGCTTGACTGTTGACCGTGGGCTGTTCACCAACAAGTGCAATGCAGGAGTTTGCAGTCTGAGCACCTGCATATGCCATGTTCCAAAATGAATAGTGACTAGTTTTAAACCCTGTGAATTTCAAGTATGATGGCACTGGAAATTAAGATTTTACTTACTCAACAGAGGTAATAAGGTCGCCTGAATATAAGACAGGCTTTGAGATGTTGTAGGCCTTTACTTTGGAAGACTTGTATGCAGCATGGTCTGAAGACCCCCTCATTTGCCATAGCAACGTGCATCCTCCTTACTTTCAGCACGTCTTTTGTAGATGTGCGTGGGGAAGCTGTGACTTATGATTTGGGTCCACTGCTGGGTAATCAAAATTCAGGCATTGATTATACAGCCGTTTGAAATAACATCTTCTTGAACGGTGAGACTTCAGCTTCTTTTATGGCAAAACGATGCAAAACCACATCAGTTCCTATCCAATTAAACTATCTTTGGCACTAATCCTGGTGTCCAGTCTACTTATTTTAGAAATACACTGAAAAAGACTGTAATGGAGGAATCGACGCTGATGTCCTTAGGTTTTCTTTATGCCGCTCTCTTCCACTTTGCGTTGCTATAACGTGGAGAATTTGGGGCTCGGGGCTCCATCATCAACAAACGGTGGGGTTTCATGCTGAGTTTCTTAGATGTGCCAGCAGTTGACAACCATATCTAATTCTGTCCTGCTGCTAACGTGCTGGCACGCCACATGTGAGGGAAGTAGTCCGAGCTACAGAGATCCTGTAAAGCGAATGCAGTGGAGGAAGGCTAGAGTTCCTGTCGTATCGTAAAGTGATTTTGAATACTAATAAAGGAATAACTCGTGCAGATTTTAACATTTAGTCCTTGTAACACAGTTCAATAAGCTTATCGAGGAGCTAGAGCTGCCACTCTATCAGCCCTTGAATGGGGCAGCTGTGCCATTTTCTGCAGGACACAGAGGACATTGGGGCTGGAGATACTTGGTGAGATACTTGTCTGATGCTCAGTCCACGTATGGCAGAATTGTTGCTGACAAAGAGCCGTCCAGGTGCCAGGGAGAATTGCATCTGAAGAGATAGGTACAGTTTCCCCAGAAACGTTAGAGGAGTTTTTGAAACTGCTTTTCAATCTCATTGTGATTCTAGACTCTTAGAAATAACCAGAAAGACTTGGTCCTTCATTGGGCATCACGAGGTCCCTCATGACCTGCCTATCTGCATCCGGAAAGATTTTGCAGACTATTGACTGACATAGTTGAAAACCAGAGAGCTCACACACAAAAATATCTAATCCACTGGTACCACAAAATAATTGTAACGCATCTCCAAATGAAGCTTTTGTTCAATAGTTTTTTAACAGCTGTGGCTCACTAACACAGCAATGAAGATGCTACTATTTGAGTAAGTGGTAGGAGACGTATATTATTAGCAAGCCAGCTCTTGTAACTGAAACTAGCTACTCTCTTAAAATAAACTGTACTCGCACTGCTACCTGCTGCAGGTCTGTATGCCAGCAGCAGTAAGAAAGCATCGGTGCTACAGCAGCCAACTGCCCAGAGCCTGGCTTCTGCCACACGCTGATCGTATTCTTTATTAGCGTAAACTTCTTTCTCTATTAACCTTCCCTCAGGAAAGGGGAAATGTGGCCTCCATCGTAATTAGGTTACCCAGCCTTCCATGTAAGCTAAAGAATGGAAAGTGTCAGGGGCACTCGTAGCAGCCTCGTAGGTATTTACTGTAAGGAGGGACAAGTTAATCTGCTCTCGGATTTTGGCAAGGGGACAAAAAACTATGTGTAAAATAGTACTTAGAATGAAATAAATTTCACGTAACTGACCACACAGTAGGTAAAGTAGTAAAATGATGGCAATGACGGAAAATATGACTAATCAGAAAGCTGTATTAGCTTAATGAATAAAATTATACTTCAATGTAAACAGAGGTTCTTAAGTGCCTCATTTTAAAAATGTGCTTGTTTATTGCTCTGTAGCTTGTAACAATTGTGTTATTTCACCTACCAGCACACTCTAGCAGTTTCATATGAAATAGCATTTTCATTCAAAGTAGTTTTTTTTTAAAAAAAGAAAAGATGAAATCAAAAAGCAGCTCTGTGACACTGAGTCACTGAACTCGTTTTACTAAATTGCTTAGATCAGAACATCAAAAAAATTCTGAAAAAATGGAAACGCTTTGATTTTTCACTTTGAAATTTCTTGTTGTTGCAAAATTATTTTCATTTTTGGCTTTGAATTCTTGCTTTTCCCTTCAGAACTGGAATGCAGAATGCAGACCCCTTTGGGTTATCAGGGCAGCACAGACCAGACGCAGAGGCTGGTGTGGGCAGAGCTGTTGCTTGTTCTCTCCCCACCGCTCATCCCTCTTCCCAAATCCATTTGACCTGAGTTTGGCAGGTCTCTGCGGATTGATCCTCATTGCCACCAGAGCATTTTTCTCTTCCTTCTTAGTGGTTCTGACTCAACAAGTTTCTGTAGTTGTAAAGAGTCAGGCGTGATTAGAAATGTTCTGCTTTCTGTACACTTTGAGAATTGTATATAATGTTTGATCAACTTCATTTACTTTTAAAAACCCCCAACAACTTAAACAGCACTGTGTTGCACGGTGATGGAAATAATATTCAGCATTCCCAAATATTATCAGCTATCTTCCCCGCTTTCTTCAACATCTTGCTGTCTTGCAGAGAAAATGGTTGATAAGCAAACAGAAAAGCAAGTTATTGTAGGTGCGGATCTGGGAAAGGCATTCCTACCTCTTTTCTCCACCTGAACCTTTCCAGCTCTTCGGTAGTGTTGGACCTTTTTTCTCCTCACAAAATGTTCTCAAATGAAAAAGTAGGGATTTGTTCATACAGTTCATAGCAATTACAAAGTAACTATTATATAAATTTGGTGGGATTTTTCTATTTTTTTTTTCTAATGAGGTCTTTCACAAGGGAGTTCTGAGCCTATGTGGCCTTCCTGTTTAAGCTTCATATTTTCCTCAGGAGGAAAAAAAAAAGAAAAAGGTCTGCTTTTTTAGGGCCAGGTGTTTTATATAGCTAAGTTAAAACATGCCTGGAAAGGCTGTGGTTATTCTCCTGCCTGACAAGTAATGCACTTTTTTTTTTCTTTTTCTCCCCCCTTTTTATAACATTTAGCATATATCCATTTAAACATGTTGGGTTTTTTCTGTGTTTTCTGTTTGTGAATCTCCCACCACCATTAGTTTCTTTGAAACACTGGATTCAAAAGCGGACATTGGTTTCCTCCTCTTCCTCAAATATTCTTACAGATGTTGCTGTAAATCAATTATGGGGCTGACATAGCATTTGGCTGCCTGACAAATGTGCCATAATAACACAGCTCAGTAAAATGTGGAATTTCTGAGGTACTACTTGTAAGTTTTTCAATGCTGTTGTAAATTTCCAGCCATGTCAGCACAGGTGGAAACAAAGTCATAAATAACGTGTGTGTGCGTGAGCACGTGTGTGCATAGAGGGTGGGGAGTGGAGGTTGCGTGTACTTTACTTATTCTTCCTAAAGAGTTCCCCAGGTGGTTCACCGCATCCATGATTTAGTTCAGCTACTTGAAGCGAATTAAGAAATCCCTCATTAAAATCAAAATAATCTTGCTAACCAAGTTTTGGAGAGAGAACGCTTGCGTGCAAATTGAAGCGAGTAGGCTGTTGCAGCTACGGCTACGAGCCGGCCCTGCGAAGCCATTTCAAGCTTCACAGCAGTGCTTCAGATAATGATGAAAAAGCCGTTTCAGTTACCCACCACGAGCTTCTGCTTCTCAGAGGGCTGAGCCGAACCGCCCGTCGTCTTCAAGAGAAATCCGCGGAGAGCTGGAGCTCCGTGCCGGTGGTTCACCGCATGGGGCAAGGACGGGAACGCGCCTCGTCCCGACGTCTTTTCTTCCCCGTTGCCCGGTGTGATCGATTCCGAGCGGCAAGACGTTTGGATATTTCCTTTTTCCTTTTGTCCTTAGGCCACTTAAAGGTAGGGTCACGTTTAGCAAGACGGCTAATCCGATGGAATGGCCCGTGCCGATCCTTCTGCCTCCCCTGCGGGAGCTGACCTTCACCCGAACGCATGCCGAGCCTGGCAAGGGGTTAGGCCACCTTTCCCCCCCAGATAAATAGTTTCTGGCTGCTCCTTTCAGCGTAGGACTGCTCAGGAGTTGTTAGACAATAGCTGAGGGCAAAACATTTGGAGGTGTCTTGGAGAGAATTTGATGAGCTGGTTCTCCTGAACTACCTGAGAGGATTTTATGCATATCACCTCTTCTTACAATCAACGCTAGGAAGTATTACTGCTTAACAACCAAATAATAAGCTCTGCCTAAGAACCAATTTCTTAGCTATTATTTCAATCATCAATAGAGAAACACAATTTAGAACAAAATACCAAGTTACGGTACACAGCAGTGTTTATAGTCCATAGATACAGTGACTAACATTGAGCTGTGCACAAAAAGAATGTTTATTTTCACAATTACAGACTTTAAAATCAGGTACTGCTAAAGGTAAAAATGAGTATTTGGCCTTTCTTCACGCACTTTCTGTCTTTGTCTGCTTGGAAACAAGCAATTTCTTAAATATGGTAATCTATGTATATTGTATTTTCACTTCTTATATTTATTTCATATACAGTCTACCCACTAATATGTAACAGGATCGTCAACTGACAAGAATAATTAGACTTTAAAATTTGCAGAATAAATCAACTAACTTAATTGGAAGACCAAACAGTAAGTATTCTAATTTTTTCTGCTATCTACTGTTTTATGGTTATCAGTATTTATACCAGCATTTCCCAAACAGAGCACGCTTCAACCTAGCTCCTTTTATCCATCAAAGTATTTGATTTAAGGGAAAATTTATAAGTCTATTCTCAGCAGACTTCAAAATCAGCCTACTTTTAAAAATTATTATTACCCTGCGTGTTGCAAAATGGCATACTTAGAAACTAGGTCCTGTATAACTTAAAACCAATTGGTCCAAAAGGTGACCAAAACTAGTATGAGTTCCCTTAAGTGGTAAAGTGATAGCTCCTCGTTACTGCTGCCGTTCCTGGTCCCTCTTTTGTGTCAGTGCCAAGAAGCCACACAAGAATAATTTCCATTTGGCGAGGCTCCTGCCTTGGACCTCCAGCTTGCACAGAGAAGGTGGGGGCTGAGATATGGATGGAGCTCAGGGTGGGAAGATTCAATAAATGCAGAGGGGGGCAAACAAAGGGGAAGAAAAAGAGAATGATGAGGGAGGAGTGTGTGGGAGGAATCTAAAGACTGGGCCATATAGATGTGCATGGACTGGGAGGAACAGGGATGATCAGATACCAAAGAAACGTGAGAAAGTCCAAACAAGACAGCAGAAAGAGTTTGTCCTACTGCCACATTCTACTCCGCACATTTTGACCTCTTTTGAACAAAGTTAAGTCAAACTGCTCTGCCATAGATCATTATGAAAAACACTTCCACTGTCTTGTATTGGCACCACCCAACCCACACGCCTGAAAGACACTCTCACGTCTTCACGTGCACCATGAAGAGCCCACGCTGTGCAGTCTGGTGACTTTGGTGGAGGTTTTAGCTCATACAGGTGGATACAAGTGGTAGTTAGGGCTCAGATTCTTCCTGCTTCATTTTAGCTGACGGAAAGTTGGGCGTCTAGCCTCTGGTAACTGTCTTGGTTTCCTCTGGACTCAGTGGACAAGCGATAACCATCTCAGGAGATGCTTCTCCCCACATGTCTTGGAAACCCATCTGAGGAGGAGCTGCACTGCTGTTCAAGGCTGCCTGGCAGCCTTAAACAACCAGATTGAATTAGCCTAGCTTTTGGTCATGTAGGCATCAGTAATTCTTGTGCAGTAACAATATTTGTTCCTCACTAGGAATAAGAAAAATGCGCACAGTTCAGCTGACTTCAGAAAGCCCCAGAAGTGTTTATAAAAGCCACAAGCAAGAAAACATATTTTTAATTGTAAGCTGTGGTGCATCTGGTGCTGAAGCTGAGATTATTTACCTGGTACCCATTTCTGCTGACTTTAAATGCTCATAATAGTAGTGGAGGACAGGAGGACTAGAGATATTCAGAGTTCAGTCCCTTTTGCCAATACTATGACAAATAAATTATTGCAGAAACTGTTCCTCCGTAGAAGCCATCTGGTTTTCCTCCTTCAATCTACTTAGAAAGGTCTCCTAAAACGTGCTTGCTCACAAAGGTAGGAATCTTTTTCTGATTTTCAGCCTAGGTTTACTCAGGGCAGGCATTTACTCTTTGGAATAACATTTTTCGGTAGCTGAAAGTAGGTGGAACCATATCCAGTATTTAGACTCCAGTGTTTTTATAAAGACCAAGCATATTCCTTCTCAGCTTTTCTCCTGCTGGGCTAAAGAAGGCAAATTTTTGTACTTCCATTTGAATGTGACTTGTCTTTTCCATAATCAATTTAGTATCCTTTTTTGGCATCTCTTTCTTCTAAATTTATAAATCCAACCAAACATCACTGTAAATCAACAATGGCAATCATTTGAAAAATCAGCTTTATATTGAACCTTGAATTAAATATTGAAACCTCTCTAGGAGAAGAACAAAAAAGGTTAATATAGATGTATGCTTTATGTTTGATTAAAGCCCTCTTGTGGGGTCCACCAAACCTATAATAGAGCCCTAACGAATTCTTCAGGCCTACAAGAACTGATGTAGTCAGAGAAAGGAAAAAATGAATTTCTGTTGAGCAGAAGCACAAAAAGATACTGGCTTGTTTTTAGACAGGTCATGTTACACTGGGTGCAAGTTGGCCTTGTGTGAAGTCAATGGTAATATTCCTACTTATGTTAAGATTTTATTAGTGTTCTAGCAGTTAAGTACAGGGCTACTGGAGAGGCTGGTAACAGCGCAATGGAACACTGGGTTTAGATCTTTCTGTTAAAATAATTTCTCATTAATGCAGCCAGCAATTAATTGCCACTTAAAACTAATGGAAATAAATAAATTTGATCAACATTCAAAATGTTTCATTTCTCAGAAGCCTGAATTTTAATGAAAAACAAGAACATACCCTGACACTTTAGCTTGTCTGATCTCCATTCTCCTTGCACTAAATGTTAGTTGTTTAAAGCATGTGAAAAATTGTAATTACACTGTACCAATTTAACGTTCTAGCCTTAAACCTGAAATGATATATAAAGAAGAAGGCCGTGAAAGGAAAAAAGCAAAGCCCCAACTTTCCTCAGAAAGTAACTAAGCAAATATGGTCATATTCAGACCACCTACATGTCCAATGTTGTTGCTGCAATAGCTCCTGCATCTAAGTTCAAGAGTGCAACAAAGCATTTCAGCTGCAGACTATCCAGAGGTTCAGGAACATTTCCATCCAGGCAGTGTATGACTAGATGACATTTTTTACCCAACATTTGCATGTTGTTGGAATTTACCTCATGGTGCTTCTGTTACCTAGAAGTAAGGTATCTCTGTAACCCTCCAGCCTTTCCTCGGTGATGGCGGTGAGAATAACCACTGGTGCTCCTCTGGGCCTCTCCTACAACCGGCATCTCCAGGAGGACATTTGGCTGATCAGTCTCTCTCCCTTCACAGGGAACCTCCATGACCACGGGGAGTGGATATTTAACTGCTAGATGGCAAAGCTGGCTGAGATGAATCCCAAAACAAGTGGTAGATGGTTGAAAATGCCCTGAAGCTGGCACCTACCACGTATGGCCTGAGAGATGCATTAGTCTGAATCCTAGTTGTGTTTGGCGGAAAAGATTCTTTTTCTCAATGTATTTTCATAGAGTTAAAGTCCCTTCAGAACTTAGTGGTCTTGGTTTTTTTCTTATCTCCCTTTTACTTTCAGCAGAGACGCATATGAAAGAAACATGGTCTTTTCTCCAAGTTTATAATTGCCTGAATTATAGACCTCGGGTGGAAAAGGTTGCCACGCTGCCATGCTCAGATATTTGTTAAATGCCTCTCTGTCTCTCTCTGTGTCCTGACATGAAGCTAAGGCCAAGCAGGCATGATCAGGATATTCTTTGAAAGGGTCATTTCTTCAGTAAGCGGAGGCAGCTTCACAGCTGCCTGCAGAGCATTTCCCAGTTCCAGGTTATTTCACCCCTCAGGTCCAGCTTTGTGCACCAGATGCTTCTTTCTTCTGACTTCCACACACTCATCATGATTTCACAAATAGGGCAGGTGGCTTTGCTCTGCAGCTGTGGGATCAATCTCTGTTAGCTCAGTAGGTCCTTTTGGTTTTGGTTTGATTTTTGCTTTTGTGTATTTGGTGAAGTGTTTTGTCCTTATGTATTGTGCAGCCAGCATCATCTAAAGGGAATTCGTTTTCTCACAATACAATGCTCCGAGTTTTCTATTAATACTTCCTTAATTGAAACGTTGTTCAAAGCCCTCATCAGCTGAGCCCAAAACCACCTAGAGAGAGAAGAAATTGTACAGATTCAGAAAGAAAATGTAAGTCTTTTCTGTTTTTAATTCATTCTATCATTCCTGAAACACTTGGCAAGAGTGCTTTAAGGGCAGCGTTGTCATCTTTGCCTTGCAGGGGCTGGCTGAGCCCATCGGGTCCAGGTGGCCCATTGGAAGTGCCCGTTTTTCTCTAATGACACCGAAATGTTCTTGGGGCAGACACCTAGGGAAACACCTTGGGTTAGCAAGAATTGCTCCTGGGCTTTTGCTTTGCGTTGCTCTTCTCACACATGATGGAGAGACTCCCTTATCACTAACGTACACTGAGAAATGTTGTAGCAATGTATGAAGTTCTAACAGCTAGAATTTTGTTATTAAATTGGATGCAACTATAAACTTTTTGTTTAAGCACATAAATGTGAAAACAGGCACAGTTTTTATCACACACTCCCTAAATACCTAATATATTCACTCTGATTATGAATCCTGAGAGGTGAGCCCAAAGAACATGAAGCAGTATTGTATTTAATTTACTGTTTTGTTATAAAATGTTCCACTATGTAGGTATTTGTTTTGTAAGTTTGAATGGAAAAATTATGGTTTGCTACTGGAAACTCTTATAACTTTATACTACCAGCCAGGTAAATAAACTAAAGTTAAGGTGTTTCTTAAGATACAGAATGGAAAAAGAGATTAACAATTTTTTTTTTCCACAGAAAATATTGTTCCCTGTCAATAAATCCTGAAGAAATTGTTGACCTTTTGAAATAACTACAGACTGAAAAAAAGTAATTTTATGTTACTTCCTTTGCTTTTTTCTTAAGTTTGAATCTTCAGTTTTAGTTTCCCATAGTGAAATTTTCAGGTGCTTCCCAACCAGTGTCTTCAAGTTTTCAGAAATATCCAAACATCATTATTACTTTGTGTGATGAAACAGAAAAATCTTATGCTCTGATACATCAAAAGCCTGTCTTTCATATGTCAGAAAGATTCACTCCTAGCATCGGTAAACTTGCACAGCAAAATGAGACTTCTAGGTTGGGAGTCTGGAGGGGTATGAGAGTATCTTCACTGTCTTAACATCTCAATTTCCCTATTCAGGCCTGATCTCTTTTTTAGAATGAATCGTAGAATCACAGAATGGTTTGGGTTGGAAGGGACCTTAAAGGTCATCTAGTTCCAACCCCCCTGCCATGGGCAGGGACACCTTCCACTAGACCAGGTTGCTCCAAGCCCCATCCAACCTGGCCTTGAACACTGCCAGGGATGGGGCAGCCACAACCTCTCTGGGCAACTTGTGCCAGTGTCTCACCACCCTCACAGTGAAGAATTTCTTCCTTACCTCTAATCTAAATCTACCCTCTTTCAGTTTAAAGCCATTACCCCTTGTCCTATCACTACATGCCCTTGTAAAAAGAAGTCCCTGTCCAGCTTTCCTGTAGGCGCCCTTTAGGTACTGGAAGGCTGCTGTAAGGTCTCCCCGGAGCCTTCTCTTCTCCAGGCTGAACAACCCCAACTCTCTCAGCCTGTCCTCATAGAATAGGTGCTCCAGCCCTCTGGTCATCTTCGTGGCCCTCCTCTGGACTCACTCCAACAGGTCCAGGTCATGAATGAATCATGAGTTCTTTCTGGGACGAAATTCAGAAGTGTTTCTGGGGATGACTCTGTTTGAGGTTGTTCCCAGTGGTCAGATGGGGAAGGAGTAGGGCCACTGTTCCTCCCTGGACAACCTTCTCACTTGCCTTCAAATCAAGGTCCAGGGCTTGCAAGATACACCCTTGGTATCACGATATACAACCATTTGCTTGATAGACTGTAACACAGTTCTTACCTCATTTCAGGGCATTATATCTGGCAAAAAAAAGGGAAAAAAAAAAAAGAAAAGAAAGAAAGAAAAGAAAGGAAGAAAGAAAGAAAAAGAAAGAAAGAAAAAGAAAGAAAGAAAGGAAGGAAGAAAGGAAGAAAGAAAGAAAAGCCCCAGAAATAATGATGTCTTAAATTCATGGAGGTGCCAAATGGAGCCTGGAGGTGGCCCAGGCTTACAGCTATTCCGGAGGGCTGCTGCCAGCGTTTTGTAGCAGAGTTTGTCGTGAGCAGCATGCACATAAGCCACCGTGTGTCACTTGATCTGGAGCCAGGCATCGGTCCCTTGGGTGGATGGCTCTGTGTGGTGCGAAACAGGTACTGGCATCTCGCAAGTGCAATTTGGATCTTTGGCTGCATGAATTCACAGCCTGATCTGCGTTAAAAGCTGTAACAGCATCAGTCTTCATGTGCAGGCAGGGGAGGAGGAATAGCTCTGAGCATCTATCAGTTTGGGATTATATGGGGTGTGTTTGTATCTGTTTTTTTCCACTTACTTATTCAAGACACCACTGAAGAAATTATACTATTAAAATTTATTTTTAATAAAGCTGTGGCTATGATTTTTGTTTAAATAGCAAAGACTTCTATTCACATGTGAAATGAGAAAAGGGAGGGAGAGGGTTGTGAAAAATCTCTAGGGAAAAAACAGAGAGGAAAAAATACATCTATGGAACCCCACAAGTCAGCAAAGACAAAAGGAGGGGTGGTTGTTTTTTTTTCTAATTATGAGCTTTGCTAAGAATGAGTCTAGGAAAGGTTGCAGCTGAAGTACTTGGAGCCTGAGCTGGAATTTGAGGACTTAATCAATCTCCAACTCAAGGGATGGAGGTTTTCCACTGGGATCCTGTTCTACTCTGTAACATATTTCTACAGTATACCAGTATGGCACAGTTATGCTCATGGGATGATTTTCTATTCAGTTCCATCAGCACTGAATATCTTCTCATACTTCGCTCTGACTGTTGGCCAAATATGCTGGAAGCTTTAATGCTTCATATTTTAGGGGGGTGTTATGGTTTAACCCCAGCCGGCAGCTCAGCCCCACGCAGCCTCTCGCTCACCCAACCCCAGTGGGATGGGGGAGAGTATCGGAAGGGTAAAAGTGAGAAAACTCCTGGGTTGAGATAAAGACAGTTTAATAGGGAAAGCAAAAACTGCTCATGCAAGCAAAGCAAACCAAGGAATCCGTTCCCCACTCCCCGTGGGCAGGCGGGTGTTCAGCCATCCCCAGGACAGCAGGGCTCCATCACGCCCAACGGGGACTGGGGAAGACAAACGCCATCGCTCCCAACGTCCCCCCTTCCTTCTCCTTCCCCCAGCTCTATCTGCTGAGCACGACGTCCTATGGTCTGGGATCTCCCTTGGGTCAGTTGGGGTCGGCTGTCCCGGCTGTGTCCCCCCCAACCCCTTGTGCCCCCCCAGGCTCCTCGCTGGTGGGGTGGGGGGAGAAGCAGAACAGCCCTTGGCTCTGGGTGAGCACTGCTCAGCAGGGACGGAAACATCCCGGGGTTATCAACACTGTTTCCAGCACAAATCCAAAACACAGCCCCATACCAGCTACTGTGGAGAAAATTAACCCTATCCCAGCCAAAACCAGTACAGGGGGAAAAGGAAGTATGAGATCATAATTGGGGAATATTGTTAAATTTACTTGATACCATCCTTTTACAGTTATTTTTAAGTGCTTTTCCTGTTTTATTCTATCACATTTCTAAATTACTTACAAGACATGCAGTATGACATCTTGCCCTTGCTGAAATGAAGTAGCTTTAGGTAGGTCAGGATTTAAGCCAGGAACTTTCAAGAAAAAAAAAAGCATCAAAATATAGAAAAGATTTTTGCAGGTAAACCTGTAAAACTTTTACCATATTCAGTGAGTTTACATAACCAGTATGATATGATTTAGGAAAGCAAATCCTTTTAAAAATTGACAAGAATTTTTTTCAGAAAAAAATTGCAGAAAAGAAAAGCTCATGGTCTCAAAATTTGGAAAACAACCATAAAATCTTCTAACCAGCAATCTTCTGGGGAACTTTTATTCAAGACAAAATAAATTAGATTCACTAAACTAATTGCCTTCAAGAAATAATTTGACCAGCTCTCCAGTTAACTTGCCACTACTTTGACCAAAAAAAGCAAAACAAAATCGTATCTGTGGTAGAATCTTCTGTTTACTCTTCCTTCCTTGTTAAAATGCTCACAGATAATTTTTATTGGTAGCAATTTGGTGTTAGTGGATAACCAACAATTTATTGCTAGGTTCATGCCATATTGCTTCTCCAACTTGCAGAAACCTATTTCTTTCATGCATAAAACGCTTTTTAATTTATCACCTCTTGAGAGCACTTAAGCAACTGTGATTCAATTAAACCAATGTTCACTGGCTGTGCCTGTGTTTCACACTTGGCTGATAAAAGAAAAAGATGGGATATATTACAACTATTGATTGACTACAGTTTATTTATGGTTTTAACCTATAAGTCTTTAACAATCACCTTAATTTTTTTGTGTGTGTGTGGAGAGTGCTGAGCTGATAAAAGAAAGCTATGAGTGCAATCCGTGCTGAGAAAGGAGAAGCAGGCTTTAACATTTTATCTGTTTATGTAGTGAATTTATAGCTTGTGACTTTGTCAGTTCTAGAGAGTAATTTTCCCTCCTTACATGCATAACAGGGATGCCACGAGCACTAGTAGTGCAATCTTCCCTAAACTGGAATAGCCCCCAGTGCTATTTTAAGGGATTTTTATGGGGATTCAGGCTCTCATACATTTCTGTTAGTTTGCCAAACTCCTGTGACAGCCTTTCTGGCAATAATGTAATTTCAGTTTGTGATATCAATGCATCAGAGAAAGGAAAATAGTCTTTAAAAATTATGATGGTGGGGAAACTAAATCAGACAACTGTATACTGACTTGTCCAAGGTCATGTGGAAAGTCAAAGCCAAAAAGAACCCAAATCTCTTTTTTTTTTTTTTTTTACATTGCCCAGGCTGGATTTGAATCCAGAGGGAAGCACACAACATTTCAGAGGCACCTAGTCCAGCTGAGGGAATGAAGAACACAAAGATGGATAAACCCCAATCCTTTAAAACGCAAAAGGAAGAAAAAATAACATGACTGCACTATATTCGCCCTTTATTTAATCTGCTGTATGGTGCTCCCAGGGAAGCTTTGAAATAAAAAGAGAAACTGGGAACACAAAGTGGAAGGGTAGATAGCGAAAGGTACCTGAGGTGCTTACCCTGCTGTGTTATTTCCCAGGCTCATCTGAATTATAGCTCTTGAAGCTGTTACTTTGCAGGGGTTCACAAGCACGAGGCAAAACACTGTTTGTGTTTGACTTTTTATTAATTCATTTGTGCAAAAGGCAGTTTTCAGGGACACACTCTCACAAGCACGGCTACCAAGATATCTCCTTGGAATCCAAACACAGAAGCTTACTGACATGGACATTTCTGCAGGAGGCTCCTGTGATCACTAAATCCTCCTGCACGGCCCGCAGAAAAGGTTGGGTGAATTTAAAGAGTGCAAAATGTTCTTGGAAAATAGGTTTAAATGGTCACAGAAACAATATGTTGGAACTGGTGGAAAATTCTCCTTTAAAATTTTCATTTGGCATAGAGTATCTTTTCACAAACTTTGGGTTTATTTTTTGTCAGAAACTCTGACTTTTTTACATTTCTTCCACTTTCTAAAGATATTTGCTGTAAAAATAGAAAGCAATTTTGAAGGATTCATGTTGGTTTTGTTCTTAAGAAAGAAAATTCTTTTTTTTCCCAACAGCTTCCTTGTGTTCGGCAGGTAGTGGTGGTACAGCAAGGGCGGCTGAGCAGGCGAGTGAAGGTGGGAACCGGCAGGACCCCAGGGAAGTCGCAATATTCTCCCAGAGATTTCTGGTAGGAGTTTGTCTTGAGGCTGATGGGAGAATTAAACACTGAGTATGACTGATTTCTGTTTTGTTTTTTAAACTTATTTTCTCAAGCTTTTCATCACTGATGACAGCCATGGAAAGATGAGGGTTTTGTTTGGTTTTGGTTTTGTTTTTTTCCCCTGCCTAGGCCTCTCTTTTGTGTTGGTGCTTTTCTTATTGTTCCCATTTTATTTCAGCCAGCTATTTGGATAGGCTTTATGTTTTACTTTGTATTGAGCTGTTGCTTTCTGGCTGTGGCTTCCACCTCTAATTTTGTACATAATGAACAAAATAGAAGAAAAACAAACACAATAGCAAAATATGTCATTATCCTTTGCATCTTTTCCATGCTTTTTGCTGATCATATGCACATCATTTGCAGTGCTGCCAAGAGCATCTGAGCCTCAGTCAACTACCTTTGGGATTGTAATTCCTTTATGGTCTATTTTCCTATTTATTTTGATCTGAATGGTTTAGTAGTGCAGCTTGGAAAAGGTACAGGCAAAGGTCTTTGGACTAAGTTTCTGTTGAATTAACATGAGCCATTTCACATACCGTTGGGTACTGGCATAATGCGTTTTGGGCTGGCAATTGGCCTTGAGAACATAAATCAAATTCATTTATTCTCTTTTTTAGCTCCTATCTTACTTGGGCAGCAGACACTGTTATCACAAGTCAATGCTACACGAGCAACAGATTACCACTGAAGAAGGGTAATGGATACAAGAAGTTCATTCATCTATCTATCTTGCTATTTATCCTACATATATTAATAGAACACATCTGCTACACAGAATTCACTGTATTTAGTTTTCTCTCCTTTAGTCCTTGCATATGGAGATATAACTGTGGGGGTTTTTTTCACGAGGAGAGGAAAGAGGGACGTGATCTGCATTATTCATAGGGGAAAAAAAATATGGCCAAGAGGTAGGTCTGGCGAATTGAAGTAAATCACAGGGAAAATCGGTAATTAAACTTAACAACCTAAAGTATGTACATAAGAGCCAGTATAGCTCTCTCTGAAGGGCTGTATTTCAAAAGACGCCTTTATAGTCAGAGACAACAATGGTGGCTTTCAAAATGTCTCTAGCTTAGATATCTGTGCTGCAGAAATCTATACCTAACAGGGTATTCCAGCCTCCTTTTGCAGACTGCTGTAAGAACCAGCTGCTCCTAGAAAGCCCC
The DNA here is from genome assembly GCF_000737465.1 of Haliaeetus leucocephalus. Classification (NCBI taxonomy): domain Eukaryota; kingdom Metazoa; phylum Chordata; class Aves; order Accipitriformes; family Accipitridae; genus Haliaeetus; species Haliaeetus leucocephalus. The sequence continues at coordinate 7,927,683 of NW_010972842.1, read as the reverse complement.
TCATCTCATCCTGATTAACAGATTTAAAATATCAGATAAAATGTGATTCAATAATGTCTTTTTCTCTCCAACAACAATAAAAAGAATCTAGCTGAGTAACTCAGATGTACCTGCCTGCTGCATCAGTGCTTAAAAGTTCAGTGAGATGAATCCCACTTACAATCTTATGGAAGTTGAAGTCTTGCATTATCTTCTGGTGTTGTGATAGAGTCGTGTTCCAAAACATGGCATGCCTCATGATGAAAATGGTGCTTATGTTGTGTATTCAGGGTCCTTAACAATTCTACAGTGAATGAGAATCAAATATTGACCAGTGTGCTTCAACATAGATATTAGATTTAATCATATACTTGAGTATGATCATCAAATATTTATGTAAGTGAATCAATAAAGATTATGAATAAAGGTAGCAAGATACACACAAAAATGATTCAAAAGAAGAAATACCATTTTTCTTATGGAGTTAAAATTAATAGTTAATGTATCTATGTACGTATGCTTGTGGATATATCTTAGACAGAGACTTGCATCTGTGGCTCAGCAGGTGGTGAGAACATTGGCAATCGCTCAAAAATGTCAAGGGGTTGGTTGCATTGTTCCTGGCCATCTCAATTGCTGAATTAAAATTCACATAATTTAAATAGCAATATTAAAAATATGGAACTGAAAATCCCTAAAGTCTGTCTAGCTGCAGAATTTCTAGCTAAAAGGAGCAGTTGAGGTAGTGAAATCATAAAGCAGTATAATATGAACCCATCACTGTTGGGGAGTGAGATTAGAGCAGATAGTCAGTGCAGCAAATCTCTTTGCCATCTGCTCCTTCAGCTTCTTGACCAGGTTGCAAGGCAAGCAGTATCCTCCCTTTTGTCCTATTAAAAGTGACATGTGCTGTCTTCTGCATCAAAGTATTTGATGCAGTCCAAACTTCACACATTCTGAACTGAAATTAAACAGAGCAGACTTGGACCAAGCCGTAGGACGTTATCCTTCAAGGGCTGTCCATTGAAGCATTAAACTCAGTAAACTCAGAGTAGGCAGTGCTAAGCCAAGCTGTAAGAACCAGTCCTAAATGAGCTAATCTGTGCGCTGGAAGACAGCGATGTGGGTTTTTTCCCATAGTGTTTGATCCCACTAAAGAAACTTTCTTGCCCCAAGTCTCTAAGGTACTTCATTTAAAGTTCACACAGGTATTTCTACACGGCTTTGCCCTGCTCCCATGTAGCCATGTCTTCAGCAGACTTACCCAAACTACAGCAGAGGACATTTATATACATGTGAAATCACTGCAACAGAAACATATTCCATGGAGAAAAGTAAGGCCAAAAGGCAAGCAAAATAATTTAACTGCAAATGCTATTTTTAACCTGGCTTTCTCTAAAAAATTAATTAAATTTGATGACTTTCATTTCAAAAGGAATTTTCTAAGTATTTCTATATATTTTCAATATATCTGCATACATTGTTTCAAAATACCATTTTCTTAAAATAAGCCATGCTACCAGAAACTTTTTTTTTTTTTTCAGAGTATATCAGGGACCAAACATTACTTCATTATCAAGTTTTTAATGCTAAAGATTACAGGCTCAGAACAAAGGTTCTCATATCCTGGAAATTATAATTTTAAGGAATGTGTATTTAATGAATCTGTGCTGTGACATACCTGAGAAAACACTAAGGAAATACATCTTTAAAAAGTACGTTATTTAAACAAATCTATATTATATTTATAATTATATATTAATATATATTATAAATCTACATTATATTTATATTCAATCAGCAAAAGGCAGGTGATTTAGGAAAGCCATTTGCTCAGCAGATTCTTTCCTTCTTTTCTCTTTTTCTTTTCATTGTCTTGTCAAATCAACAAGTACAAATACTTTGCCTAAAGAACAGTGAAGGAGGTGTGAAGAGATGAAGAACCTAGGTGTACTCATCACTGGCTGAGTGTTATATTAAGAGAGCAAAAGAAAATAGAGAACCTTAGCTACCCAGAAAGGGGTTCAGGGGATGACACTTTCCATTAACAGTATAAAGAACAGGAGTGAATGAGTGAATCTCACCGCTGAAAGAGCAAAGACTGAGGGTGAGGGCTAAGTGAGCGTCTGGAATACAAGGCCTACATCAAGAAAATGGAAAAATCTCAGCTGCAAGTACTTCATAGCCATCCTCTATTCTTTTATTATTTTCTTTGTTGCTTTAATTGCACTGGGTATTGCTCCTTGTTGTGAAAAACACAGCTTCTTTCCTTACTGGAATACTGCTGTTTCTGTGTGTTTTTTTTCAATTTCATAGCACATTATGAGACTATAATTTATTTTTAATTTACAAAATAGACCAAGATTTTCAACTCTTGTAGTGGAGTCTGTGCATTCACTGGATATTTCTGACAGTCAATAAATCAAAAATGTTGCAAATCTCTGATGCAGGAGGAACAAGATTTAAAATATAAATAAATAAAAAACTTTCAGGAAGAAAAAAATTTATCAAAATCAACTAGTGCACAATTGAATTAACTACCCCAAAAAACTGTTACGAGCTGCAGGTGTCCCCTGATGTGGTGTGCTGTTGTGGTGGCAATGCTTTCCCTTGGTGTCTCATTCCCCTTGATGCTAGCAGCGTTACTCCCTTCTGGCCGTGTAGGGTAGGATTTCCAGTTGGTACAATGTAGTCAGTCTTTCTGACTCTGGATTATCTCTGTAAAGAAATCAGCCAACCTAATTATTTGTATTCTAAAGGCACTTTCACTTTGTTTTCCATATTCCAAAGGTGTATTCAGCATTGGGCAAATCAAGCAAAATTAATGATGCACTGTTAGAAAGTAACTCTTTAGCTGCTGTGCAGTGGTGCAGGTTCTTGGGGGAAGAGTAGTTTGTATTTCCTCTATTTTTAAGAAAGTGATGCACCCAAAGAATGAACCTTTTTTTGTTGTTCATGAAAGCAAAAAAAGAGGTAAACAAGTAGTTAATGAATCACAGAGAGCAAAATTCAAACAACTGCTGTAATTCCACTAGACTTTCAGGCCAAGACACGTGTTTTCTGTCAGACACCAAAGGTGGGACTAGAATCCAAAGTATGGTGTCAGATTCTTTTCTGTATCAGAAAAGCACTTTGCCTTTTTTTCAGGTGAGCATTTCCTAAGGCCTCATGCAACACCCAGAAATACAGAACACTTATTATGTATTCATTTTATGTCACAGATTTTTTATTATATCCTTTTTGCCCGGTAGTTAATAGTATCACATAATTTTTATAATTTTAAAATATTTTATTTTTTATTATCGCAAGTTGAAAATTGATTTTCATTTGCTTAACTGTCAATAAGGGTATGTATGGACAGACCACTCTCAGCTCGATAAATGCAGCTCAGTGTGTGTGCATGTACATACCAGAACAAAGTCAAACCAGTCTATATGCACTCAATCCCCTTGGGCCTTTGAACCAAGCCAGTGAAAGAAGGCAGCTGGGAAGGCCTTGTGGCAGCCAAACCTTGAAACGTTAACAGAAGCAGCTAAAGAAAGTCTCGCCAAGTCAGCAACACCACTATCCCAGTTGCATCCATAGCACTAAGTACTGCCAGTAAAGAAGATTACAGTGCTTGGTTTACGAGCTCTGTGGCTGCCAGGCAGGCTTTGTGTGTGGCTGTGTACGTAACAGCCAGTCCTTGGCGAAGGAGGGATGGGTACCAACGCTAGTGCGCAAGGAAAGGATGAACAGGTGAGAATTTTCAAAATTGGATTGTTTCTCTTCTCTCGGACACCGCTGTCTGATGTCCAGGAGCTGGGAACGGCACTGCAAGGCTGTTCTTCTGCTCCGTGCGGTCAGAGTTTCAGTTGTATCCAGTGGTCATTGAGCTCTGTAATTAATGTGGCTACATTAAAACATCCAGCTGTCGGGTCCACATTTTACCCTCAAATGCATGTGTGTGGCTGCTCTGCTTCAATGGGAACAGTGTATGCACAGCTGAGGAGAGAATCTGGCTGTGTGTGTACCCATATGTATACGTATGCGTCTCTGCATACATAGTAGTTGTAAGGAGAAAGAAATATGTTTTCCTGAATTATAGTTTTCATTAGCTTCCCATTTCCTTTCTGTACCAAATGCTCTTACATCTCTGTAGAGTCCTGGGCTTTGGTGTATAGCAGTCTTCTTTAAGAAGCTCGTTGGTCGTTTGGTGACTCTGTTTCAACCAAAGCAATGGGATTGATCCAAGCTTTCGTCCTAACCTCTAGCTGAACCACAGCCCCAGCTGTTTGGAAGTGTTAAAAGTAGTGAGTGAGAGAGAGAAGGCAGAAAAGCAAGAGAAGAGAAAAGAGAAGAGAAGAGAAGAGAAGAGAAGAGAAGAGAAGAGAAGAGAAGAGAAGAGAAGAGAAGAGAAGAGAAGAAAAGAAAAAGACCAAATGTTCTGTTTGTGTTTGAGACAGGAAAAGGCAATACCAAAATATCCCTGAAAGGCTATTCTTGCTGTACTACTGACCCAGCCAAAACCAAGTGCTTCTGGAAATCTTTCAAGAAATCCTGTTTGAGTTATTTCTAGTCTTGCTTCTGGACCAGAGAGGTTTGGATAAGGCATTCAAAAATTTGAGTGCTTATCAGCTGCTTCTTCCTTTTGCCTCTCCGCACCTAAACAAGAGCCCAGACCCATCATCAACTCTTCATGGATGTGGTGCTTCCTTTTGCAGACATCTATGACTGGTTCTCCTCCCATACAGGTCAGGCAGTTGAAAGAACTGAATTTAGCTTTTCTAACCATAAAGCAAAGCATGCTAAGACAGAGGAGTCGTTAAACAACGTCCTATAACTGAGCAAGAATTGATGGTGATATTGTCCTTCCTCCCGTTGTTCCCTTTTGTGCACTGCAACATTTTGACCATCAGTATGGATCCTCTTTGGCACAGTGATTGCAGCTTATTGAGTAATAAGACTAACCATTTGTCTGTTGTTGCAGAAGTGATGCTGCATTTCTCTCTGAAGCTGCCTCTGTGTATCTGCATGCAGCTGCACTTGTAGTTCAGGCAGCAGCTGTGACTTATTTTTACTCTTTTTTTTTCAGAGCAGAGCTAAGAATATGAATTACTTGTTTTCTTTAAACTAAGGGAGCATTTGCCCTGACCTCATCCTTCACATGGTCATCCATGCTTGGTTGGAATCTGGGACAGAGGTAGTTCATTTCATATTCTAACTGAACTGCTTTTCTCATTCCTAATTATCTTAAAGAATTAAGTATTGGACCTTAACTGAAAAAAAAAAAAGTCAATTTGATTAAAAATGAGAAAAGAACACTGTATCTCTTTCATTGATATTCTTCTGCTTCCTAAAAAAAAATGTTAGTCCTTTGCACTATATATTTGAGGTATGTCATCCGTAACTAAGCCTCATTATTCTTACAGTCTAACAAACCTTGGTAGGTCCTATCTCAGTCAAGACAAATCTTTTAAGATACAATCTCTTACAGAAGTCTGCCTCAACAACATAACCATATATAACCTTGCTTCAAATTATTCAAATCCAACTTCTAATTCTGCTTGGTTTGAAATAAGTAGTTGTGCATGAGTCATAGATTACATGTTCAAAAAAGACCAGTGTGGTTAACTACCTTGACCTGTGACACAGGACATCGGGCTGGTCTGAATTAGATATTACTGTAGCTAGACCATGACATTTAGAATAAGCCTTTTTTATTATTTTTTTCCTCACAAAGGTATATGAAGATGAAGATCACCTCATACCTTTATTTAATCTTTAGTAAAGTGATAAGGCTAACTGGATTTTTTTTGCTATGAATCATGTTTTCTTATATCTAATTATTCTCAAAAATCTTCCCTGAACTCTTTCCAAGTATCAATTCTTGATCTTCAGGCATAGGAATTTACTCGAGTATTCCAGTAATGTTTGCTTTGGGACAAATACATAAGTGTTATTGACTCTTTACGCTTGCTCAGTACCCCCTTGTTACTAAATCCAAAGGTCTTGTTAGCCGAAACACAGAATCTCCTGTGAAGCTCAGATCAGTTCAGAGCAGGACCATCACCATGGATCTTCCCAGAATTACTGTTTGCCATGTTAGCATCTCCTCTCCTGTTAGTATCTTTTATGTCCTTTATTCTTTAGCCTCTCTCTCTTTTTTTTGTTTGTTTGTTCAAATGAAAACACAGTTTGCAAGCTTCTAGTTTATCAGGCAACCAAGATTGCCCTTTGTTAGTAACATTTCTTCTGCATTATTTGCCAAGCTCTAACTCTTCCTGATAACTGCAAACTTTGTTAATGACATTCTTATGTTATCTTCCAGGTCATTGATAAAAACTCATTAAAATATATTACCAATGCATTACCTATGGGATCACAGTAAGAGCACACCTGCTTGATGATGATTTCTCTGACACTCGTCACTTAGTTAATGGATAATATATGTACTGTTCACTGTGTTAGCTTTGTAGCATGCTATATTTTTAATCAAAATGTCCTGAGATACACAGTCAAAGGTTTGACTGAGGTTTGGTTATATACACTAATATTACTACCTTTGTCAACTCAACCTGTTATCCCACCAGAAAAATATCATGTTAGCTTGACAGAATCTGTTTCCCAGAAGACTAGTTTGAGTGGCACTAATAATATTTTCTTATTTATTGCTGTAATCTTTCACCGTTTGTTCTACTATTTTGTTTAGGGTCAGGATCAGGCTGACAGAATATCTTTAGGCAGGTCATCTTGTTTTTCTCTTTTAAATACTGGTGCAACATTAATTTTTTTCCAGTTTCTGAAATTGTTCCAGTCTTTCTAGAGTTATTGAAAATAGCTGTAACAGCTTAAAGACCCTTTCAGTCAGCTCTCAGGATTTATATTTTTTATAGTGCTTAAGTCATCGTTCATGAATGTATGAATGCTCTTGAAAACTTTACCCGCAAGACCTGGGATGTTGAGGCATAAACTATGAGTACTGTAGGTGTTATTAATAGAGAAATGTTAGGTGTTTTTTTCTTTTTCACTAAATCTTTCTGATATTTTTATTCCATTCTCCTTCCCTAATAGGACAAACCTGCAATATTCTGGCACCTTTAAAAAGGAAGATATCTGTGGTTAAGGCACTTACCTTGGATGGTACAAAAAAAGAGACTTGTAACTAAGTCTTATAAGTTCGGGATTCCTGCATTATTGATATTCTTGGCTACGGGTATCTCAGTGTACATGCTTGCATAAATAATTTTAACATTAGTTAACATTGACCGAAACCTGACATCCTTTACCAGATGTCCCCTGGCCTTTTGTATCCCAGTTTTCTAAAGATTTTATTATTGGCGCAGAAGATCCTGAGGAATACATACCATGAACGCAGGAAGCAGAAGGTGGTGAGGACAGTCTGGCCATGGTTTCCCACTACAGCTGGAGCAAAATTGGTCAAACCTTGACTAAAATGGTCAGGTCCCAGTTTTGTTGCTATCACCTACTCTTGCTCTCTCTCGTTGGATTTCATCTGCTGCTTCCACGAGGTATTTCTGCTGCTCACCTGGTTTCACTGGGAGTCGATTCAGCTAAATGAAATGGCATAACTTTGACCAGAACAAGATTCCAAGGTCATGAGCAAAGGCAGGGAAGGAGAAGGGTCTCAGGAGAAGGCAGGAGAAAAGGTGAAGATATGGCAAAGCAGAACAAATGAGAACTATTCTACTTGGGAATGAGCTGTTATGTGCAGTTTAGCCATTAAAAAAAAATAAAATATCCATAACAGCATGTTTTATAACAGAATGGTTTGGGAAAAAACAAATAAGAACATACTAGCAGGTTTTGAATACATATTTTACTTTTCTAACAGCATCTGTACCATCATTTATTAACTACAGATTAGAATTAGTCTAAAGAAGAACTCCAGGTTGTGTACTAAATACTAAATACTAAAGTTTTTAACTTGTTTTCTTTTTTGGTCATTAGCTAGAAGTAGAAAGGCCAATATTCTTCTTATTGCCAGTTACAATAAACCAACAAGAAATACGATTTAATTTAGTAAGAATTCTAAAATGCAACAATTTTACACATCTCAGAGCATCAATATGAAATGCAGGAGCCACAAAAATAGACAACAAATGTCATATTGGCTGACTGAAAGGCCTAGAGGAATAAAAGGAATAAATCAAACACTTCAAAATGAGGATTTCATTGTCCTTTACAACTCATCAACACAATTATAGCATGGATAAATCACAGAGCTAGATAGGCTTGTAATAAAGAAGTGTGCAGTTTAACAAAGAATTGGACTCAATTGGAATAACGTTTCGGAAAAGCCATGAATAATGTATTTGTTAAAAAGACTTAAAGGCAGCAATATGTAGTACACTGTATGCATATTGCAGTGCCAAAACAAACATGACCACATAAATGCAAGACTAATTTGGAGAAGCAGTTTCTAGACTGTAATCCTAATGGTGAAACCTGTGATTATGGGTGCAATCCTGCCATCCCCAGCAATTGTACTAGGTTCATTCAAGCCAGTAATTGGGTTGGGCATTCCCACATTCTGACTGTCGCTAGATTCTTCTGACTCACCACACATAAAACGGCTAAGCTCAATGTTTTCTGCTTTCTTCACAAGTCCGTTGCTACTGCTTGTTCACTCCTGGCCTTCGTAACAGCCACCAACTCATTTCTAAAGAACCTACATATGGTTTTAATGTTAAGATTGTCATCTTTTTGTCATCTCTAGCTGTTTTCCTTCTACTTTGATTCTTTCTCAAGGCTTCCTCTCGTCTTAAGCAACTTCAAATGCCCTTTACAATTCCACCTTTCTGGTTCCCATAAGTGATGATTCTGGCCTCTGTGCTTTCACCATGACCACTTGTGGTCATAACGTGCCCATAACGTGTCATACCATTGTTATCTTTCGCTTCCTTGTTTTGTGTTTTTTCTCTCCTTTCCTTCTTCCCCAGTAGAAAAAAAAATATCTATGAAAACACACTTTTGATGAGATAATGCCAACAAAACCAGCAGGCTTAAATTGCTATTTTTTGCATATGCCATGATTTGGTTGTCCACTTATTTGGTCCCTAAGGACTGATTTGTAACATTTTCCTTTCTGTAATTCTCAATCACCCCCCAAATCCCATAAATTTAAAAATTTTAAACTGAAAGTGACTACTTATGCCATCATGGTCAGGTCCCTGCATTTGTAGACATTTAGAAACAATGTTGTAACAAAACTTTCAAACACAAGTTAACAAGAGAGACTGATGACTTAAACTCTGTTCTAGGTCACTGCTGTGAGAGAAAAATCAGCAGGTGAAAATAGTTGAAAATGTTACTGGCTACAGAGAAAGAAAAAAAACACCTTGTCCATCTGCCTCTACATATATGAATTGCCCTATAATGATTCTGGATGTATGAGAAAAGCTTCAAGGAGTTGCTTAAATCAGCAAGGTAGAGTCCATGTCATCTACACTTAATCCTCTGAAAATGAGGGGGTTGCTTGTCTAGGCCTGTGTGAAAGTCTGCCTTTCTCTCTTACAAATACCTGCAAAACATGATTCATCAAACCAAAATAAATACATTTGAAACAAATTAAATTCTGGGAGTGCCTGCTTCTCCCCATTGACGAGTTTATTTATCTTGTTAGTCTAGATGACTACTTTAAAGAAGGTACTTAAATATTAAAATATTAGTTGAGAGTGATACTGTTCTCATTGTTGCTAATGGCTCCCTATTATGTGAGCAAGTTTCAGGCACTTTTGGTTGCAAAAACTGCTCTGTTCCATGTGTTATTGTCATACTGGTCATTCCATGTTCTCAAAATAATCTTAATGATGATACAAATATAAAGACATGTAAAGGTATTTTGCTGGTGGTTAAGGAGTTAAATAATCATCTTTAGGGGTTCTGTACCCAACTGGTGAAAGTGTGTTCAACACAGGCTAAGAAAGAAAAAAGAAACTAAAATTTACCTTTGGATAAAGAGTAAAAAAATAATTGTTAGTCAAGACTACCTTCTTTGACAGCAGTGGCAAAACTGTCAGTGACAAGTGAGGGTTTTTAAAAAAGTTTGAAAGAGATATCAAAAAGTTATTAACTATTTGGGGCTTGCTGATTCAATTTCTTGAGAGCTTGAGGGGAAAGAAAAAGGAATATTCTTTTTCTGATATTTGTGAGGCAACTACCCAAGGGAGAGCAGTTGCATCAGAATATCAAGAAAGTGAAATTAAAAACAACAAACAAAAAAAAAGGACACACAAACCCACCAACTGCCTTTAATCCTCTTTCAGTGACTCCACAGCTGTAAATTTAGGAAGGGTTCAATTAAAGTAAATTGGAAAGCTAGAAATGAGCTTAATGAGCTTTAAAATTAAGGCAACATGGTAAAGAAAACCAACAACCAATGCTCTAACTTACAGATGTTATGGAAATTACACATGCCAGCCACCGTAACAGGGTTCGACTCTAGGTTTCTGCTGAATCAATAAGCCAAAAAGAGATTCTTCTATAAAGTCCTTTTTATTAATAGTGCTACAGCTTGAGCTGGGTGACTCTGAAGAGGGACCTCAAAGATAGAAATCCCTGGGCATTTATACCCTTACAATGTAAATTCCCCACCCCTCATGCGACAGTTCAGACCAGTAGTAATATTAGGGTCTGGGGTCTTCCCATTCTTCATGGGCTCCTTTCGTTGTTCCTAGGCGGGCCGTTTCTTTTCTTAGCTCTAAGGTTGCAGCTTCTGTTAATGAATGCAGCTTCCTTATCTTCTGCTTTGAACCAGCTCTGGAGCCTTCTTTTACGTGACTAGGTAAAAGTTCAACATGTTTAAGTGAAAGTTCACTGCTTGTGGCCAAAGGCTTCAGCAAATTTAGCTACTAATGCTAAGAAAGTTATGCTAAACAAGTTCCATATAAGCAGTATACCAAATCGCACAACACAGAAGATGAGGAGGAAAGTTTAAAACAGTCCCAAAAGGAAATAATCTTTAAAACTGGAAATAGCCTCATACTGCAAAATTCGAATCCATGTTTGCATCCCAAATTTTGACAGGTGTTTGTGGGAATAATTGTTACTGTGGCCTTATTTTCATTTGTACTTTTTTTCTTTAAGGCTCATGAAAGAGCATAGAGTACCTTTCTTGAGAAAGTTGTGATTTTTGTGACAAAACTAACATGCTTTTCTTTATATCAATAGTAATTAAGTAAGCCAGCATGTAGCTTAAAAAGTTGTCTGATCATTTTTCTTCCTCTCTGTGACTGTACAGCCGTTTCATGGCACAGGTGGGTTGCTACAATTTTCTGAAATCAGATAGAAGTGATTGATTTTATTAAAAAAGAAAAACCAATACACAAACATATACCAGACAAAAACCCTGGGTGCATGTGATGTAAGGTAATTTATCTGTGTAATGTAATCTCCAAGTGAGGGTTTACAGTCAGTTTGTTCAAGGACAGGTAAATTACTTCAAGAAGTTGAAGTCTCTAGAAGACTTTTCCTCACATTTTTCACTCCCTGCTGGATAAATTTTGAAGTCCACTCACTCCTCTTCTTGATGTTAAGTGTAAAGTAAGGTGGGTGGCACCAAAAAATAACCGGCCAGAAAGAAGTTTTTAAATATGAGCAATTAGTTTTTCACCTGTCATATCGAAGACTGGGTGGGTGGGTGACAAAGTGTGGAGTTAGCTGTTACAAAGTCCCATAACTTTGCTTCAGAGGATTAGGGAAAAATTTTGCTAGGTATTTTTATTATTGATATTCTAAATTTTACTAGGTGTTTCTTATGCTAGACTTAGAATTATTAGTAACCTTAGGCATTTTCATCACTTCAGGTAAACAAGGATTTAGTGGTTCACTGCTGTATTCAGGCAACAGAAATCTGTTTCAAATAAGGAATGATTTTTCATCACTGAATTTCAAGTAACCAAGATTCAACGGCATTTTATAATTCTATAGTAAATCAGAATAGGGGAAGATGCCCTGGTATAGAGCAATAAAGTTATGCTGGTTGTTAGAATACTTGATTTGGATGGTGTTCAAGAGAGGAGGTGCTTGGTAGAAAATACGGTTGAAAATAGAGCCACTGAATCACCGCACTTCAGCTTCCCACCTGCCAAGTGGGAGAAATAAGTTTGCAGTTTTTTGCGTTTTCTCTCCTCTTGTCCATTCTTACCTGAGTCTGTTTGTGTGCAAGGCTGTACCGTCAAACCAATGACGAACAGTTCTAGAGGAAGAACTGGGAAGGGGACTTCTCGGTCTAAGTGAGTACAGTTTGTCATGATTAGCATGGGTAGAATAGGCTTCAGGCTTAAAAGGGTGAATCATAACAGCCAGATCTCCCAAAAAGGGACCTTCAACTCACTCTTAACTGTCTGGTAAAGATAGGCATGTTGTTGTTTTGTGTCTCCAGAGCCCCTCTGCTAAAGTAAATGTAATGCATTTATAAGATGTGCAAGTTCCCTTTTGCTACTTGCATGAATATTTCTGGAGCTTGAAATCACTCTGAAAATAAAAAATGCTAATGTCGAAAAAAAGAAACATTCAACTAATTCTAATGGAAGAAATATGCATGCGAAGTAAGATTTTCTATACAGTAGAACACAGGTGCTGTGCCTACCTCATGCATGCTATACATGAGTTTTAATTTGGAGAGACTTTCGAAAGAAGAAAGAGTAAGAGGAGAAAATGGCAAATGCTTTCTTTCCCTTCTGCTCCTAAATGCAACTTAGTGCAGAATATCCATCACTGTTCAGAACGGCGCATAAACCAGCTCCTTGGCTCTTTTTACTGTACTATAACTCATCTTTGCCGGGAATTGTCACCCCCGTAACAACTTAAAGTTTTCCCTTGGCTTCATTCTCACAAACAGTAGCTGGGGAAAATGATTTACTGCCTCTGCAGAGGCAGCACCGGAGGAAGAGATCTCTGTCACAGCAGGGCTGCGACGAGCGCGACATGCTGATTTCGCAGCGCGCCCCGCCAGCACGAAGGACCCGCTCTCCTGAGCCCGGTTTGCTGCTGGAGTGGCTGCAGCACTGGAAATGTTGTTTGCGAGTCTAGGGACAGCGACGCTATTGCGGGAACCTCTGATGTGCGCTGAGCGTGTTTTTATGGATCCTGAAGTTTTATGCACGGCCAGCCCTGCCTGTCCCTGTCCGCCGCCCCTGGGGTCTACCCATGCCTGACCCATGGTCTAGGACCTGCCCTGGCCGGCCATGGGCCCTGCTGGGCCGGGCTCAGGAGCCATTGGCCTTGGGGTGCCCTGGTCGTAATTCAGTAGGTACAGTCGCACAAAAATTACCGAGGAAACCCAAACATAAATGCTTCAGTGATGCCCATGGTAACGTGCAGGTATCTTCATTTCCCCATAATGGGTCGACTGTGAAAATGGTTTCCCCTGTAATCCTGATGCCTCAACTTAATCAGCTTATGGCCTAACTATTATTTTAGTGTGAATCGAGTGTGTACATCCACTGGGATTTGAGCCTTGGTCCCTTGGTCTTTTCATTTGAAGAAGAGGGACTACTGTTACACAGAGGTGTTCAAGCGAGCTGTGGGAGTTGTCCCGGTCCCACATATAAATTATTCTTCTTCGGCAATGGAAATGTTCCCTTATCAAATGTTTTTTTTCAGAAACTTGTGCAGTTTCTAAATGGCTCAAAAATTGATTTTTTTTTTTTTAAGCTCGAATATAGTCATGAAATGCACAAACGATCCCTTATAACCAAAATATTTCAGTTTAAATCTGGAACATCTCAGAGTGTTCTTCCTCCCAAAAGAACCACTCAGTAGCATCAACGCAATGCAGGAAGTATTCTGGTGGTGTTCCTAGATTTCCCTTTCTTCAATATGATATGTCCATATGTGTGTGTGAAAAATTTTCACCTGCCTTTACCTAAAGATTCTGGCTGTATTTTTATTGTTCTGGCTCCTGGAGGGTGATGGTCCTGTGATGATTTGTTTACTAGATTGTCCAGGTTTGTGAATGCTGATATTAGAAGTGCAAACTTTAACTCCAGTGCAGATGAACCGATGGGTGAATGTTAGGTAAGACCAGTTCTGCACATGCAATAGGATGTTAGCACAACCAAGTTGATTTCTAAGGACCTTCATACTTTCTTGAAAGACTGAACATATCAGTATTTCAGCAATGCAGGAACAGGTTGGTTTTCTGAAGAAATTGAATTCAAGAATTCCAGTATGAACCAAAACAGTTTAAATTTTGAATATTGCCAATTTGTCAGAAACTGCTGGTGTCATACTATGTTTTCTGGGATTGCTGCAGTCATTCTGAGTAATTAAAATAGCTGAGAAAACTGCAGTCTTTTACAAGAGAGAGACATAATGAATTCAATAAATAAAATATTCACCATACTTCCCCCATCTAACAATTATTGTGGGTTCATTCGTTTTTGTCATCTTTTGGTATTTCACAGAATCACAAAGTGGTTGAGGTTGGAAGGGACCTCTGAAGGTCATCTTGTCCATGCCCACTGCTCAAACAAGGCCACCTAGGGCCAGTTGCACAGGACCGTGTCCAGACAGCTCTTTAATATCTCCAAGGATGGAGACTTCACAACCTCTCTGGGCAACCTGTGCCAGTGCTCAGTCACCTCTCGCGGTGAAAAAGTGTTTCCTACAGTTCAGAGGCAACCTCCTGTGTTTGTCTGTGCCCACTGCCACTGGTCCTGTCACTGCATACCACTGAAGAAAGCCTGGCTCTGTCCTCTCTGCACCCTCCTGTATTGGTTTTGTGTGGCAAGGTTTTGGTAGCGGGGGGGTTACAGGGGTGGCTTCTTTAAGAAGCTGCTAGAAGCTTCCCCTGTGTTCGAGAGAAAACAAGCCCATACCAGCCGGCTCTAAGACGGACCCATCGCCAGCCAAGGCCGAGCCAAGCAGCGATAGTGGTAACGCCTCTGAGATAACATTTTTAAGAAGGAAAAAAAAAAAAGTGGGGAGAGTGAGAAACAGCTGCCGGAGAGAGGAGTGAGAACATGTAAGAGAAACAAGCTTGCGGACACCAAGGTCAGTGCAGAAGGAGGAGGAGGAGATGCTCCAGGCGCCGGAGCGGAGATTCCCCTGCAGCCCGTGGGGAAGACCACGGTGAGGCAGGCTGTCCCCCTGCAGCCCAATGAGGTCCACGGGGGAGCAGATCTCCACCTGCAGCCCGGGGAGGACCCCACACTGGAGCAGGTGGGTTCCTGAAGGAGGCTGGGACCCCATGGCAACCCCGCGCTGGAGCAGGCTCCTGGCAGGACCTGCTGATCTGTGGAGAGAGGAGCCCACGCTGGAACAGGTTTGCTGGCAGGACTTGTGATCCTGTGGGGGACCCACGCTGGAGCAGTGTGCTCCTGAAGGACCGCACACCGTGGAAAGGACCCATGCTGGAGCAGTTCATGAAGAACTGCAGCCCGTGGGAATGGCCCACGTTGGAGAAGTTCGTGGAGGACTGTCTCCCGTAGGTGGGACCCCACGCTGGAGCAGGGGAAGAGTGTGATGAGCCCTCACCCTGAGGAGGGGTGAAGCGGCAGAAAATAACATGTGATGACCGTAAACCCCATCCCTGTCCCCCTGTGCCGCTGGGGGGGCTTGGTGGAGAAATCTGGGAGTGAAGTTGTGCCTGGGAAGAAGAGAGGGGTGGAGGGAAGGTGTTCTGAGATTTGGTTTTATTTCTCATTACCTTACTCTGGTTGATTTGTAATAAATTGAGTTAATTTTCCCCAAACTGAGTCTGTTTTGCCCGTGACAGTAATTAGTGAATGATCTCTCCTGTCCTTATCTCGACCCGCAAGCTTTTTGTTATATTTTTCTCTCCCCTGTCCAGCTGAGGATGGGGGAGTGATAGAACGGCTTTGGTGGGCACCTGGCGTCCAGCCAGGGTCAACCCATCTCACCTCCCTTCAGATATTTGTACACATTGATGAGATCCCCCTGAGCCTTCTTTTCTGGAGGTGGAAAGGTCCCATCTCTCTCAGCGTTTCCCTATGTGAGATGCTCCAGCCCCTTAAACATCTTTGAGGCCCTTTGCTGGACTGTCCCCAGTATGTGCATGTTTCTCTTGTACTGGGGAGCCCAAAACTGGACACAGCACTCCAGGTGTGGCCTCACCAGCACTGAATAAAAGTGAAGGGTCCCTTCCCTTGACCTGCTGGCAATACTTTGCCTAATGCAGCCCAGGATACCATTAGCCTCCTTTGCTACAAGGGCACATCGCTGGGTCATGTTGAACTCGGTGTCCACCAGGACCACCAGCTCCTTTTCTGCAAAGCTGCTTTCCAGCTGGGTGGCCCCCAGTGGATGCTGGTGCGTGGGGTGGTTCTTCTCCAGGTGCAGGGCTTTGCACCTTCTCTTGTGGAACTTCATGAAGTTCCTGTCAGCCCATTTCTCCAGCCTGCTGAGGTCCCTCTGGATGGGAGGATGACCTTCTGGCATATCAGCCGCTCCTCCCAGTTTTGTATCATCTGCAAACTTGCTGAGGGTACACTCTGCCTCATCATCCAGGTCATTAACAAAGACGTTAAACACCCTCTGGGCCAGTTCAGCCAGTTTTCAATCCACCTCATTGTCTGCTCATCCAGTCCACACATCAACAGCTTGTCTATGGGGATCTTCTGGAAGACAGTGTCAAATGTCTTACTGAAGTCCAGGTAGACAATATCCACTGCTCTCCCTTCATCTACCAGACCAGTCATTTCATCATAGTAGTTTATCAAGTTGGTCAAGCATGACTTCCCCATGGTGAATCCATGCTGACTACTCCTGATGATTTTCTTGTCCTTAATGTGCCTGGAAATGGTTTACAGAATTAGCTTCTCCATCACCATCCCAGGGATTAAGATCAGGTTGACCAGCCTGTAGTTCCCTGGGTTGTCCTTCTTGCCGTTCTTGAAGACAGGGGTGCCATTTGCTATTCTCCAGTCTTCACGCACTTCTCCGATTCACTATGATTGATCATATTATCGTGAATGGCCTTGAAATGACACCTGCCAGCTCCCTCAGCACTTATGTGTACATTCCATCAGGGCCCATGAACTTATATATGTCCAGTTTGCTTAAGTATTCCTTGACCCGATACTCTTCCACCAAGGGTACATCTTCCTTGCTCGAGATTATCCTGCTGGTCTCTGGGACCCAGGATTCCTGGAGGCCGATGTTGCTAGTAAAGACCAAGGCAAAGAAGGCTTTCAGTACCTCAGCCATGTCCTGTGTAACCAGATCCCCATTCTGATTCAGCGATGGGCACTCATTTTCCCTAATCTTCCTTTTATCACCTATGCACTCATAGAAGCCTTTCACGTTGTCTTTGACATCCAGGCCAGGTTCAATTCCATTTGGCCTTTAGCTTTCCTAACTTCATCCCTGGATGCTTGAACAATGTCTCTGTATTCCTCACAGGTTATCCAACCTTGCTTCCACCCTCTGTCTTTTTCCTTTTTGTGTTTGAGTTTGGCCATCTCAGCTGGTAATCTTATTGAAGGACTCCTTCAATATCGAAGAGAACTGTCCTGTCACCAGAAAAAACTTGTCAGTTAAGGATTTTGTGAAGCATCTTTATTGAGACCACAAATCACTAGAGAATTTTAGTTATGACTCCATTTATTCGTTCCAAAACATTTAAATATACATTTAAGTTCCAAGGGATAGAGTTTAAGGGAAGCTACAAGCTTTTCAGAACTCAGACTAAGCTAAAGCTTCACATTGTCTTCCCAACTGGAACAGCTGTCTGAAGCATTAAAAATATGGAAGAGGTGAACTACAAGTTTTGTGGGGTTTAGCCCAGCTGAGAAGAACTTCAGCTAGAGGAACATATTTAGTGTATAGTCCTCTCTAGGGTGATGCTCACTTTTCAATTGGTACCTAAGGCCTTCCCCATATAGATTTAAGTTGCAGAGTTTACTTTGTTGCCTTTACAGCCTGGCAGGGACTCCAGCTTTACTCCTTGTCTTGTACTTTATTTTTGGATGAAATTTTCCTACTCTGTCATTAGAGTGGTGTACTTGTGTCTAGGGACTTCTGCAGCCTGGGGACAATTTCCCTCTGGTGGGGTGCTGATATGTCATAACCTTTTCATCTGGAATATCTGTGAAAATGACCAGTCTATTTGAAAAGACTGAAGTTAAGAAAATTACTTTTAAAAGTTCCATCAATAAGAAACTTAAATCATTATGCAGACATCAATTTAGGGGCTTCTTCAGCAACTAGAGATTGCCTGTTCCAAGTAAAGTATCTTTTAGTTTGTTGTTTTTCATAGTTTATCTTTTCCCACATTACTATTTTGTGTTTTCCTGATCTTGATTTATTGTTTGGACAAAAAAGAGCACTTCAAAAGATTTTTGATGTCTGACAAAAATATCTGTTCACAATTATGCAAACAACAATGAACCATCTGGGTTGTTTGCGTGAGAGCATAATCATGACTAACTAATAACAAGTTTGGAGTGATATCCATATACTTTATACTTGAGATCATTACCCTTGAATTTTGGACTTTGCTCAAATTGTAGGCCCATTGGTTCTCATTCCACATACAAAATGCCTGTTTACATCATTACAATGACTGGCCACTACAAGAGGGTTAAAGTATTGCTCTTTACAAGCTCGAGGAAGGTAGAAAACATACCTTAGCATAGAGTTCAACACTTACTGATTCTTAGTTATTTTAACAAAATTCTTTATACACAGGCAACCCCGTAAACTCAAACCAAGAAAAAGGTTTCTTTTTTTTAAAACATGGGAAATAGAAGCAAAAGGAAGAAGGTAGGAGCATGCTGACCTTTGAATACTAGCCCGTTTCTGACAAGAATGGCTCCAAGTGAGGAGGCAGCAAGAATTACCCCAAATTCTCTTGCGGGATGTGATTCTGCATTTGAACCTGATCAGACTGGGGGATGAGGAGCTCCTCTTGTAGTCAAGGATGGATTCTCAGGTTCCCAGAAATGGAGCAAGCCATACTGGTAACGGGTATTAGCAGCTTCTTTTACTACACAAGCCTGAACTGCCTACAGCACAGCTCAAGAATGCTGAGCATTCATGATTCACGAAAAAAAAAAGATGAAACTTCTTCATGAAAAAAAAAGAAACTTATTCAATAACAAGCAATTGGATCAATCATGCAAGTAAGGACACATGCTGGGGTTTTTTTAATCAATCAAAACCTGTGAGTTCAGCAAGTTTACATTTAATTTCCCTGTCAAAAGGGAATTGTGATTAGACTTCTAAATTTTCTTATTCATTTCTAGTTGAATTTCCATGTCTCCTTAAATACCTTATATCCTCCAGTTGTCAAGAGCATGATAACAGACATGAGACAATCATGCAAAGACCTTTAAAAATGTTTTTGACAAGTTGTTCTTGTCTCTTTGATAAAAATGGAATCGTAATTGTGGATTATATTTATTGCAAGCTGCAGAAACTAAATGCACTTTGAAGGTGATTATGCCCCTAACGTCCCACATAATGTGTAGTTCTATAGCAGATATATTCAGCTGGTTAGATTTCCGAAGAATATTATTAGTTCTTGTAGAATTTTCACTGATGTCGGTATCTTACCCTGAGGTTTTGTTCTGTGTGTAAAAGGATTGCAAAGCCTAAAATGTAAGGGGCTGTCAAGGCAATTAAAACAAGCTAAGTCCCTTGATACCTTGCGCAGCGATAGGAGGAAATCAGACACTTCAAAGAATCAGAAAGCCTCCACCCAGAATGAAGGCTTGTTTAGACGTAGCCAGTAAGAAATACCAAGCATGGACCTGTGTCTCTCTGCTCTCCTCCACTCATGATTCAGAACATGGAGGCTTTTTTGTCAGTGTAGGCTTATATTTTCTAAAACAGTTTTTATGGAACAGAAATGGAAGGTGTGTCTTAAAAGACAAGGAGCCACATACCTTTGACGCTGAATGCTGTCATTACCCCATGCTGGACATCTGAATTCTGCTTCCTTGTCAGATAAATTCCCATCCCTTTATTCCCAGGTAGTGCCCCTGCCACCAAGCTGTAAGGTAGTCCAGACAGGGAAGCAATGCATTGCTCCCACTGAAGTATGGTTGTGGTGGAGCCAATAACTATAGTCCTGGGCCAGCGCGAATAAAGAAATGAAACACAGTGGAATATGACTCTGCTTCTCCCAGTTTGCTGCTTAAGAGTATTGAGCTGGCAGGTGAAAAATCTGGCTTCTGATCTATGGAATCAGTATTATTTCTGGTTTTATCCTGTCCTGGGGAAGAACTAACACCCTTCCTTTTGGAAAGCTAGGGGCAGTCTGCTTCTCATTCCTTCTTTTTAACTTAATAGCTCTCAAGTTCTTCAGTGCATAGCAGCAGGCTTTTAACCGCAGTAGGAAGAGCACAACTTACCAGAATTATAAGGGCACCTCTGGTGTGGAGGGAATTGCAAGTCAGAATCTCCTCAAGGTGGTGAGGTGGTTCACAAAATCACTGCCAATATCCCATGTTAATATCCATTAAGCTATTATGTAAAATTATTAAAAAGAGTTCTCTGTTTAATTTCCTGAGGTGAACCACATAAGGACTTACCTAAGAGGGGATGCTGGGCTGAGAGTCCCAAGGTGACTCCTGTGTAGCGAAGTCCCAGGGAAATACTGACATACACACCTACTCTGCACAGATCTCTGCACAGCTTTCCTTATTGTTTTCCTCCTGGTGGATGCTTCCTCTGCCTCTTGCTGCTGTCAACCCCGCTCTGAGATGCCTCTTTTTCTGCCCCCACACGACCTGAGTAGATGGATGCCCTGGTACGGTTATTTGGTATGGTGTAAAACCTACTCCTCTAGGAACTATGCCTAGTATGTTGGCATAGTAAATGCTGTTGAATCCAGCTGAAAATATCACACTTTTTCATAAATGTGCACCTTTCACATGAAAGTGTATGTTCCTTCTTATAAATTAATCTTTCTCTATTTTCTGCATCAGTTCCAAAATACTACCTGTGCACCTGGCTTTTCTTTTTGGTGTGTTTGGGTTTTCTTTGTCAAAGTCTGGGAAGACTGAGAAGAAACTGCATAAAAGAATCTAAGGATATATCACTTCTGTGACTTCCATTAGACATGTGCTGATTTAAGAATAGCAATAAGCTGAGGTAATGGGTTGCACTTAACCCTGAGTGAAAAATTCTCATGGTAAGCCAAAACTTAAAGTGTTTATAATGCAAATATATACTCTATATCATTAAGTAAGTGATGGTTTTCAAGCAGTAGCAAAGTTCTGTGAGATCCCTTAAAATATTTAAGATGTTTAAATGAAGATGTCTTGTCAGTAGTATAACCTACTATATAATTGCCAGGATCATTAGAGCTTTACTGAAGAAATGTGATTCACAGAGTCACAGCAGTAGACCTAAATGTGGCAGAAAATGTGACAATGGGATAGACCTAGTTAAGTATCTTACTGAGCAAACAACAAGCAAAGTCAGTAAAGCAGCCTATTTGCATGAAAAGTTTGGGTGGTGGGCAGAAAGGGGAAACATATAGCTTTTGAGGTCATGGCAATCCATAGTGTAGTGAGCTGAGTTCTTTACTCACTTGTCTTTTGTTTCAACCTCAAATATGGAAGTCGAGTGAAGCCAAAATTAAGTAATGAGGTCATTCTGAGACTTGAACTTTTGGTGGCTTGCCCATCATTAAATATCAATAAGCACTGGTAAAAAGAATCCTTTTAAAGAGCAATGGCAGAAAAGCGTGCAATGGAAAATGTCTGCATAGCAAAGAATTTAGCAGGAGGAATTTCCATTAAACTGAAGAAAAAAATGAAGAGCAGGCAGCTGTTAAGTGTTTTGACATAATGGGTTAATATGGGTTAAATAGCACATATACCCATCTTGTTTGTGGGTATAACATGTTTACTGGATACTCTCTCTAATCATGTAAAGATTTTGTTACAAAACCCCACTTCTTACATTCTTAGAGAAACAAGCAAAATAAATAAATTACATGCATTTCTAAATTTATGAACAGAAGACTTGACTGCTCTTTTGGCGGCAGAATAACTAAAACATTTTTTAATTAATAATCATATTTTCAATGTTGGCATTTTTTGCCCTAATAAAATAAGCATTTCAAGTTCCAGTTCATGATTAAAAATTGGCAGACTGCACAAGGCAGACTGAGTGGCTCCACTTCAAACAATATAATGAGAAAAATATTAAAATAATATCATATTTAAGAGCTGTATTTAGCATAAACTCTGCCATTGTAGAGATTGGCCACGTACCCTGTGGACTTCCCCAGAGCACTCGAACTTCATTCTGGTTAATCAGACCAAAAGTGCATGAGAGTATATAAGACCGGAGAAAATAACAAAAGTCAAAACCGGTGCCATTCCTGCATCTTGGAGGATGATCTGAGTACTCATATGAGCTATTTCTTCCTTCCTGCATGTTAGCGTGTTTAATACAGGAAAGGTTATTTCAAAACAGCAATTTGATCCTGCCACGCTAAATGAATAATCCCACTGTAGTCACAACACATGTTCTTTCCTGTCCAACAGCGCATGGGAAGAGACAAATTCAAGAACTGACCTGCCCCCCCCGCACACTCCCCAGCTTGACCTGATCTTTCCAGTGATCCACGAGTCCAGCAGGACTACAGAATTCACAGCTAGGTGTCACAAGTGAGTAGCACAGCTCAGAAGCGCAGGTCTCAGTCTGTCATGGATTGTAAACCAAGATGGATGTTTGTTTTACCGTGATTTGGTTGAAGCACCTACCTCTTTTGTGGCCCTGAAGCAAGGATGCCATTTGCAGGTGGATTTCTGCTGCTCTAAGGGGAAGCGGAAAGGAGTGACAGAAATCAAGGACTAGTTAGGACGTTGCTATATTCATAGCATCAGAGAATGATTTGGGTTGGAAGGGACCGTAAAGATCATCTAGTTCCAACCCCCCCTGCCATGGGCAGGGACACCTTCCACTAGACCAGGTTGCTCCAAGCCCCATCCAACCTGGCCTTGAACACTGCCAGGGATGGGGCAGCCACAACCTCTCTGGGCAACTTGTGCCAGTGTCTCACCGCCCTCGCAGTGAAGAATTTCTTCCTTACATCTAATCTAAATCTACCCTCTTTCAGTTTAAAGCCATCACCTCTTGTCCTATCACTACATGCCCTTGTAAAAAGAAGTCCCTCTCTGGCTTTTCTGTAGGTCCCCTCTAGGTACTGAAAGGCTGCTATAAGGTCTCCCCAGAGCCTTCTCTTCTCCAGGCTGAACAACCCCAACTCTCTCAGCCTTTCCTCATAGGAGAGGTGCTCCAGCCCTCTGATTATTTTTGTGGCCTCCTCTGGGCCCGCTCCAACAGGTCCGTGCCTTTCCTGTATTGCAGACCCCAGATTTGGATGCAGCACTGCAGGTGGGGTCTCACCAGAGCAGAGTAGAGGGGCAGAATCCCCTCCCTCGACCTGCTGGTCACGCTTTTTTTGATGCAGCCCTGGATAAGATTGGCTTTCTGGGCTGCAAGCACCCATTGCCAGCTCATGCCCATTTTTTCATCCACCAGCATCCCTAGGTACTTCTCACAGGGCTGCTCTCGATCAATTCATCCATCCCCCAGTGTGTATTGATGCTGGGCGTTGCCCTGACCCAGGTGCAGCACCTTGCGCTTGGCCTTGTTGAACTTCACGAGGTTCATATAGGCCCACTGCTCAAAGCCGTCCAGGTCCTTCTGGATGGCATCCCTTCCCTCAAGTGAATCAACCGCACCACACAGCTTGGTGTCATCTGCATGTTCAGAAGTATTCTTCTGTTGGTTTAGAGATACAAGACATGAACCAACCTTAAAGCAGCAAACTGTTTGCAACAAGAGGTATATGGATTAAAGCCCTTGCAAATGCAATAGTAATCACAATATTTTGTATTAGCTTTTTTTTCCACACTCTGAAACTATGATACCAAGAAAAGTACTCAACAAATCTTAAGCCATCTTTGACAAAGAGCACACAACTGACATTTTACGGGTATTAAAAGGGAGTTCACATCCAGAACAATAATGGGGTTGTTAGGAGACAAGGTGCAAGGATTAATTTGGGACTCCTTACCCAGTTTACAGCTGGTGATTACCTTCATCTCCATCCCACCTTCATAGCTCATATAACATACTAAAGTCTATGGCCTGGGAACATAGCAAACCAATAGACTGAAACAAAGCCTTACACTGCTCTTTCTTTTTCAGTCTCTGAGACACAGTGCTTACTGCACGAGTAGCTGTCTGGTGTTTTTATTCTTATTCAGAACCTGTGCTGTCCTGTGCATTGAAATAGCTCATGCTCTGTGACAAGTTTGAATGTAATTACACACCACGCTATAATACATATACTTGAAGAAAAAAAAATTATGGGTGTATATGGCCAGACCAATTCTGGTATTTTCTAACTTCTGGAGTCTTTGGCTTTGCAATATTATATTCTCTTAATGCTCTTTAGACAGTTTGGTTTTAAGGTTCATATATCACAATGTCTTTTCTGTTACTCTGAGTTTGCACTGATTTCAGAAGTTTGACTTCTAAGCCATATTATTGGTACTGAGAGTCGGGTCCATGCAACACAGTGCCCTAGATCCGTGCACACATCCTGAAACAATCAGTGAGCATCTATGTCTAGGTCATGAAATTTCAGGGATTTGGATGGAAAATGCCATACTTGTGCAACTACATTCAAAATTGCCAAGTCCAGCTGAATTATTTCAGTGCTGGCTCTCCATTTTGGTACACAACCTTCACTGTAGAAGATTGGAAGCTGCAGAAGGGCTCAACTGTTTTAAAGAGCTTCACATACACAACTTGTGTACTAGCATTCCTATAGCCAGAAACAGTCCTCATTCAAAAAACTAGTCCCCCAGATTTGGGACAGATCATTAGACCAGTCATGTATGTGGGGAGATTTTCACTATCCAGAAAGAACCCAATTTCTCAGACTGCCTGAAATAGCAGGAAAGAGCCAAGGAGGGAGACATGTCTCTGGAGCGTGAGCAGAAAGGAACTGTTGAACCAACCTAGACATTTAAATGCGCTTACTGGCAACTGGGGTTTTTGTCAGCGTGGATGGGATTCATTTTGCCGATGTGTAGGAGTGTAATGCCATTTCAGATGCTCTGTGGTGTCCTGTCAGACCTCCAGATGATTTTGTAGAAGAGTCCCCTATAGATCCTATATCATATACGGCAGCCACACACAACTGTCTCACATATCTTAACACATTTGAAATGACACTAGATGCCTGTGTTTAAGCAAGTGAATCCCAGCCAATGTAATATTTTACTTGTTCCTCACATTACATCAAAACTTTGGCATGACTGATTTTTTTCTTTTAAAGGACTAACTCAGGATGCATGGACCTCTGGCATTAAGTTTCAATCCACTGTGGAAATCTTTGAAAACATTTTCATTGTGCAGCCAGATTTTCAGCTCACTAACATGGCTGGATACAGATACAAAGAAATCAGCATCTCCCTGAGTTGCAGAAGGCTAAATATTCTTTCCCACTGAGTAGTGCCATCACTGTCTTAACAGCTACCAGGGTTCACTCAAGAATGCATTTAAAAGAAACAGCACACAAAAAAAAATGCAGCTGACCTGCTGTTTGATACTGCCTTCGGAAATGAATGGTGAGTCTCTTTGAAAAAGGGCAAAAAAATGCTGATGGCAGTACTGTTAACAAACAAGGAGAATGGAAAAACTAGTGTCACTTGGCTTGAACTCACTAACATTTTCCTGTGATATGTGAACTTGCATAGAATAATCTGCTAATTTGCGGCTTTCTCTCAAAAATAGACATGTGAGTACTTACATTTGATTCACTAGCCTAATTTCTGGCCACGGCAACTGCTACTATCAGCTGTATTTATGGTAACTCTAATACATCACCCAGAAACTTACAAATGTCAACGTTGCAGCTCCCTGCAATAGAAGTTTTTACTGATGGAAGACCACAGACTAGTAACACAGCCCAGCATTTGCTGTTATTTGTCTAAGAGAGAATTGTAAGCATACAGGTTACCGAGACCAGCAAATTCATATAGCTAATAAAGGCAGTTAGAAATTCAAAGTTCGTATGTAGAAATGTTGTGTTTTCCCCAGTACTTTTGAAATTTCTCACCAGTATTTTTCTCCATCTACTGAGGCATTAGCAACAAAGTTTAAAAAGTGTTTTAATAGTGTTTACAGTTCAACTGATCTGCTGTAATATCCCCTTTTGAAGCTATTCAAATAAACATTATAAATATGTTTGTTATTAACATATGGTGCTGATACAAGGAGAAGACTTAATTCACTGTGTTATTTATGCAGCAAAATGTCCTAATCGTTCCCAGACTAGGATGAAAAGCTGTTGCGGCCCCATCCGTGTATTAGATAATGTCTTGGCACTTTCCCTATTATGCTGTTATAAATAAATATAATGATTAAAACAGGGTGGTGTCTGGTGCATTAAGATGCATTTTTGGTTTGTCCCTGTTTCCAGACCAGACCCACCCTCTGCTGGCAGGAGGCTTCTTTGCACAGATCTGATCGAGTAGTAGAGCCAATAAGCAGCGCAAGGGTTGATTCAAAGCCTGTTGAAGCTAATTGATGGGTTCTAATCAAGCTGACTGGTCCTTGTGGACATGCACTGGTGACATATAAAGGAACAGTATCAAGGGACCCACCCTGCCATTAGATAAATAAATGAGTGTGCTTTGGGGAGGTCTTATTTCAGAGAAAAAAAAAAAATCAATCTTTTCTCTCATATTGTTTTTATCTGCAGAACACTTCCATTATTTTCGCTCTAACTGTTGCCCTCCTTTTTTACTTTCCCATGCGAGATATCTCATCTCTCTTTCTTCTTGCCTTTCAGAAGAGCAGAAATAAGCACATTCAAACCAGCTATGAAAATGAATTTTCATTATACCTTGCACTATCCACCATAAATATTAGACACGTGAAACAAGAAAAATTTTCATCGTGGTTTTATGCTAAAGACAGGGCAAATGAACAGGTAACCATGTGTGATAAGTTCGGGTATCAAATGGCCCCTGTAACTGCCTGTGTGGATACTTGGACCCTGTGGTAAGCTTGAGGTAAACGGCAATGAAAGACATTCTTGATATTCGGAAATGAGCTAATACGCAGAGACATTTCCCCCAATCATAAAAGCTGTTTCATACACTTTATTCCATTCAGGCTGGTGCTACCATTTCCTGATTTACATGAGCACCCCCTAAAGAGAATATTTCATGGTCTGCTTCCTGAGACCCACAGATCAGCTTGTGTTCGGCTGACTACCTCTCTGAGACTGCACGATCCCGTCCTGGGAGCCTTTCTGCCCCAGCCACCGTGCCGCCGGGGGGGAACCGGGCCCACTGGAAGCATGTAACACAGCTTGTGGAGCGAAGCCACCGGCCAGATGGGTTTTAGGCCCTTGGCTGGAGAACTGGGACCCAGGCTGTTAAGGATCGTTTGTCCCTCCTGGGTAGAAAGGACATGTGTGCTGCCTGGAGGAAGGCGGTGTGCTCTGGGGAAGGAAAGGTTCAACAAGGCCAAGTGCCGGGTCCTGCACTTGGGCCACAACACCCCCGTCCAATGCCACGGGCTTGGGGAAGAGTGGCTGGAAAGCTGTCTGGCAGAAAAGGACCTGGGGGTGCTGGTCGACAGCCGGCTGGATATGAGCCAGCGGTGTGCCCAAGTGGCCAAGAAGGCCAACAGCATCCTGGCTTGTATCAGAAATAGTGTGGCCAGCAGAGGCAGGCAGGTGATTGTCCCCCTGTACTGGGCACTGGTGAGGCCGCACCTCGAGTCCTGTGTTCAGTTTTGGGCCCCTCACTACAGGTAAGACATGGAGGTGCTGGAGCGTGTCCAGAGAAGGGCAACCAAGTTGGTGAGGGGCCTGGAGCACAAGTCTGATGAGGAGCAGCTGAGGGAGCTGGGGCTGTTTAGTCTGGAGAAGAGGAGGCTGAGGGGAGACCTTATCGCTCTCTACAACTACCTGAAGGGGGTTGTAGTGAGGTGGGGGTTGGTCTCTTCTATCAAGTAACTAGTGACAGGATGAGAGGAAATGGCCTCAAGTTGCACCAGAGGAGGTTTAGATTGGATATTAGGAAAAATTTCTTGATCGAAAGGGTTGTCAAGCATTGGAACAGGCTGCCCAGGGAAGTGGTAGAATCACCATCCCTGGAGGTGTTCAAAAAGTGCGTAGATGTAGCACTTCAGGACATGGTTTAGTGGGCACGGTGGTGTTGGGTTGATAGCTGGACTTGATGATCTTAAAGGTCTTTTCCAACCTAAATGATTCTATGATTCGATGAAGACAGATATTATCACTCTTACCAAAACCATGCCCTGCGCTTCTGAATTAGTATTGAAAGACACAATCTGAATTAGCATTAAGCCAAAAGGGAGAGAGGAAGGTCAGGTATTATCTATGATGTCCTCCAGGTGACGGACCCCAGACCTCTTCCCTTATCATAGCCTTGCTGAATGCCCCAACTCCACTGCCGTCAGCACTTCCAGGCTCACCGCACCACGCCGTGTATGCAGGCTCACAGCTGCACAGATAGGAAACTCTTCCCCAAGGCTGAAGAAGTGGGATAATGTTTACCATGAAGATGTGTTGCTACTTAGTGAAAGCTTCAGTTAATTAGGTCAGAGAGCAACAGGAGTCGAGCTGGGACAATACAGTTTTTAAATAAGCTCATAATTAGAGCACACAGTCTCCAGGGCCAGGACAGGTATTTTGGGGTGTTTTCATGTGCTGAAACCTGTGCTCTGTTACTGCAACCAGTGTTAGTCTGTCTAAATTAGCGACAGGATGTTAGCACATGATATCATCCCACCTTCCTGTTGTTTTAACAAACATTTACAAAAGCACCTAAATCACCAAAGATCTTTTAAATCAAAGTTTTGAACTCTGTGTTATTCCATGGAATACCAACTGAGCGCTGTTATGGATCTGGTTTAGGGACTCATCTAAGGATACACAAGCCTCTGTTAGTTTTGACAATTTAAGTGAAATCATTGATATCTTTAGTTATTGCTTTCAACCTCAAACCCTGCTTTTTCTTTTCAAATTCTATTCGGATAAAGCACATTTCTTGCCTATTTGTTTATAGGTAGATCTGGTTAGAACAAAAACCGTGCTCTTGACGAAGCTTATCTCTGAAATTTATCACTGAAATTTTTTGAAGTGCAGAACTATCTAATAATTTTTCGCCAGAGAGTTAGAAAACAACAAAGAGAGATACCTGTTTTTAAAAAGAAACAAAATAGCAATTTTGACAGTTATATTTTGTGAAAATGCCTGAAATTTCCTGGTTCTGTTCTAAAGTAAAATGTAATGTAACAGGATATCCTGAAAGGTATAAGAAAATAAAGTTCTTTTCTTATGGGCACTTCTAAATAATGGATATTATTTAAAATAATAGAACACTGACCTCTATGTTCTCTGTAGAGCATTTAGGAGGAGGTAAAAGTGCAGAGGAAAAAGAAAACTGCAAAGTCATGAAAAGGAATATGGTAATTATTTGCTAATGTGTTTGTCCTTAACATTATTTATTGATGATATTTCTAAGGCTGTGAGTTTGTTAACAGTTGGCTAGAGAAATACACAGACCCAGAAACACATTACACGTACCTTAGCTGCCTATAAGTTAAATATCTAGTTTTAAATTAGTTATTTCCACAGTCAACAGAGAGGGACAGAGAGTGAGAAAGGATGAGTGAGCGAATGCCAATGGAATAGTGGGAGAGACTAAACAACTAGCTCAAATTGGATGTCTATCTTATAGGTGTCTAAATGCAGGTGAAATGAATCCACCTGTCCTAATGTGAGTCTCACCCCAATAATCACTGCATACACTTAATGTAATGAAAATGCTTTTTCTTGGCTGGAAATTTTTTTTTTTATTTTATTACAGGAAGTGCATAGTTGCAAGCAAATAGCTAATTCCATGAAGTACTTCTCAATTACAAGTAAAACTGTCCTTGGATGGAAAATTTTCCGTGCTAATGCCTCTGTATGTTTCCACAGGAGCTTTAAAAATTGGTTTGGATACAGTTTTACACTGCAAAATATATTCCAGGTATTTATAGGATTATTATTTCATATTACTATCTATGCCCATCTTTGGAAGAGTAAGACCATACACCATTATTATCTCCTTTTGAAATTCTCTTCTTTCTTCTTTTTAAACATGCAACCAATCTAACAGCTCTTACAGATAGCATCAAGGCCTGAAAGGTCTCCCCTTCCTTCATCACTGATTTAAATTGAAAACAACGCTGACTGACAGTACACAGCTTGCCTTCCCCTCAGCCCTTTCTTGTTTTGCCCCCTAAGGAGAAAAGGACAAAAAAGATTTGTTTTTCTCTTATGTAGGTGATAAGGTACGCAGCCTTTTTATGATGCAAATTCAGACCAGTATTTACAGAAGTTATATCAGATAACAGAGAATATTTACAGAAATTATATCAGATAATAGAGAATATTTAGGTCACCTAAAAAACAGTGTCCAGAAGGCCCAAGAGAACAGCTGAGTCTTGCCTCTTCTGCTGTGCCCTGTGCATTTTCATTATCCTAAAGTAAGCTGCGCTTCATTGCCATGCCTTCAACAGCTTTGGGCAGCAGAAATCAACCTGTTTCCTGCCCTCGTGCATCATTCTCCATATTTCAAACATACTTGCTAACAGAAAGCACAGCTAGATATTTATATATTATATAAAAATATAATCTATATAAATATAAAAACATGTTTATATTAAAAATATAAATATATAATATACGTTATATATCAATATGTTTGTTTTTCTAACTCCTTCCCTCCTAGTCTGTTGCCACTTGAAGCTTTTGTTCCAGCACCCCAAAGTGCAGCCCTTCGTTTGTATCCACCCTACTACCCAGATCTGCTATTTGCCCATGCAGATCTTCACAACTCAAGCACCTCCTCTTAGTGAGAACTGGCAAAGATTTTTCTGGGTTCAGGTGAAAAAAGCTATCTATCTCCAGAGTAAGATCCTCTGGATTAAAATTTCTTGCCTTGGAAATGTCCAGACTTGTTCATTATAGTGTATCTCCTTAAATTCTCCCAACGTGAGAATGTGCTTAATTCATGCCTGGGGATTCAACTCAACTAACCTTAAACATCTGAAAGGCAACATCTAATCTGGGCTGGTTGTGTTAAACTTATGCTGCAGTGAGTAAAAGAAGACCGGCACCTCCATAGAGAGATTTCTGTCGTCCCAAAAGAGGTATCTGATGTAGGTGGACTAAGCTACACGGTGAGCTTTCATATAAATTAAGTAAAGTAAAATAAATTGTGGTAAGGAAGTGTTATAAAACAGTAGGTGGGCATAAGAAGCCATGTTTGAAATTAGAGATCAGATGAATCTGTCCTTCCCTCATTTCAAGAATACAGCCATACTGAGGGACCTACATGGATCTTCTGTATGTGTGAGCATATGGATGAGCAAAGCATCACACAAGGAAAACAGAATCTGCATTCCTTACTGTAGCATGTACTTGCTGTGTTTGCTGCAAGGGCAATACAAAAACTTGCTCTTGCAGTTGCTCAGTGCTTTTAATGTAAGCTCTTTTTAAATGCAAAGTTTAATTAGATTTTAGTTCTACTTTCAGACAGATCTGTGTGTTAATTAAGGGCCTGGAGCGAAGCTGTATTTAAAAGTCTCATAAATCTCCCTGTAGTGCTGGGGTGATGATCTGCTCATCATGCAGGTGTTTTGGCCTGCACATTTCATGCAGAAACAATTTTCCATCACGCAATTTCTGCTTCCACTTCCTCCCCCCTGCTCCTCCTCTCCCCCCCTTCACTGCATACAAACTTTCAGTTAAGAGGTAGGTGGGCAGGTAGGCCAATACATTCACATGCTAGATGTTTTACTGAAGTGCAGTTGATTACAATATCCTTTGATTAATTCCCTCCTACCCGTTCCTGTAAACAGGGCACACAGAAATTTATGTGCTATTATTCAGATTATTTCCAATTTAAAATGCAGTATTTGTTGAGGGTTTTTTTCCCCTCCAGCTTGCTAGCAGATTTAAGATAATGGCTCTCTGCCGAAATCATATTACCTTTGTCCTTAAGCAAAAGCATAAAAATTAAGCTAATATCAATTCTCTTTTGACCTTTTGGGCTCTGTGCTATTAGTTAAGTGCAATATTGTGTTTCACAGACACAGTCCTAGGGTGGTACAGTGATTTGGCATCCAGAAATGGAGTCCAATGGCAAAGCCTTTGCTGAAGATTAGAGAAAGAGAGAGCACTAGCAAGAACAGTGAAGCCTTGATTATAGAGATATAAATCTGCCTTTCTGGGTTGGGAGCTTTGTGCCTCTCCTGAGTATTGATTCTGGCTTCTCCACTTGGCTCTTTGTAACTCTGCTTTTGGTTCCTCTCCAAAGTACTCTCCAAAGATATTGGGAGATCTTTACATGGCTGGAGGTAAAACTCAAAAGAAAATTTTCCAACCTAGCTTTCCATAGACAAACAGGAAGAGTACGTGTACACCTTTATGAATTAGGAAGTAAACCATCCCAATGCTACATGTGTGCCTACGTGTGTGGCCAAAACAGTTTGGACGAAGTTCAGTAACTGATGAGGGGCATTCTACCTACATGTCCTTTGTGAAAGTGGGTAGTGAATCCATGCTGCCTTTGATAGCTGATCTCATGCCCAAGTCCGCAATGGGGTGCCTTGTGACAATTCTGTCCATCCTGCTTGTAGGGACAGGTTTCGATTAGCAGCTACCCTTTTCCTACTTCTCCCTGCCAGGTGAGGCAGCTGGATGACCCCAAAGGGCAGGGAGACTGACAGTCAATGTACTTGCTCTGTGGACCATCAACTGGTTGGGTTCACTCTGAGGCTCAAAGCTGTACCACCACGTATGTTAAATGTAACTAACTTGAGTCCTGCTGCTGGTGTGCCCTCACTGTCTCCAGTCTTACTTGAGCAGATTTGGTTCTCTCGAAGAATGCACGGTGCATGCAGTTTGCTGTGCGCTGTTTGTGACTTTCCTGCTTCTCCTTCTGCGCTGCCCTTGTTGAGCCAGACCTCACTGTGGTCACCACCTGACTTCTGCAACCACCTGAAATGGGTTTTGCCTCTAAACTCCCAAAAAATTTCCTTTGCCATTCACATTTATGCAGACAGAACTTTGCATGACTTGATGTTTGTAAAACGTGCAACGCAAATGGGGTGCAAACAGAGGTATAAATAATTGTTTGAAAATTTCTCCTGTTACTTATCCAGTCCTAAGAGCTATGAGCTAATTTGTCTCAGCTATAACACTTTAAAAGGTTGGATAAAAGGCTGTATGTACTTGCTAAGTGTAAACACCAATGATGAACAAGAACTATTTAATATCATTAACAGGGTTGTAACTAGAAGTGATAGGATTAAAGTAAGGAAGATATAATTTCCGTCTGAGTAGGATCTGTAAATTGTAAGTGCCTCCCAGAGGAGGTATTTGGTGCATTTTAAATTACTCTGGACACGATAATTTTCTTGACTATACAGTCATAAGGAAGCCTGAAATGGCACAGACATGAACTACATGTCATTAGATTGCATAAAAACAAATAGGAAATTAGATTGTCCCTGGGAAGAAAAAGACTTTGTCATCCTGGTGGAACCTCCTTGAGATATTAAATGCAATGCTGAATCAAGACCCCAAAATTTTGGGGCTGTCTCTGAACTTAAAAAGCAACGATAATAAATTGACGTTGGTTTTGAGCCAGTTCCAGCACTCACCCAACGAGCAGAAGCAGGAGTGCAATATACTGAGCAAACATGCTGGGTTTTCGGTTACTGAGCGGGTAGGATTTCTATTGCTGCACCTGTGAAAGGGAGCATGTAGACACACCTTTCTGTGGATGAGATCACCCCAACACTTTCACTCTCAGCTTGGCAAGAAGAGTGTAAGGAACACCATTCCAACCGCATTAAAAATAAACCATGGGATCTGCTAACTTTCTGTGCCCACCTGTGTGTGAATGCATTCATTACCACCAGACTTAAAAGTGGAGGCAGGAGGTAACTTGAAGGGGAGAAGAGCCCAGCACTGAAATTGAAGTTTTTCTTTTCAAAGGAACTTGTTAAGAAAATAAAACTGACTTCAAAACAAAAATTGAAACTAAGTTCAGTATAACAACATAAAAATAGTAAAACTGGAAAGTATTTCCTTAGCACATTTGCTCTAACACTTATTAAAGATATAAACTAAATCCAAGAAAAACAAATCCCAGGTGTGGAAATGTGGTTAACCCATGACTCAGTTTAAATTTAAAATGTAAAATAAAACAGTCAACGTTCACCAATTTGCTTTAAATCTAGACAGGCATAAAAAAAAGGAGAGAGATCTTTACAATTCTCCTTCAAGAGAATCCAGTTCATGGCTGGAGAGCTGAGAACAGCCTGGTAGCAAGCTTTATAAAGCAAGCACAAACAAAACAGAAAGACCTAAATGCTCAGAGCTTTCTGTGCCTGCAAATATGCATGAGCTACACTACGTTCAGAATGGTGCCACATGCAGAGAGCTGTAAGGAGATTAAGGTAACGTTTTCTTCCCCTATATGGACTCGTCAAATCATCAGAGACAAGAGAAAAGAGTTGACAGCAAACTGCTGTTCTCTCTCCTGCCTGAAAGACTCTGCATGGGTAGCAAATAGCTGCAGTCTTAAGGTGGGAAGAAAAGAAGAGAAATATATGCTACCAATTCCTAAGGAGGATGGTTAGCACTCTGTCATACCACGAAGAGAATAGAGAAGGTACAAGAACGCTCATCTGAAGCTTTCCTGAAGTAGTCTCCACTATGCCATTTTTGGGGGCATGAAAGGGTACACCAATGACATATATATTATTCTTTATGTGGACTGAATCGGAATGCGTCAGCTCTAGGCCCAAATAAACATTCCTTCTGGACTTTGTCCCCTAGATTACTATATGCAAACCAACAGAGAAGTCAGAGACCTACTGAACAAAAGACCAGCAATCACTTCTCACGTTGTCAAATAAGATGTCCTGCAGAAGGCTGGAGTTTTTCCTTCAGAGGGTGTAAATTCTGTCATTGCTCATGTCATGCCATGTTGTCATGGGTTTATCTTTGGCCACAGAGCATTGTTGTAAAAACCTAGGTCTGGGATGGGCTACAAGACATCAGCTAGTTATCCCAGCCCTTCATCATTTTCTGAATCACCAATTTGAGTCTATTCTTTTTGACCTTATCTACCAGAAAAATTATAGTGCATATCTATTTAAAGTATTGGTGAAGATTGTGACAGTTCTGAGGGACATGGTGGGAAAAATCAGGAGGGCATTTAAAAAAATAAAGGCAGGAAGTTGTTGAATGATGAAAATTTGAGTCAAAAATACAGATAACATCTTAAAAGCTGTGCAGAGGTATGTCATTCACAGAGAAGATATGAATGAAACTAATTTTTAAAGCTGACAGAGCCATCATCTGGTTCCAAGTTTTCTGTGCTTTAAGTTTTAAAGTGATTTTCAGGTAACATTTTGATAAAGTCTTTGGAAATCATTAACACTTTATTGTTCATGGTCTACCTTTATTTCACAGGTTTACTTTCTTTCAAGACCAAGGGGAAAAAACACCTCTGCAAACCTGTCTATACAGAATTTCTCTGGAGGCCGAGAGCAGTAATTGATTTAGTCCAGAAGAGTGTCTATGGAGAAAGGGAATATCAGGGACATATTGATCTTCATGATCACTCATGCATCCAGTCACATGATAAAGGAGCTACTGTTTTGGCATGCAACTCATCCTCTAACCAAGTAGACACAAAACCTTTCAATAATTCAGATTTTCCATTTTATGTGCTTTGTTGGAGGGAGATTCTACTGATACAACAACTGACTATATATATAAAAATGTGTTTTCTTGTCATCACTCTGTTTTCGTTACAGTGGTGCCCAAAGACTCAGATTTCTCAAAGAACAGAATAATCTCTTGAAAATATAAGGTCAGATGTCAGTGGATGCATATTGATGTAGTTCCAATAGAAGAGTTGCCTCAGGATATGCCAGTGGAGAACATAACCTGGTATATGTAAACTAATTAAATCCTAGTTGGCTGCTTCTCTTCTTAATTAGTTCTTTCTACTTTGTCTATTTTCTTTTGAGATGTCAAGACTCCATCCAAAAACATAATGTGATCTAAAAATAAGGATTTTGGCATCTAAGCTAAGATATGGGTGGGTGCATCTTCATCCTTCCTTACTTAGACATTTGGTGTCTGAGACAACAAATTTAGCAGCTTTCAGCTGTAGAGAGAAATGTTCCAATCTAGAGGACAATATAGCTCTTGATGCCTGGGTCTCGTTCCGCTGCCTAGGGAGAGGAGACTGGAAGATGGATCAGAGTTTGTGTGCCTCAGTTAAATATGTAAAGTTAAGAAAATGGAACCATACCTCTGTGTATAGGTTCACATTTTTTTACCATCTTTAAATCCCTCATTCCTGGATTCTACAATATCTTGGAATTTAGATATTTTATGTGCTCATTACAATTAGTAACTTAATGAAGGTTGAAGTAAAATGTAGACATAGTTACATTTCTTCCACATATATATCTAGAGGAGAAAATGGTGCCGCCGCCTTTTTTTTTTTTTTCCCCTGTTAATAATCTAATGGTTAGAGCATTGACCCAGAAAAAACATCTAGCGTCAGTAAATTCCTCAGAAGGTTCTAGTCCACCTCCTTTTATTGTACTGCATCCCTGTGTAGAAGGAAATTTAATACTCGCAGGGAAAAGGTGAGTTTGAAGAAGGAAGTCTGGATCTGTCATTCAGTCTTTTGGGGCTTTCATCTAGGAAGAAGACCTGCACTCTTGCCTCTGCTCCCAGCAATGTTCTGTCATTGTATATACAACAGTCATTGGCTAAAAAACTGAAATAATCATGGTAAGATAGACCAAGCCCCTATATATACTGTAGATACCAGCAATACTTTTTTTTCTCCGCCAGGCATTTTGTAAAATAATTAGATAGACCTTAATAAGATGAGAATAATCAGACCCCTTCCCTGATGAGAAGACTAAAAGTCTGAATTCGAGATGGATGAAGAAACTTTCTTGCACCCTTATCTGTGTATATGGGCTCTTTAGAAAACATGGCTTTTGGGTACCTTCCTCTGTTTAACATTTTCTATTATCTTGTTCAACTGTAGGTTTTTTCAGACTGTCCAAATCCTTCCCATTCAACGTAGGATGACAGTAAGCATAAATGTCTAGAGGTATTAGATTCTAATTACCTTATTCTGTTTTTTTCTATTTGTCCTGGTTTCAGCTGGGATAGAGTTAGTTTTCTTCCTAGTAGCTAGTAGAGTGCTGTGTTTTGGATTTAGAGTGACAATAATGTTGATAACACACTGATGTTTTAGTTGTTGCTAAGTAGTGTTTATCCTAAGGTAAAGATTTTTTAGTTTCCCGTGCTCTGCCAGCAAGCAGGTGCACAAGAAGCTGGGAGGGAGCATGGCCAGGACAGCTGATCCAAACTAGCCAAAGGGATATTCCATACCATCAAATGTCATACTCAGTATATGAACTGGGAGGAGTTGGCTGGGGGTGGGGAGGATCCCTGCTTGGGATTCGGTCAGCGGGTGGTGAGCAATTGCATTGTGAATCACTTGTCTTTTCTTGGGTTTTATTTCTCTCTCTTTTTGTTATATTCCTTTTCATCATCATCATCATCATCACCACCATTATTATATTTTATTATTATTGTTATTATTATAGTTTATTTTATTTTAGTTGTTAAACTGTTCTTATCTCAACCCACAAGTTTTACCTTTTTTTCCGATTCTCCTCCCCATCCCACTGCGGGGAGCGGGGACTGAGCGAGCAGCTGCGTGGTGCTTAGTTGCTGGCCACAACACTATTCAAATCTAGGGAACAGGAACCTACAAGGTAAGCATTATGGCATCTAGCTGTAAAAATTTAAGTTCTCTAGTGCAGCTAGCTCTGAATTTTCAAGGTCATGAACTACTGGGATTTTGTGTCTTGCTTTTTGTGCCGTATGTATTTTAAAATGTACATAATCCCATTGGCATTTCTCTTTCTCTAAAAGCTTTGCTAATGTTTTCACTCACTTTCTTCTCTGCTCATTATACGATTTCCTTCTGTTTCGTTCCCTTTATTTTGAATTTAATTCAGAAACTACTTTTGTGTATGCTTAAGGAAAGCTGAAGTCAACACCTGGAGGCAGTGAGTAGGATTAATCTGCCCAGAGGCAGACACCTGCATCTCACGGGATTCATCTAATTTCAAAGTGGACATCTAAAATACATGTCAGATGACTCATCTGCAGTAAGAGTCTATATATTCTCCTTTCATTATAAAAGGAGCACAAATGACTAAATCAGATAGTGTCATCTATATTGCAACAGTGTAACTATACCACTGGGGGAAAAAAACAACACATAAGAACTAAACAGGACATGGGGAAAGTAAATAACTAAGTTGGAGATCATATAGACTTGAGGAATTGTTTGCCAGATAAACTACCTGCCCAGTAAAGGAGGCTTGCAGAATCCATCCCCACCGACATCTCCAAACACTTCCATCGCCAATACCTAACTCTTGACATAGTGCTCCCATGTCAATAGCTAATTCTTTAGTGTGTTCTGTATCCCTAAAAAGGTCTTTGCTTTCATGTAAAACATTCACTAATCTACTTTTACATCACTGTAACCAGTTGCAAACTGTGCAATTAGAAACCATCTCTGTTTCAAACTCCTTGTGAAAAATAATCAGGGAGCATAACTTTTATTTCCCAATGGACAAAGCACTCATACCTGTGAGTTTTACACAGTCACAGCAGGAGCCCTACCAATTCTGTCTCTACATTTGCACTAGCAAGGAGAACACATATCTATAAGTAAGACCTTTTTCCAAATGACATCCTTTCCTAATCTGAATGCCTGCCTCCTCCCAGACCTGCCATAACTAACGTAGGCCCATTTTGTAAACTATCCTTTGTACAGTGTAACTAAAGCAAAATTTTTGTTTCCAAGTAGTTTATTTCAGAATCAAGATGTTCTTGTTTTCATTTGACAATATTAAAATGTCCCTCTGCTCTACTGTTTGGTGAATAGAACGTTTATAATAATACAAAGAAGCTGGATTAAGTTTTAAGTAGAAGAGGAACAGAAGAATGAGCCTTGTGTCCAGCCATTAGCCTAAGCGGTAGAGGTACACTTTCCCTCTCACTGTTTTCTTAATGGGTCAGTAGCAGCCAGTGAAGGACTAACAAACAACTGGACACTGATAACATCTTAAACCACTGTATTTCTTTGCTCGGTGAACACAAGCTAAATCTTAACCCCTAAAATGTTTTTAAGGCAAGGCAGCTAACAAGAATTTGAGAACAGGCTGAAAAATTTCATGGAGACGAGACGCAGAGAGGTTTTATCACTGCTTCCTCAATGCGGAGAAATGAACTTCAGGATGAGTATTAATGAAATATTTGCTGTCTGGCAATAACAAGTTTTATGTTACTTCCCACACCCAGTACTTGTTCCCAGCCACGCCATACAGCCTATATTGCTTTTTGAGGTAATGTGAGGTACTCTTTATTTATAGAGCTGGCATAACCATGAAATGTCTCTAACCCCTGTCTTATGGAATGAAGGAGTCCTTGAACAGATGCTTTCTTTTGCTTAAGTTTGTGCTAAGCGACATAAATGCATATGCCAAACATTCAAAAAACAGAATTTCTTAAAACTTTTCATTGTTTAGTCAGAATCATATCAATTACTGATGAATATGATTGCTTATGCTCTAATATATTTTAATTGATTTTATTTTATTTCCATAACCTTGGATCATGAGTTTGGAGTAATTGTCATCTTTAACTCATGAAAACAATTAGTACAGACCTTTCCTCAAGCATATATAATGATAATTGATACTTTAATTACCTGAACTCTATATATTTCAAAGAGAGTGGCATTTTATGACTTGTTCTCTGTTGTATTTAGGGAGCTATCCAGCTGTTGTCATTTAGAAAGACTGTATGGAGAACGGTAAATATATGACTGGGAAGCCACTCTATAAGCATGTAGTCACTACCTAAGAGCAAATGTTTTTTTTCTCTGTCTACATTGTTGGCTAATTATGTCATTTTTATTTGTTCAAGAGTCTCTTAGACATTCTCCCCACATTTTTTTTTATATTCTGGAAATAACCATTATTACTAACAGTCATTCAGATTTATTACTATATACACTCACACACAACACACATTTAACATTTGTGTTGATACTAAGGCTTTTGGTCATCTATAACAGGCCAAAAAAATGCTTCTGGCCACCTCTGCCTCTGATAGTATTGTATTTGGTTTGGATGGCAAGGTTTTGGTAGCAGGGGGGGTTACAGGGGTGCCTTCTGTGAGAAGCTGCTGGAACCTTCCCCCATGTCCAACAGAGCCAATGCCAGCCGGCTCCAAGTCAGACCTGCTGCTGGCCAAGGCTGAGCCCGTCAGCAACGGTGGTAGCGCCTCTGGGAGAACAGATTTAAGAAGGGAACACAAACTTCTGGGGGAACAACAGCAGCTGGAGAGAGGAGTGACAAGATGAGAGGACCAGCCCTGCAGACCCCCAGGTCAGTGCAGAAGCAGGAGGAGATGCTCCAGGCGCCAGAGTAGAGATTCCCCTGCAGCCCGTGGGGAAGACCATGGTGAGGCAGGCTGTCCCCCTGCAGCCCAGGGAGGTCCACGGGGGAGCAGATCTCCACCTGCAGCCCGGGGAGGACCCCACGCTGGAGCAGGGGGATGCCCGAAGAAGGCTGTGACCCCGTGGGAAGCCCGCGCTGGAGCAGGCTCCTGGCAGGACCTGTGAATCTGTGGAGAGAGGAGCCCACGGAGCAGGTTTTCTGGCAGGACTTGTGACCCCGCGGGGGACCCACGCTGGAGCAGTGTGCTCCTGAAGGACTGCAGCCCATGGAAGGGACCCCACACAGGAGCAGTTTGTGAAGAACAGCAGCCCATGGGAAGGACCCACATTGGAGAAGTTCGTGAAGGACTGTCTGCTGTGGGAGGGACCTTATGTTGGAGCAGGGGATGGGTGAGGAGTCCTCCCCCTGAGGAGGAAGGAGCAGCAGAGACTAACAGGTGATGACCTGATCCCAACCCCCATCCCCTGTTCCCCTGCACTGCTGGGGTGGGTAGATAGAGAATCCGGGAGTGAAGCTGTGCCTGGGAAGAAGAGAGGGGTGAGGGAAGGTGTTTTGAGATTTGGTTTTATTTCTTATTACCCTACTCTGGTTGATTGGCAATAAATTAAGTTAATTTTCCCCAAGTTGAGTCTCTTTTGCCTGTGATGGTATTTGTGCTAAATACAATACAATATTGAGTGATCTCTCTCCGTCCTTATCTCAACCCACAAACCTTTCATTGTATCATCTTCTATCCACTGTCCAGTTGAGGAGGGGAGTGATAGAGCATCTTTGGTGGGCACCTGGTATCCAGCCAGGGTCAACCCACCATAAGTATAAAGCCATCATCTGACAATATTCTGTTTTTAATGGAAATATGACTTACAGAGTTTCCATCCCACTGCCTTCCAACTCCTAACCTGATTGGTGTTGCTATTTTTCCTCCCTCCAGGTTATTTTGACATGGATGACTGTGGACTATGCTGTAAATGCGG
Organism: Haliaeetus leucocephalus; assembly: GCF_000737465.1. NCBI lineage: Eukaryota > Metazoa > Chordata > Aves > Accipitriformes > Accipitridae > Haliaeetus > Haliaeetus leucocephalus. The sequence continues at coordinate 7,886,095 of NW_010972842.1, read as the reverse complement.
TAATTTAAAAGTAACCTTTTCCTGACCTCCAAAATAGAAAAAGGTCTTTCTTTAACCTGGATCATTTCATTGATTCCATTTGCTGCTTGACCCCTCAGACAGTTGCAGTGGTAAAACAGAATAGTAAAGAGCTATTGAATGGAGGTCACCAGAAGCAGGAAGGAGGTATGAAATCCGTGAACTGGTCTCATTTATTTGAGTACCAGTATCAGGAAACTATGATCTCAGTCTAACTCTTGAGATAAGTGTAATTGTTCCTGCTTGTAACAAAGTATATTAACCTTTGTAATTCTGATTTTCATTGTCACCTTTTGCCTTCCCTTTAAACCCATCATATCATTCCTAAAGTAGATGCAGCAAAAACAAGGAACCAAGTCATTAGAAAAGTAGCATAGGACGTGAGAGTTCAAGTTTAATTTTTTGCTCTGTCACAAATGTTCCACTCATTTTGAAGAAAGCTGAAATCGGCTCCTTAATTTTGAAGTAGTTTCTTGCCATTGGGTGAGGTGCATTTAGGGTGATGCTAAATTGATCTACTGACTAGATGATGCTGAAAGGAGAATTTCTTCAGTCTTCCTACTTTGCTGGGTAAGCTTCCTGCAGCTTTAGCTGCATAAGGGACTTATACACTTAGGCTTGCATAAGAGGAGAAGCAGAAACAGTGAGCTGGTGCAGAAGGCAGAATAGGACCACACCTTTTGGCAGCAACTGAACATCAAACTGGTTTTCCATTAACATGAAACTGTGCCCTCAATTACTCATCCATAAAATGGGAATAATAACACTTTCCTTTCTGTGTTGTTATGAGGATAAACATATTAAAATTCATGATGTGTTTATATATATAAGTTACAGGGGCCAGACAGTATCTTAAATATATTTTACTGCTGGGATTAATAAAGAAATGAAATTATGATTCTCTGCAGTTTTGTACTTCTTGGTGCAACTTCTAACTTATCCAAAGAATGGACTAAAGCCTTCCAGTCTAACCTCTCCTGTTCAGATGCTTGAAATTTTAACAGCTGTAAATCACAATGCAGAATAACGACAATGAATCAGTCCCAGAGAATTTAAGATACATTCCCAAGTGGTAGTGAGCCAGTTCAGAGCCAAGAGTAGACCCATGTTTTAAAATTTAACTGCATGGCTGTCTCTTTCCAATGGGATTGTTTAAAAATATGTCTCTTTCCCCTAATAATTTTGTTATCTAACTTCATCTGTGATAACTGAGGTTCATCTTGTGATTTTTGTGGAGGTGGACAGGAATAAATTTGCAGCACTGGTGTCTCAGAGAAGAGACTGCAACAGGAGGGATACATGAGCTGAATCTTGCTTCCTCTTATCTTGAGAACCTATTCCTTCCCGGACCAACTTTCTTGACTGCCCTTGCCTTGCCCTGAGAAGATGGCACTTTATGACATGCTTGTTTAGTCTTAGTGAGTCATGTGCTGAGGATTGTATAGTCTTGGTCATTTGTGCCTTTGAAAACATGATGTAGAGAGACAATGCATAAAATTGGATTCCATAGTGATGATATTTATACAATTATAGATCACATCACATTACTGCACCCTTTTATCTCTGATTATTTTAATTCACACTAAAAATTCACTGATTTTCTGCAAAATAACCTTGCTGGTGAGAGAGCTTTGAGATTTACTTTAAAGCAAGTATGTAAATGTGAACGACTAAAAGACAGTTATTCCTTCTTGTTAGCCTTACAAGTGGATGTTTTCTCTCTATTTTTTTTTTCTTTCATTATTTAGTTACATTAAAAATTCTTTTGGCAGAATGTCTTCTGTAGATACATCAGAGTCCTTGAAAGAAATGCCTGGAAAATTAGTTCCATGTACATTTTAGGAAATCTTGCTAACAGCTGCATTTTTCCATTAGAAATGGTTTCAAAGGCTACATAAAATACCAAAGCCAAATGAGGCAAAGTCTAAGTGAGGAAACATGTGTGCAATATTAAGCCAAGAAAAGGGAACAGTTACTTACTTAGAGAAATCCAGACCTTTCTTTGCAGCGCTTTTCAGAAAACATATTAGGAAGTATAGGTCAAATCTTCATTTGGTGTAAATGTGTGCAGCTCTGCTGAAATCAATGAAACTTCCTTTAAATAGTCGAACTCGGGATCTGGCCAACTTTCAGCTTTCCAAATGCATATCAAAGAGCTGCAAGTACCTTAAAATGAACTGATTAAATTCATTTCCTAGTTAGCACTAGTTGGAATTAAGTGCTTAGGTGTGTACTGAGAACTACACATTTTAAACGTATTATTTGGATAGAATATACCAGAAAACATTTAATAAAAACATTTGCAAGACATTCACAGAGAAAAAAAATAGCTTATGCTTGCATCCGCTGGCCCCTCCAGCCTACTCCATGTTGATTTTTGATGAATGAAGAAAGCCTGAATGCTCTATTTTCTGTACGTATTTTGAATCTGCTTTTTTCTGCCTGGAACTCTGCAGCTGGAGAACCGGGATTGGGATGACATCATCAGGGACAGCACTTGGAACTGTTCAGAGAGAAAAAAAGAGTTGCACAAATTATAAGCGATTTCCTGACACGAGGTTAAGAGAGAATGTAAATCAATTTGTAATTTGGCCCTGAGACTGCACAAAGACAGATTTTTAAAGCACAGCCTCATTTTTCACACCTTCATTTTCAAGCACAAATAAAGTCTCTCTTTAAAAGCCTTTTCTTCCCTTTGATTCATTTATGTGTACAAAGTCAAAATTACTTTATAAAAAGGCAGGATTCTCTCCTCAATTATTATCCAGGAGGCAGGATATAAACTCAACATGCTAGAAGAAAGTGAATCTACTGCCATACTTCTCCCAGTGATAGCAAAAGGAGGCTTGTATAGCAATCAAGGCCATTGTCTTTAAGTAGCAACTGAACTTCTAGCTTTTTTATTTTTATTATTCAGAAATTATTGGCTCATTCAGACTCTCCCTGGGACATTAATTAGAGCTGGTTCAATACAGTAAAACTTTTGCAAACCTGTCTTAAATGTATTTAGGGCTCTTTTTCGGATTATATTTTTCTAAACAAAAAATAATAAGTTTTATAGTAGGAAAAGAAAAGAACAGCAAAACCAAAGATTTGTACTTCATAATACTGTTCAAAAACTATTCCCCCCTCTCACCTTGAACTTTTCCTCTGTCTTCTAACTCCTCGTCCTCCTGCCTCTATTCTCTCTGTTTTTCTTGTCTGCCTCTCTAGTCTTTCTACAGCATTTCCTTCCCCTGGAAAATCTCAATGCTGGGGATTTCGCACCATTCCCTCTGCCAAACTAATCAGCAGCTAACCTAACATGTACCATGAAGTGCCATCCCAAAAACCAAGCTTTTAACTTCATCTTTGCAAAACCTGAAATCTCCAAGCCCTGGGAAATTTGCATGTCCGACTCTATTTTAATTCAAATTCAACCAAGATGATTGAGGGGACAAGAAAAAAAAAAAGTGCAAAAGTGTAAATTGCAATGTATTTAGGAATTTCATCTCCCTGGCAGGCCACCAAGAGGGCTGGGAATCCTTTGTGCCACTAAAAGCTTTCCTGGTGGGCGGTGCAGGAGCCTTAGTGTCTGGGGAATTGGAGAGCAGGAGGATCTGGAAGCCAGAGTCAAAGGGACTTCTTTGGCCATGTGCCTGGTAGACTTCCCAGGAGATGGGAGTTTCTGGCAGGGTCGCCTTGGGTGGATAGGCTGGCAGAAAGCTGAGCAAATTTCCATCTGAAATCCACCTGGTGGTAATCAGAATCGATTTGCTGCCTTTAAACATCTTGGCTATTTTCTGAGGGAAATAATTTAGATGCATCCCCGCCTTCTCCCTGGGATGTTGGCTCTGCGTTGAAGCATTTTGGCGTCTCCATGGGAAGGGGTGGGTGGGTGTGTGTGTGTGTCTCAGAGGCCGGCAGAGCTCTTGCCACGGCTGGCCCCAGCGTGGGAACGTCCCCTCCTTCCCTCTGCTCCTTCTCCCCCACTTGGCAGGAGAGAGTCAGCAGGGAAGAGAGACCCATCAGGAGCTGTTTCAAGGTGCCTCATGGCGATCAGGTCAGGAAGAAGAAGGAAAATGGGAGGGAAAATCAGAAAGCTTGATCGGAACACTGGAGGGCTCAGTTCAGCATGACGGGATTCAGAGGAGGCAACCAAAAAATTGACGTTGCGATAAGGAGTAAGTGTAGCCCTACACTTTTCCTGCAGAGGACTTCTGGCCGTTGCCTGACCCCAGCAAAGTTGCTCACGTCTTTTGCTTTTACAGGACATGTCACTGGAGGAAACCCTCAACCTTCGGCAGCTGCAGAAGACGAGGTGGCCTCCTGCCTGCCTGGGGACATTCACGGGTGTACCTGCTCGTTTTCTGGTGTTTTCCTCTAGAAGCTGAGTTACTTTCTAGGGCTGTACAGGATCAGCCAAAGGGGTGATATGGAACTGCGTGTAGGAATGGAGGGTAGAGAAGAGACAGGGAAAGGGGAGAAGAAATCCTCTCCTTTTCCTACCACAGCTGTTTAACACATTAACAAATGAGGCTCCTGCAGGCACCCTCGGGTTTTATTTTTACTACGCGCTGAAGGTGGTCCTCGGATACTTAATCACCCACAAATAAATGCCCTGAATATCAAACTGGAATCCTTGATGAAACCAGAAATGGAGAAAATGCAAGTGCCTGTCTTCATCTCCTTGAAGACGACTATCTCAAGAAATAAACATTATGAAAGTTGTGCAACATCTACACTCAGATAATATAATATACTGAAGTCATTTGTCCAAAGCAACCCCTTCCCTCTAACAGTTTAGACCTCAGTTTCTTAATGTTTCCCAGCAAATGAACATTTTGTTAAAAAAAATGCAATCTACTTTTTCAATCTCTGCAGTAGTTTGAAATTCTCCTAGGCCTGTTAAAATGATTTGTGCATTTTTTATGGCTCAAAATTACTGGAGAAGGGTCAGGGATCTGGCTTAAAGGATTCTTGTCAGGACAGAATTTGGCCCATTGCATTTCGATTAAAACATTTATTTCTTTTTTATAGAGTTCATTCCCCTGAAAACAACCTGTTCTGCTAAGTTTTGTATCTCTCTGTAGCTACAGTAACACAGAAGTATCACATAATTTCATTATTATTTTCTATTACCTGTATCACTAAAATTCATTTTTTTCATGCACTTCAGGATTTTGAAGCCAGAAAGAACCAGAAGTCCTAATCACATCTTTTTAGACAATATTACATCTTCCCAGGGCATGTCGTCAAGTATCATAGTGAGAAGACTTTGAGGCTTTAATCAGATTACTCAGTAAATTGATGTAAAAGCCATCAAATCTAATTGAAGTTTCATCTACTGTGACAGATTATCCTGCTTCCTTGAAGGAACACACAAATATACTCCAAAATATTTATCTCTAGAAGCTTTTATCTGATCATTTTCAGTGTAGTAATAAAGCAGAGGCTTGTATTCTCAGTGAGTTAAAGTCTGCTTACATAGTCAGGAAATGTACTTATAAAAGCTAGAAATCACCAGGTGATGTATTTCAGTACTTTTCCAATATCTCAGCCATTCTGGGAATACATCAGCCAGAACCACAGCAGTTAACAAGAAAGACACCTCTCTTTTCCAGAGTTCAGCGTTCGTCATGATGTGCATTGAGATGCTGCTGAGGCTGCCAGGGTTTAGCAGCCCGTCCTACGCGCTGGCATAATTCTGTTATTGATTTCTGCCATGCTGCACTATCGAGAGCTAATTTCACATTGCATTTCAAGGACAGCACAGCAGGCAGGGACACTGCAGCGCAGAAAGGACACAAATGGAGAGAACACAGTTAATTTACTGCACGCTATGATACACCGTCTGGAACTGAGCTCTCGGAGGGGCCACATCTCTCTGATGCCATCCTAAAACTGAAAACATCCGAATGATCAAAAAGTAGTGGGGAGGGGGTAGGAGGGGCTTAATGTGTGGTGTTAGGTGGCAAGACCCTTACTCGTCCCAGCTCCCCTCAAAAATCTGACTTTCAGCTAAGTCAACCAGAATATTCAGATCGTAATTTTTTTTTTTTTTTTCAAAGTGAAGGGGGCAGTGACCCCCCTGGGGCGCATTCTGGCCAGGGCTCTAAAATCTTTATTCTCTCCCAAAACTGTGAGCTTTCAGTGATGTTCATACACTGCATTTACAACACAGGGATTTAGGACAGGGCTGAAGTCACGATGCCCAGGGCAGCAGGCAGTGTCTCCAGGAAGGCTGAATTCTGGCTCAGGCAACCATTTCAACACTACTGCAATTTGAACATTGGATTGGAGATGTGCTAGAGTTTGTATCTTGTTCTTTCTAACTTCACACAGTAGCCAAACTGGTGTAAGAAATGGCACTATGGTAAAGATGTCCTAGGTAGTTTCTCTGAGGGAAATGGAATATATTGGTTTGAAGTAGCTGCAGTTTGAGGTGGTGGGTGTTAAACACCACAGAGGTCACCCTCCCTGCCTCCGTCCCCTTCATTGCTGCTTTGGTTATCTTCCACTGCAAGGAAGATACCTCAGAGATTTAATGCCAATCCAGAGCTTTCTTTAACCAGGCACAAGAATACCCGGTATCAAGAACAAAACTCTTTCTTCTGCAAAACTGGAAGAGGTTCAATAGAGAGTTCTGTCTCTTCATGAAAGTGCATGCTGCCAGAAGATTTTTCTTTTAATATTGCTGATGCAGAGACTCTAACCTTCTTAATAATAAAGCACACACAAATAGCAAGCTAGGACGGCACTAAATGGCATAAAGTCTGAAGGATATTGCACACCTACACCAATGAACTTTTGGAAGTTTTCAGCTTTGTGTGAAAAAATGAAATGATGCAGCAACTATGAGGATATTTATAATGGACTTCAGTCTGTAAAGTCAAACGTGCAGTCTGTAGGGTCTTGTGGAATCTGACATCAGGTAGAATGAGGATCAGCAACTGAGAAAATACTGTTAGAAAATCATGCATTAAAAGTAGAAAAGCCCATGAGAGTTTGCCAGGCTATAGAGCAGAGGCAGACCAGGTTGTGTGACACAGCCGTGTTAACAAAGAGCAAAATCATACGAATAGTCAACAAAACAAAGACGACTACAAAGGGAGGCAACATGGAAGACAGCAGAAGGTGTGGAAGAAAACACATACTAAGCATTGTCCAGACTTTAGATGGAGCTGAAGAAAGAAAGAAACAAACACATTTGCAAAAGAAGACAAATTATTTGCAAGAATACCTGATGGATATATCATTAGCTGGGATACAAACTGGAACAAAACTGTAATCTTGACTACTTGTGAGATGGGTATTGGCACTGCAGTTATAACAATGGCAGACGTTATATTAAAGGCTATGCCTGTTTCTCTCCATTAACTATAAATGGACTCTAGAGGACAAGTTCAGATGAAAATGTCTGTATTGGAGGTACAGTGACAGTGAGGTAAGCTGTATTTACCTCCCAGCAGTCCCTAATAGAGGTGCCATGTATAAGATGTGAGGAGCCCATGAAAACAAAAAGAAAAATGTAGAAAAATAGAATTTAAAGCAAAAGAAATGAAGACATAGCAAAGAAAATAAAAATTCCCTGAAGATGAAAAGTGCCATACAGAAAATTACAAGCTAAAAAACATTAGTGTTGCTAAAGAACATGAATGAAATGGAAAAAATTACTAGTCCAGTATTATGCAGGTAGGTAAGTTTAATGAAACTGTCATTCTCCTGTCCAGGACTGGCACACTTCTGTTTGTATACAGAACAAAACTGCATACTGTTTTTACCTTCTTATTACTACCATCAAGAAACATCACTACCGCAGAAAATGACTCTTAGACATGTAATCTCATAAAATCTGTATTTGTTAGAGACAAAATCCCTGCTATGATAATGACAGATAAAGGGTTACAGTTAAATTTCCACTGGATTAAATGTTCTGAAAAAATGTGTGATTTAGGCATATTATGTAGAACCTAAGACACACAAAGTCTTTGGTATTATGAAAAAGAGGTGTTGAAATTTTCAAAAGGATCCTTAGAAATGCAGAATAACCTAATAGGCAAGGAATAGCGGTCATCCTTTGAACCTAGGAATGCAATTTCATAGCACAGCGTAATACATGATACTGAATTAACAATTCTCCACAACCAAACGGGGGAGATCCTGTTCTCATTTCCCATCTCCCTCCCTTCCTAATCCTCCTTCCCTTCCCTGCTCTTCACTGATCTGCACTCCTGCCACTGCTGTGGTGCCTGACCTGGCATTCAACTGATTGGAAAACTAAACTAACAAGGAAAACCAGAGAGAATACCTTGACAGGTTAATAAATTGACTTAGATATTATGATCAGGCAAGTGGCAAAAGCAGTATTAGATAAGAGAAGGAGCTAGCAGTAGAGACTGAAGGTTGGACTCCCTCTGGACCTAGCGTTCTGTGCTGAAAACAGGGCAAGTGTGAAGTGGGGTAAAGAAATTGAGACAGCAAATGCAAAATGTATATTCTGATAAAGGATCACATGACTTTAATGCCTTCCCAGCCATAAGACAATGTCTGTGAGCATAACGACAGAATGCAGATGCAGAAATTGTTATCTCTAGTGAAGATATGCATATTTTCTGGAAGGTTGTGGTTCGACAAGGGCCAGCCTGTAGAAAAAAAAATAGACAACCTGAGCTTCCTCCGGAAGCAGACGGGAAGAGATGGATCCAGACAGCATCGTGGAAAAGTGCTGACTAGAGTAGTAGAGTAACCAAAGTCTGTAACCATCTCTCTTCAGAGATCTACAAGGCAACGAAACCAGACTAGGGACTGACAGAGAGCTGCCATGCAGTATAACAGATGGCGTATTTTTTTTCCCTCTGGGAAGGGAAGATGTAAGGCTTGCCACAGATGTAATAAGAGAATAGATTTTATTGAACCAAACTAGTGGTGCTAACAGCCAGACTAAGTGATGTGTACAAATACCTCTTCTTCCCTCACAAGTAGCCTCATCTTTTATCTGTTTATTTTCACTTTAATACTGTGACACCCTGGCTTTAAAATTTGGCTCAGGGTGGGTGTTCCCAAGTGGCCTTAAAGTATCCTACAGTTCTATCTGCTCTAATCTAAACAAGGCTAGGGATGAGGCTGAGTAAGTGACCCCAAACCATCCTTACAGTGACACGGTTAGCATAAACCTTGGCACAGTTTAGGAGCAAGGAATTTTTGAGCACAACTTGGGGTTTAAGAACAGTGGTGGCCGTTTGGATGTCTACAGCTTTTCAGAGGAAAGGTAAGAAAGAGATTGTGGCTGTATGGCAACAGCCCAGCCGAGGCAGTTGTCATTAGGGCAGGATAATTTCCCTCAGCTTGTTTGATTTACTAGCATAGACTTCGGCCATAATTTCCCCACGCGCTGCTCAGAGGTCTGGGTTTGTGCCTGTGTACCTGAAGCTGTCATGTAAAGGAGAAACCTACCTTTAACGGTGCCATTATAACTTGTAGAAAAGGGTGGTGCATGAAATCGTTGCAAAGTTACCATATCTGTGCGGAACAAGAAACTTGGGGTGATGCACTGTATAGCGTTGACAACTTGTAACAACTTTGAGATGCAAGCTGTCTGGAAAGTGTTTGAGGGATTACACTCTTTTGCATCCTGCTGAAATGCAAAGAAATTTGTGTGTGTGTGTGAAAAGTCAGAAGAAAAAGCAGAGGATTGCAACCCAGAGCTTTGCAGAGCTCACATGAAATCATCCAGCATGTCCTAGGTGCTTTTCTACCTTTGGAAATGCAAGTCCTGAAAAAAAAGGATCTTTTCATGTCTATCCCTTTCCCAGGCCTTAAGGCTCCAGCTACATTTGCCATGGCTCTTCATGGGATATTCTTTCTCTTCTCTTTCCTCCATAGATGCTTCTCTACATCTTCTGTCTTGTACCTCTTCTTCTCTTGCTTCTGACAGATTTTGACTCTCAACTAAATCAACTATTTTCAATATTCTCTGAAAACCTGTGGGATTTGCAAGTCCTGCTGTCTCCCAGTGGTAGAAGAGATCATCCCCTTCTTAGAGATTTTGCCAGTTTTACTGTTCTGTACTTTCAATGGATGACCCACATCTCCTGGAAAGAACACCTTCCTAAATTTGGAGGGTGTAGCTCTTCATATTCTACTTATCTGTCTAGTTACATTTAATATTGTATCAATATGTTCATATTAACTATAAATGCTTCAAGACAGGATTTTAATGGGTATATGACTTATTGCAAACTCATATCTAAAACGTTTCGGCTGGTGAATACAGATTATTTGGACGGGGTAATGATGTGATTCTATTACTTTTCTTTTTCACTTCATTTTTGTCAGCACTCTGCATTGTTTTTGTTTTTCTGAATTAAAAAATGTCAGTTTCCATAAGGGGCTGGAAGTCATTGTGTCAAGTTGTGACAGTCTCTTCTCTTATATGCCATAAAGGGGTACAAGTATAAAGGGAACACACACATTTTGAAGTGCAACATTGCCATTGAAAATGTAACTAAACCCAAAGTTTAGAAAAGAGCAGTGCTGAAGTCACTCTTACCTTCAAGAGAAGTAGCTTTCCAAAACTTTTCTCCTTCATTTCTTCAGTAGTGTATGTTGCAGAGACATTTCACGCTACAGAAACATCTTCTGATCCTTTTAGGAGTTGCTAGTGGTACGTTGGATTTATTTGCAAGATTTTCACTAGAATTCAAAAAACTGCAAACCTTTGCCATTTGGCATGGCAAGCACATGCACTATTTAGGCTTACAGTCGGTTTGCAGCACAGAAGTTTGCAAGTATACTTTTATGCCAACATAAGCAAACAAACACCCTTTCCAAATGCTTCTGGTCCAAGATGGATACATGCATGCCCAGGAATCAAAAGCATTCAGTGTTTTTAATTAGCATGCTCATAAACTTGATGAATACCTTACAAAATCAAGTTGGACAAATATTAGGATTCTTTATGTTTCTATTATAATTAGCTTTTAAATATATGTTTATGAGATTATGAGTTTGGTTAGTAGACAACTGCTTTGAAATGACAAACTCTAGTAAGAAATTTTCATTAGTACAACACAGTCTTCCATTGAGTATTAACATGAAAAAAATCACATTTAGACAAATTATACTGGAGATCTCACAAAAAGTAATCACCAGTAAGGGAGCTTTCTTATGGGTTGTGTTTGGGTCTGTAATGAATATCTTTGTTGAAAGTCTGCAGAAAGTATCAAAATGTCCCCTGTAAAATATGTGAAGACAACTTTCTTTCTGCTGACAGTTGGATACTCACATGAACAGGTCAGTTTTATAGAGAAATCTGCATCACCGGGTTATGTGCAGTTACGTGAAAAGTATAGGGTACTACAATCTAACAAAGCAAAAAACCAGAAGTCTAATGCTGAAACCTGATGGTAAGTTCGCATGAGGAATAGCGAACATACACTTAATGCCAGAATAATTTCCTTTTAACAGTTGACATATTTTAATCAATACTAGATATCTTTAGGATATCTTTCAGTCGCACATGCACCAAATCAAGAAGAAAATAATACCTGATTCAGAAATTTATGGCTCAGCTTCTATAATCTGTGTTTTGTATGACACAGAAGGAAGGCCAAGCTCCTTTTTGATTAAAAGTTTAGAAACCTAGAGAATAAGTAGAATGATGAATATGAATAGGAGAAATGAGTGATCTCACCCCCTCAACCGCATTCATTGAGGCTGCTTCCTCACATACAGCACTGGACCTTTTCTGATCCCTATATGTGAGCTGATTCAGTTTAGTAATAAATAAACTAGAGAAGAAAAAAAAATCAAATTAGGGGACTAGGAGCAAAACCTATCAGAGGAGGACAGTTTCTTGTGGTGTATGTATTATGAAATTGAATCACTAGTCATGCGTACTCCAATGAAAATAAACTTTTATTTGAGGACAAAGGCATACAAGGGACTATTATTGCTCAACCCCCCTCCTACGAGAGTGCAACGGGAGCACAGGGAGCAGTTTGTGCTCCTATCGCCATTGACCAGAAACACAAACAAGAAAACTGGGGGCACTTCCTCAGGACTGCCACAGTTCCGTGGCTTTTAACGGACCTTCCACCTTCACCACAAAGCAAAAGTGCATTTGCTTTGAACGTGAGGTTGAACGCATGCCTGAAGGACTGAAAAATTTTCACTTAAAAAAGGAAATTACACAGGGGTTGCAACAAGCGTGTGGCAGAGCCCAGGCTTGAGGTCTGGTTTTGTCCAGCATGCCATACTGAATATGACTCCAGGGTGGATTTGCTTCATGTAAGCACAGTGAAAGTCCTGAATTTCCCATCAGCTATGCTGTATCAAAAAATGGAAAACACCCCACCATCATTTCACAGCATTTCCAGAACACTTTGGTACTAATTGGTTGTTTGATTCTTAATGGACTTTATTTTTATATGTCCCTGTAAATGAGGGTTTTGTAGACTTTCCAAGGAAATTCTGGGATATTAGTATTTCTTAGTAATTTTCTTCTTGTCAGAGGTATCCCTTCTGTTTTAACATCTATTTTTCTCTTTAGCAGGGAGAGTGCTATTTAAACAACAAAGCAAAAATAACAGTAAAATGAAATCTCTGCCCAGCCAGGATATTTTTCAAAGAAAAGCTGGCTTCATTACATTTGCCATTATTTCCAGGCATAGAACTGTAGAGATTTTTAGAATGTAAAAACAAACAAGCTGTTAATAAATAAATAAAAATTACCTCTAAAATTCATCACAATGGAGTAAAGTAGTTGCATATATTTGCCCATGAATGTCTCAAGCAGCCTCTGATATTCAAAGTAATCGGCAACATAATGACTCACGTACTTACGGGACACTCAAGGATGACTTGATTGTTTGAATAGTCACGAATGAATGTCTTCTATTAAAAAATAATATTGATCACAAACTTGTGATGAGCCACCTAGTCAGAACATAAACACAGCTTTGCTAAAATATTGAGACCAAGCCTCACCTCAGCACAATTCTAACATTTCTTTAATGCCAAGTAGGATTTCTTTTCCTGAATTACAAAAAAATCTTGGTTTGTTTCCCAGTCAGGAATTTTTTCTAGAATTAGAAAAATTCTTCTGTTTTGTGAACAATTACAAAATGAATTCAGTAAGTTACAAAATAATTTAAGTTCAATTTATCTTCTTTGTCTCTTTAACTGTTGTTTTCTTTTCTCCCTAGCACAGCAATACTATAATTTGAAAGAAATTATTGTAACTCAAGAGTAATTTTTTCATTTCTTCCAAAACAATGTAAAACCACTTTTTGCTTACACTTTTTGAGGGGAATTATCTCTCTCATTTTATGGAGTTTTCTTTTTGTCAAAGTTTATTGGCACGGTCACAGATCAGCTGATTTCAAAGGCATCTTTTTTTTGAAAATTTCTTTGCTGAAAAGCAACAAAGGATTTTTTGGGGGGGATGAGAAATTAGCATAGTTCTTATGTTTCTTCTTTTACTTAAAACTTTAATATGGAATTTCCCAAAGGCCAGTTTTCCACTGCTTATCTGATAGGGCTTTCTTTGCTGTGATTACAAATTACCTGTCTAGTGCTGTAAAGCAAAACCTGAAAATTACAGTGTATTTCCTTTTTATTTGAGATAGAAGTGATTTTTTCAGTAGATAGTACAAGACTGTCTCTCAACCTCTAATGTTGCGAGGATTACTTCTCCTTTGTTGCGTACAGGTTTATCATATCAGGACACATGAACAAAGAGTCACATTTCATTAAGCAAAAATAAGACCCGAAGAGCCAAATTCTGTGAGCAGTAATTCTTATATTCTAATCCAAAATATAACTTCTGTTAGACATTTTTCTTTCATCAGCATTTTTTTTCCATGCATGAAAGGAACTATTACATTTTTGGAAAGAGGAAATGTACCCAAAGTTATAATTAAAAAGCTTGCATAAGCCAATACGAACCTGGACAGGCTGCCTTGAGGACCATAGCCAATCCCGCTCTGTAAGGATGCTTTTACAATTCAAAGCACGCTACGTTTTTTTAAAAAAATGTCATTTCATGTTATATTGTCTCGCTGTAAAACATTTGCAACATATAATGATGTAAGAGGCCAGCTGGCCGATAATGGTAACAGCATACTTTACCGGCACTATCATCAGAAGGACTGCTGAAGGCAGATGGCCCTTTTTTTGCAGCTTTATCCCGTTAGAGACCTTACCAAGGACAGGCACCCTACAAGCCTCGCAGTAATGAGAAGAACATTGCTTTATTGACTATAAAGCCTTCCTGCAAATAAGTTTGAAAGCAATATGTGCTGGAGAAGACCAGTGGCACGTATGTTCATAACCAAGATAGACGACTCTGGACTGAAGCTTTGTTAAATGATTCCTTTGTCTTGGAAAATTTTTACAGAAATACTGGATTGGTATTCAAAGCTGCTGTAATAGAGAGCTACTTTCCTGTCTTATTAGAGAGAGGCACACAAATTATGGTAGTTAATTACTGTGCATCCTCTCATTTCATGCCTGTACTGCAAGGAGTTAAAATACAAATATAAGGGGAAAAATTACTTGGACTCAGCTGATCATACACAGATTAATTTTGATGATAGTGTCATTGAAACATGTTCTACAGTTTGATAGCCCAGATGCGCATTTTCCCTGGGTAATAGAGGTTCAATTGGTTATGCTTCTTTTACTTTTAGGGCTATCAGAAATAATATTGTCATGGTTTCAATTTCTTTTTTTCTTATGATAGTGAAAATGGCCTGTTTTGAAACAGTGTGCAGTATTTTGCATGACTAACAATTGCTGTTTAGCTTTCTGGTGGGATAGTGGTTTTGTTCTTTCAGTTTTGGTGGTTTTTCAAATGTGTTTTCCAGTGATTTGTCTGTCAATGCCTTTAGGACCACACAGTGTTCCTGCTTAAATCATTATCTTCCACAGCAAGTGGATTTTGTCCTCTAGTACTCCAGTTACCTACTTTTCAGTACAGGGGAAGCATAAAGCAGTCAATTTTCTAAATCCTGTTCACTCTACATCTTACACTTCAGTTCACTGACAGCTTGTCTTCTAGCAAAGACAGCCACATGTATGGATCTATATTATTACCGTGTTACATGTACACAAGAACTATAATAATTCATTTTTGTTTGAGTTCTTCAGAGGTTTTTCTATTTGTTTTGTCTAACCCATGTGGTTAGCCAGAATTTAGGGTTCTATGGACTATTTCCTCTAGGAGGAAAACTTGGTAGTTACTTCTTTGGGGCATAATCTTTCTTTATTTACTAAGAGTGCACAAATTTTGTTCCCTAGAACCCAAGAGGAAATTGCAACAGAGGGTAACATACTTCTTCACAGTTCCTACCCTCTTTATGTTGGCACTGAAACTCTAAGGTTTTTGTCTTGTCTTCTCTTCTCACAAACAGAGTTGTGCTTTTTGCAGCCTTTTTGTCTTTTTATCACTGTTGGGATTTGGGGGCTTCACTGTGTAACAGAGACAGTACTTTTTCATTCTTTTCCTCAGACAGTCCTCTGTCTACTCAGTTTAAAACTTTGAACACCTTCATAGATGCCTTTTTATAGATCAGTGGCTTTAGGCTGAGTTTTGACTGGAGACACCTGTAGTGTTTCTTTTACCAGGTTCCATAGAGAAACTTAATGATTCCTGCAAGGAAGGATATTGGCTTTGTATTCTTTTGTTCAGTAAGGATTAACTCAGTGCAGAACATTTGCTGGGCATCAGTAATGCATTTTGTTACTAACTGCATAGCACACGTAGTAAAGCTAAAGGATGTGCAGCGCTCCACGGATCAGGGGAGCTTGCAGGAAGATGTGAACACAGCTTTCTCTCTGGAAACATTTTCACCGATGAAGAGTGCAGATTTAGCATTTTCCTGTGGCCTTCCCTTTGTCGTGCCATCTTTCGTAGAAAAAGGTTGGAATCTGAAATGCAGTTTTTTGTCTTTGACCATTAAAATACTTGATCCACTCTAGAAATGTGGGATTTTTTTTTTCCTTTGGTTTTCAGTTCACTAAGCTGTTGCTATGGATTTTAGCAGTTTGACCAAACATAGTGGGATTTTTAGATTTTTCCAAGAAGTTGTGGAACCAATGGCCAGTCAGTCACATAGTGTTTGTTGAGGAAGTAACAGTCAGAAGGTTCCATCTACATCACTTTCATTGCATGATTCTCAGGGCCAGGTCCATGTTCTGTCTGATTGTAGGCAGTCTATTTGGCTCTTCATCCAGTGTCCGTGTTGTGGATCAGCACTGCAGCATCACCCTTTTCCACACCCAAAATATCTTCAAAAAGGAAGACAGACCAAAAATGCCCCTAAGGCATTTGCTGGTGTTAAAGAAATTCCCTCTTGGACATTTCCTCTGCAGTGACTCTGATCAATAGTTTGCGGTTGAGGAGGTTGACTTAATTTCCAGGTGAGATTACTTATGCATGTAAAAACAGTGAACATGAGCAGCTCAATGACGACAGCTACAGAAGTGCTAAAGCTTAGAGATTTAAGACCTTTTATGTGGCTTTGCATTGCAAAACATATCTTTGTTATTTATTACACCACATTAACTGAAAGAGTACTTGGCAATGCTTTATTTTACATTTTTTTTTTTTTTTTTACCTTGAAAAACTCTCCTCTGCGTGTATCTGAACATCCTGGACACAGCACAGCATGGGGTTCTGCTCCTGCAGGAACTTGCTCCGTGACATTGTGTTTTGACTTGTGTGAAGTTCACTTCACTTAGTTTCCTGGAAATTGTCTAGTTTAAGCTAGCAAACCAGACTTTCTTTGCAAGCAATGAAAAGAGCAGGTACTTCCATAGGGTGAAATATTCCACCTGTGTTGGAGATCCATTCTACAATGGACTAACTCCCCCTTGGAGAGGTTGCACCCATCCCTCCTGACCATAAAGAGAATTCAAGTAACTACCTCAGAGAAGTCACCTGATTCTTATATAGCTAAAATTAAAGGACACGAATCCCACCTTTGCTCTTCTGTTTCATGAGAACGTGTATTTTACCTTCCCCATGTATTTATGTGTTTCTTAGGGTGGTTCTTGCCTTTGTAGGCACTGTCCTCCAGACATGCTGCAGTTCTGATCTCTGCAGCGATCTTTTTATTGCCGTTGTGATACAAACAATACTGATATTGATTTTTATATCCTGAACAAAATAACTGCTCATCTTTTACAATTTGCAATGTGCTTCTTGCTCCTGAAAGCAGCTACTCATCATAGTGTTTACTTCTTCAGCATCAAATGATGTTTGCCAGGCACGGTCAGGAAGCGGCCGTGATTCCAATAACATCACTCGTGGCAGGTATGATATGGATGGGGAAGGAGCTGCTCAAGGCAATGGCAATTCCCTCATCATACAACCCCCCAAATATGCATCATATACCAGGTGGTGGTAAAGAGAGAGAGTCTGCAACCATACCTACTTCCCCAAAATCTATCCTACACAATTCAACATACGGGACTAGAATCAAATTTAATTAAATTTTGCTTGATGGTTTTATTGCTATCTCGAGAGTGCAGAGCACCTTTAGACAATGACCATGTTCCCTTTGTACTATACATAGATACAGTACTTTGAGTGCTGTAAAATGAAAATAATAATGAAATCCAAGCTGCTAGCAGTACTTGCTTACTGCAGAGCTTTTGATATTCTATTTTCAAAGCCTCTTTTAAGAAAAGCTTGCTGTTTGTGACAAATTAGGTATTGTTTTCCTGAAGAACTTTCCATTTTTCATCACTTTAATGATGAGCGGAAGAAGGTACTGTTATTTTATTAGTTAGAAAGGAATCTTAGATCATGTTTAGAGCAAACGATGTCAGCTGATAGGTTTTTGTGAACTGACCCGGATTGGCTGAAATGGGTATTTCCCAGCCATCTTCACTGCTACTTTGGAAAGGCAGCACTGTACAGAGAAAGGAGCTGCTCCGAAGCCACTGCAGCTTGCAGCCTTACATATTTAATTAAAAACTTACCTGCTTGCCTGTGAACTGCAGCAGGTCAGAACTTGGTACCTAAACTGGTTCAGGCTTACTTGGCGTGAGAGAAGCAACCTGAAGAGGAGGGGAAGGATAGGTGTTTGTTTCATCCTGGTTTATCCTTTTATCCAACATCCCAATTCTCAGGGAAGGGTTCTCTTAGGCCAGATGCCCAAAGATATGCTATTGGACGTTAGCTCTAATTTAGGATAACATTGTTGTGGCAGTTCATAAGTGCCCGGAGCCTAGCCTCCTGGGTTAAAATTAACTGTCAAGTGGTCAGTTAGTTCTCAATAATAGGATTCAATTCAGTAACCGAGAAGAAAACTGCCCCAACAATACAAAAATAAATAAAAAGGATCAGTTTTCCTCAGGATAAACGAGCTGAATTTGTTCTGTGAAGAAAGGACCAGTGATCCACTAGAGCCAGTGCAACAGAGGGAACAGGTTGGCAAGGGAGGGAAGCGAGCACGGGAGAAGGGAGGGTGAACAACGTTTGGTTGGACAGATTTCGGATGGGGTCAGCCATCCCGTGTAACTTCGCCTTCAGAATGCTTAATCCTGATGGGTACTTTGGGTTCAAGATGCTGTAAGAATGCTTTAAACTGACCCAGTCCTTTAATTCGTTTAAAAACACAGTCACTGCTATCGATACTCTTACTAGCTAAGCCAGAAGAGCTATGTTGATATTTTCAGTGCACTGCAAGGGCACTCTCCCCCCCCCCCCCCAATATTAGATGTCATACTCCCAGGCATTTACAAAATAAAATACGGTTTGTAACTTCATAGAAGCAGATGTTCATGATAAGCATTTACAGAAAGAAACTCAAGAATGTTTTCAAGCAATAATGCAAAAATAAAGCACTTAAGCCCACCAAATGTCTTTGGGCTTTTCTCAGGCTTCATTTAAACAATTGGCGCTTTCCCCCTCCCCCCAATAAATAATGTAACATCTAATATTCTGCAGAAAACACAATGAGCTAAAATATTTATCACCCTGTACTTTCTTTCTGTGCTTTTATTAAGTCTAATCACTGTACATTAAAATAATTTGCCTGCTAAAAAGTATTGGAAACTTGCAACAGTAAAAGTTTAAGGCAAAGTGTTTATATGAAATCGGGGCGTTCTCTGCAAAAGACATACGTTTGCCAAGATTGGCAACTTAGCACAGTAGCATCTTTTTGCTTAGAAGAAATTTAGGCTTACCAAATCTGAGTGTAAACCAGTAAGAAATGTAATTCTGATCCATGGATTTTTTTTTTCTGGCAAAACTTTCTCTTCCGTCTCTTGATTCATAAAAAACTATAAGGCTTATATCCTTTTTTTTTCATTCCAGTAAAAAAGATTTTTAAAAAAATAAATCTAATGTGACACATTTATTGAGATTTACAGTTAAATAAGTGATGCTAATCTGAGTTTCCCGGTTAAAGTTACGAGAGAGTAAATGCATAATTACAGTTACTTGAAAATGAATCAGTTCTATATCA
The DNA here is from genome assembly GCF_000737465.1 of Haliaeetus leucocephalus. Taxonomy (NCBI): domain Eukaryota; kingdom Metazoa; phylum Chordata; class Aves; order Accipitriformes; family Accipitridae; genus Haliaeetus; species Haliaeetus leucocephalus. Next base: position 7,866,617 of record NW_010972842.1, on the reverse strand, counting down.
ACTTCTATATCACTTTTCAGTCTCACAGTGACTGAGTTCTTCAATGTTATGAAAAGTTACATGTACTCAATGATAATGTCTAAATATGTGTCATGTGTTTTTAGCATAATCTTTCCAGTGGGGAAATTGTGTACTGTGTAGGATTTCTAGACGGTCTAAATTTACATTATGGTAGAATATTTGTGTCTATAAAAATGTATAATATTTAATGCATCTGGATGCATTTATGGCTTTTATCTTTTTAAAGCAGTTATTCTCTGATCAGCTTTTTCCTTTTATTTTTTTTTTAACAGCATAAAAACTGTGGATTAAAATATATGACCAAAAGTATATTTTCTATAGCTACAAAATTTAGCACATTTGTGCTGTCTATGAACCAATCACAGGAAAAGTAGATAGCCAAATCCATGCTTCAATTTAAACAAGTGAAGGAATTGGATCTCCACGAGTGCCCAACCAGCAAAGGGAAAAGGCTAGGGAAGTCCAGTATCTTATGAAGAAATCTGAAAAAAATGTAAAAGGAAATCAAATTTTGCATCAAATGCTTTTCTTAATAAGCCTTCTCAAGATAGCCTTATAATAATACAAAAATGTGGTGAAGTTTTGCAATTTTATTTAGAATATTTGTTTTTCACAGATTTGTATCCTAGCTATGTTGAAATACTGAGGCAATTTTGTACATGTAACTTACTAAACTTATACTGTTCTGTTGAGGTCAGTAATAGTCTATATGAAAGGTTATTTCACTCTATTTTAGTGGCCAACTTGTAGGAGAAATATGTGCAATAATCTTGTGAGTGAGATGTGTTAGTGATTTTGATCCCAAATGAGTTGAAGTGTATCTGAGTAATTTTAGAGTAAGACTCATTTGTGATATTTAATGGTATTTAAAATTGTATGAGAATCTGTGCTTTCATTAAAAAAAAAATATATTTCTCATGCCTCATGTCTGTAGAGAAAAAAAGCATCACAAAGCTTTCAAAATCCAGAAGCAGAAAAGAAGAATCCCCAGATTAGTATTGAAAAAAATAAAGGTTGTAAAGTTAATATTTATGTTATTATTTTCACCCTAGTGGCTGGAAAGCTACAAACTTTCAGAAATTTCTGTTAGGAAAAGTAGCAGGAAAAATAATAAGCAGTTAATACTAAAAATATGCTTCAGATGTAGCTTGTATTCTACAAGGCAGGGGGTTTTAACTCTAAGTAAAGGTTGAAGTGTATGCACTTTTCTGTTATTAAGTATTATTCAAGAAAAATAAATCATCTGCCAGGAGTTACAGTGTTTCTTAGAGCACCAATTTTTATTAACTTTTAATTCTTATTAATTAACTAATTTATCCAGCGTTCGGAGAGAAGCTGTTAGACTTTTTGTCAGGGCAGTACGTATTCTTTAATAGAACTATGTGTCTTCTGTGCAGAATTTCACTCCAAGACCACAAGCTGTAACAGCGCAACGTGCGGCACCGCACGCACAGATAATGCCACCTGGGGCTGCTAATGAGTTATTTCGCGATTCGGAGGCCACTGCTCATTTGCATCATCTGTCAAGGGAACGTCCAAGATGGGAGAAGGCATTTTACTTCCAAAGCTGAGTTATTTCAATTAGCTTCCCTATCTCAGCCCAGCTGGATTTTGGAGAGCAACCGACCCCCACGTGGGATGCCATCAGTAGGGTTTGACATGAGGGGAACTGGAAGGTGCCCCAGTTGGAGCCTTTGCCTTGCCAAGGCTTCACAGCGCCCAGCCACGTTCCCCTTAGCACTGTTCACAACCTCAGTGGAGAGCAAAAGGAAAGCTACAGCTGGCAGACCAGGTACGTCAGGGGAATAAGGGAAACGATTACAAGGCTGGCATTTAAAGTGCTGTAGGAAGTCATGTCCGTGACATACGGTGATAGATGGCTTAATGAGAGGGACTGGAGTCCAGAGGTAGAATTCATCAATTAGCGCTGGAAAACTTCTCTCCTCTCTAATATTTCAGGTCTACAAGAACTAGCCAAATCTTTCATTTGTTTTATAGCAGCAGGAACATATGAAGGCTGAAGTACATTTTTCCACTTGTTATCTTTAATCAATACCATCACACTTAACATGACAACCTACAACCTTCCACCACCTAGAACTACACATTACCGTGTGAAACCACACACATATGTCATCATATCAGCACACCAGACTTTTTCCTTGTTATTGTTTCACTTGGCTCCCCAAAGTAAGTCCCTTAGCTTTTCCTCAGAAAAAAAATGAAAAATATAGACATTTCGTTGTACCACTGGTTGAAAAAGAGCAGCTCCGCTTGGAATTCAGCAGGCACGCACTACTGTATTTAAGAACATCAGACAACAGGACAGGTATAGGCCTTCCTGGGTCATTTAGTCTAATCTCCACCATACACAATGGCATCATATAAGCCTTTTTAAAAAGCCTTATCTTTAAACTGGCTAGGATTTTTGCCTCTGTTCTCCCAGAAGGCTAGCTTAGAATGTAACTACTTTGATCAATAGAAGCCATCTAATTTTTAGCTTAAATTGATTTCTATCTATCTAGTTTACATCAGTTTCTTCTTGTGACAACATTGTCTTCTAGCTTAAATAGCCTTTTTGCCCAACCTCACTAAACCTCTCAGATCATTTTATAAATATGACAAAAAGGGAGTGCTTTACTTCAAAATCATTCTTATATTAAATCACGAATGTGATTCTTAAATTGAAGCCTATCAAGAGGTTGGATTTGACAGGACATTCACTTCAATTAAACTTTGCAGTACTTGAGTGTTTTATGAAATTTCTGTTGGGTTCTGTCTTTGTCCCCCAGGTTCTTTCTTTCCACTTAAGACATTGAACACCCCTTTAATCTTCACACAAGTTTAATGTGCCTCCCCCTTCTGCACAACAACAAAATCTAATGAAAAGTTGCTTCCTCCCCACCCACAGCCTGGTGGTTCTCACTGCATGTGTCCCTTGTCCCCAGCTGAAATATGTCTGTGACCCATTTTGTTTCCACAGCTGCTTCCTCATTCTCATAATATAGAGCAATAAGCATTAAAGAATAAGAACAGCCTGATGAGGAACATACTGAGCTCAACCAGTCTGCAGTTTTCACCTCAGCTATCTAATATGTCACGAATGACAACATTTCCAAAATAATTTATGACTTGCATAATTAGTAAGTAAAAAGTTTTCAAAGTTTGTGCTATTGGGATATATAACATATAGAAAAGCATGCAGGTTCTTCAATGATCTATACCATGTCTAGAAATAACCTTCACTTGTGTCTTTTCTCACAGACTTTTCAAACCACTGTTTTGCTCTGAATAGTGCAATTATTATTAGCTTCTTGGTTTTACTTTTCAAAGAACAATATAGAATGACTTGTAACTAAGTAAAAACGTTTATTTATTATAATATAAGAAACGTTATAGGAAAGAGAAATAAAAATGAGAAGAAAAATTGAAAGCAAGCAGAGATTAATATTTCTTTTCACAATTCAGAGACTTCAATGAACTTGCCATCAAATCTGTTCTTAATTCCCTTCATTTGTCCCATGCCCACTTCTGTACTCTGATGATGCTGTATTCTGACCAAACAGAACAGAAGTTGCAACTCAAATCTGAAAGGAATTATTTGGGTCAAAATGTGCCCTTTGGTGGAACTCAGATGAAATTTCTTTTCCCCAGTTATTTGCTGTGACTCATTACCATGATTTTTTAGCATCCTTCGCCCGGGAGTCACTTGCCTAAGTTAAATGTCAGAAAGATAGATGTCTAAGCCTGAGCTAGGCATGCTGGAATCCCTTTATACTCAGTGGAGAGAAATAGGCTCTGCCAGGGAATGACTGATCTGACCATTTAAACATCTAACTTACAGGAGAGGTACCCTGTCTCAATTTGTGGTGTCTTTATATGCAGTCTTTCTGAGGTGGAGTAAGTAACCCTTTTTTACAGGTGAGAATAGGAAGCAGAAAGACTGCTCCTGGATTTCGGCTTTCAAAACCAAATCAAACCCAACCCACTTCCAAAGGAGCTGTGAATCCCCCAGGTCCCTGCGAATCCCCCAGGTCCCTGCAAATCCAAGGCACAGCATCAGCTGCATGTACAGCTTTTCCAAGCAGGCTGAGCTCGGCTGCCCACAGAGCCCCCCTACCCTTCTGCCGGGAGTCTCGACACTGGTGCTGGTGCAAACCAGGGCCTCTGGGCATCCCATCTGCTTGCCCTTTGCAAGCGTAATGGGAATAGCTGTAGGTGGAAGGATGCTTACACTTCAGGTAAATACCTTTTGGGATGCCACAAGCACTGGTTATATCCAGGGTTTCTCCCTGACGATACATGCAGGGTCAATTTGGAGAAGTCTGTACATACTGCCTCCGGTAGAAAATGTACATTTCTTGATCCCCATATGGGAGGAGGATACTCAGCTCGAGAACCTAGAAGCCCACGATCCTTTCTGGAGATCACAGTGGAAGCACAACAGGAAACTGGGAACAATTTCTCTGGGGAAAAGGGCAAATCACTGACCCTTCCTTACTGTCAGGGATGGTTGTAATTAGTGGGAAAACACTGAGTTTCAGTGAGGACAAAATATGACATTAATTTCTTAAGGTAATGTCTTCTGCTGCATGGTTGGGTTTTTTGGGTGGGTTTTTTTTGGAGGGGGAGGGGGCGTGTTTGGTTGTTGATCTGAAGGGAGTAAGAGGATGGTTTGGGTTTTGGATGGCATATACTTTTCATATTTTTACACAGCCACTTGAAGACATTTGTAATAGAGATACTAAGATTGATATGAGTGAAAAGTGTAAGCACTGGAAGAAACTGTAGAGCAAAGGATTAAAAGAAAGGCCTGTATTGGTAACAGAGAATATCCTTCCCAAGAAACTGCTCCCTGCAGTAAAATGGACTACTTGCCTTTGGACAGGTCTTTTTCAGTCTTTGGAAATCAATAACGTGAAGACTAGTTCACTGCTGCCAATCAAAAGGCACCCGAGAGGTAAGGACTTGACAGCTGCTGTCTTTTTTCCTCTTGTCGCACAAAATAGTGATCCGGACCAGGCTGCTTGGACACATCTTGATGCTTGCAAACGTGTGAAGACGCATCTATAAAATCAACTTGCTTAAAGATGCTGTTTAATAAAATTACTTTCTCCTCCCACAGGACCTCCCACTGAGTTTTGTTAGACTAATTTTCTTACAGTGGAGGTTACTTTGCTTTACCATTGCCACACAGCACTGCTCACATTATCGCTGAATTCAACCTGAAAGTTTCATAACAGGTTCTCCAGATGTCAACAGCTGATAGCTATTTTATTATGGGTCAAATCTCTCACAGTAGCCCAGATTACCCCCATGTATTTTGGGGAACACTGTTAAAATGATTAAGTCGGGATCATAATTGGCCATGATTCCCTGTACACAGGCAGGTATCCTCATAAAGACAGCAACTCAGAAGTTGGGCAGGTTGAATTCACACCTAGAAGTACCTCTTCTCACTGAATATACAGTAACTGTTGGCTTACTGTGTTCCAAACTTTGGGCACTCAGATGCTGAATCTTAGGTGGGATGAATCCTAACCAGGAGGTAAAGAGCTCCATGCCGGAGTGTCTGTTAATTTTACAATAACAGAGTGGCACAAATGCCGCGGTGACAGAGGTCTCAGGCCTTCTCGCTGTTGAGCTGGAGACATGACTTTGAGCCTTCTGCATACATGCTGAAGGTCACATGCAGCCCAGTCAGTCAGGAGGGGGCACCTGCTCACCACTCAGACCCAGGAAAGTGAAGAAGGTTAGATATGATTGATAGAGGATTTTGTACCTATCATATATATATTTCTGCATATACATAATTGTGCAAACTAGTACGATATTGACGTGCAAAGGCCAATGGCTTGGTCAAAACTGAATAGACTTGTCAGTCTTCTTAACAGCACATGTGCAAAAGAATGACATTAAGAAAAAGGCTGGAGTAAAAAGAAGAAACTGGGAATTAGGGCTTACAGACACCAAGGCAGCCCCGGCTACCAAGCTTTCCTTAGGGAGTTCCCAATTCCTCCCACATGGCTGTTGTATTTTTGAGAGGGCTAGAAGAGTTGATCAGAAAAGTTATTTGCACTGCTCTGAGTACAATTTTGTCTCTGTGTGTTTACTGCTTAAGCTTCTGGTTTGAGAAGGTATATTTGGCACTTCTTTTAAGGTCAAAGTTAAGCCTGTCCATGAGTCTAAGTTCAGTTTTGTAAACCCTGCACCAATTTTCTTCCCAGAGAGGGCCTGCAGGGTTAGCTCCTCTGAACTTATATGAGTCAGGCAGCTAAGTAGCTATAGTAGACAGGTGAACTATCACCAGAATAGCTCAGGACCATAACCCACGATTAATGCCCTTACCTCCTAAACATTCAGAAAATTAAACTCCCAAATTCAGGACTTAAATCAGTAGCATGAAGTTGACAGACTTAAGGAGTGAGCCTGTGCAAACCTCATGAAGTTAAACAAGGCCAAGTGCAAGGTCCTGCACCTGCGTTGGGGCAATCCCCAATATCAATATAGTCTGGGGAATCATCATGGGATGAACTGCTTGAGAGCAGAGAAGATCTTGGGGATACTGCAAGTTGGATGGGGCTTTGAGCAACCTGATCTACTGAAAGATGTCCCTGCTCATGGCAGGGGGGGGTGAACTAGGTGATCTTTAAAGGTCCTTTTCAACAGAAACCATTCTGTGATTCTATGAAATTCGAGGGAATTCTGACTTTTCGGTAATTACTAACGTCTGCAGGTTCATAAAGATTTTTATTCTTGAATGCTAGTACACTACAGATGTACTGAGGAAAATGTATTTTAAACTCCAGGGTTTTTTTAAAGATCACCCTTAATTGGTTATAGCTGGTTTATAGGATTTAGGAAATTCCATTAAGTTCTGAAGCAATACATTAATCAATGAGGCAAATATAAAGAAATGAATATTTTACAGGGAAATTGAACACTAGAAATAATACCAGTTATCTGAGAAGCAGTCCATGAGATTAACGTTTAGGCTCTTATGCTTCTTATGGCTTTTCAGAATGTAAATAATGCTATGTCATCCAGATTTATTTACTATACATGAGTTCTAAAATGGGTTTTATTGGGACAAAAGTAGCTAAAATGACTTTAATTTGCTTTTTGGAATCTTAAGAAATGCCTTATTAAGTATTTAATTTTTATAGTTCAGTTTTTCTGGGTGCTAGTACTTGCTTTCAGGTTTTTTAGTTGCTGATCAGTTATTTCTCTGGTGGCTTTTCTACTGCTTTCTTCTTCTTGAGTTTGTTTCTGCCCATAGTTGGTCCAGATGAGTGTTTGAGTCCCCTGTGAACAGAGGGAGAGAGAACTGAGAGCAGAGCAGCAGAAAAAATGCAAGGAGTAGAACCAGGAAAGACCTGGTCCTTTATATTAAAGTTAGTGGGGCATTTAAAGACAGTATTTTAAGAGGCAGTGTTTTTAAAGAAAAGGTATTTCTGTAGGATCAGCCTCTCACATAGGCTGATCCTTATGTAGAGCTGCTTGGAAAATTTTGCTTAGAAAACTTCACATCAGAAAACAGAGCTGCACCAAAGTATGCTCTATGCTGATTTTCCTAAACTTTTGCTTTAGAGGAAGACTTAAAAAAACACATCACAGTGTCCTGTCTTAACAGTTTTTGTGTGAAATACTTCACAATTTAGAATGACTTTTCAATTCAATATTTTGGATTTTTTTTTAGACTAACTGTGTCATATAATGGAGGGCACTAAAAAGTTAAAATCAAAACAACATGTTGTCCTGCCAATACTGACACAATAAACCAGGCTGGCCATCTAAAATAAATGGATTTGCAATTAACCTGTTAGGAGGATAACCACCCTCCTACACTAGTTCTCCATCACAGTCAAAAAAGTGTCAAGTTAAGTGCTACTATACTCCAGTGCCTGCTTGCCCTTGTGCTACGGGCTATAGAAAAAAAATACAAAAACTTTTTATGGTGTTCTTTATCTTATGTCGTTATCCTTATGCTGCCTTAGGTCATTAAAATAAATGTTTGGTGCTTGGGTCCATTTATTCTATTGTCAGTGATGAATGTACCTGCTTGATTTAATTTTGTATGCATTTTATATCACCCATTGTATGTTTTCAGGTTTATTAAATAAGTACTCCGTCTTTCAAAAAGCTGTAAGCATGATATCTTTTTTATTTTTTATTTTTAATGATCTTATTTTAAAAGTCACGCTTTTTGCTTAGTGCATGGTAAATACTATGTTAAACCTGACTAAGCTGGTTTGTTACTACTTGTGTGTAGTTTCATATGCTCTCCACACAGAGGGGGAGGTCAAATTGTCCTGCTTGTCAGGAAATGTGAGCTTGGACTTATTCTTCCTCATTTTCTGGCCTCTTTTCTGTCCTTCCCACAGCATAGATTTGAGGGCACTTCTACCTCTCTTCTTTATTTCTCCTAAATCCTACTCAATCTATGTTGTTTCAGCCAATTAGTTCCCCAAAACAACTTAGTTTTTTCACCAAGAACAATGTTTTCACCCCTTGCCAAAATGCACATGGAGACAAGTTACTGGTAAAGGGACAGTTAGGTTAACCCATAAAGCTTTGTTGAGAAAGGGCAGGATAGTGCTCTGCTGAAACCCCCTGCAGCTACCTCTTTGGTCTACGCTCTTCTAATAACAGAAGTGAACCACGCAGGGCTCCCTTCTCCAGGGACCTGAGCTAGGAGACAGGCACACGCACTTGGCCCCGTTTATCCCCTTGCCTACCTATCCCCCTAAACACAGCATCCCTTTTCTCTGTTGGATATAAGGAAAATCTCAGTTCCATTCCTGCCTTGGCAAACAACCCTTGCAGCAAACGGCAACATTGCCGGTACTTGACCTCAACTACAGGTTGCCAACACTTCACCAGCCTGAAAATCAAGTCAACATCCCAGGACTGCCATTGGGATTGTAAGGAGTCTTCCCTCTATAATGGAAGGCAAAACCAGAAAGAGTTTTAAAATCATGTGCTGCAGCAGACCTACACTCCAAGAACATCAATAATTTAGAGATGCTCAGTAGATGTATAGATGGATGTACATATTGTACAGATCGTACAGAAAAAAAAAATCAAATAAAGATTCTGCTAGACCATACTTCTAATTCAGTGTGCAGGAAATTCTTCCTGATGTTGACCTCAGGTTTCTTGATTCTTAAAAGTATGTCATTATGTGGAGACTGTATACAGAGTTACACCTTTACAAAACCCAGCAGTAATGACAGCAGCTTCTAGTCAGAGTTTACGTTAGAAGGAAAGAATTCCATTCCAAAAGGTTATTTCCCCTATTGCTTTGATATTTGTGAGCTTTTTTTCTGAATCCCTCCAACTTTTTGATGCGGATGTGAAGAGATTAGAAATAAAGTGAAATCTCATTCAAAAAATGTGTACGTTTTCAAGGGACTGAAAGAGTAAATGTCTCAAACATTGTGGCTGGGCAAGTTCTGCATAACGATCAGCACTGATCAGCACAGGACATGAGCAACTGCTGTGCCGGAGGCTGAGCACTTCCCTGTTCTGATACGCTGAGCAGGGCAGCTCACCATGCATGGCCAAAGATCAAACAACCGTCATGCCTGCAGGGAAGGAGAAGCCACCCCATTTTACTGCCGGGGTGGTCCAAGAGTGGGCACACAATGAAAGAATACAATGGGTTTTCCACACCCCATACTACCCTCAAGCAAATGGCATAGTGGAGCTACTAATGGACTTCTAAAACAAACCCTAAAACCCCATGAACCAGGATAGCCGCAACGAGTGCCATACGCAGTCACAAAAGTTAAATAGCTGCTGGGACCTGAATGGATGTTGTAGACTAACTGCATTTTGCCCAAAGTGCCCCTCCCTAATTCCTGGAAGGGGAGATAAGAAAGATCCAATACACCCTCTCCAGTATCCTGGACAACCCATTCTAGTAGATTGACCTAGTGTAGGGGAAGTACCTGTGGCATTGAAAACCCCTTTGAACTTGTATGTATGGATAGCAACCGATGAACATGGAAAAGACCACTGAACCCCCACGCGATGGATAATACCCTCATTTTAACCTATGTGTGCTTTATATTTGTACTTCGTAGAACCAAAGAGGAATGGAGAAAGATGGTGAGGGACCCATGTTAGTCCTAATTATATTAATTTTTATTTGTGTTATTTGTAAATTTTGTCTGTTATTGTAGGGAAAGATGCTTTGGGGATCCTTCTCCCTTATTCTCATCCTTTCCACTGGAGGACAAGAAAAAGAGTCTCCAAATTTAGCTTGGAATTTGATTCAAAGTTTTCTGCACCTCTGGAATGACACCAGTCAAGGTGTTTGTATAGCATTACCAAAATCTGCCGACAAAGGAATTCAATTTGGCCTTATTAATCTAAACTTCACCAATCTTGTGAAAAGGAGTCTTGTCTCTGGCAACATTTTATGTAAACTAAATTACTCCTGGAACAATGCCTCTGGGGGACCTTTTATGGCTCTAAAAACTCCCTCCAATGATTCAAATATTTATCTTCTTCCTCGAGGAGGAAACCTTGAATATTGTGACTTATGGAAAAGCGAATGTTGGGAATGGAAAAATGGGTGGAACCCAAGTAGTGCTTGTAATTTTACTGGGGAAAAATGCTATCAGGAATCTTGAAGCATATGGAATTTTTTAAGGGACACAGGTGTAAATGAAGAATGATCCACCCAAGGATATAGATGTTCAAATGCGATAGCACCTAACCGTACCAAGTGTACTTGGGTCCCCTGGTGGCCATCACCAATGCAAATAATAACCTGATTTGAACTTGATTACCACATAGAATCTAAATCTTCATGGTGTATCAAAATACCAAAAAAACCCAACCTCGACCAGTGGGTCTGGGAATGGTGGTTGGACAAAGAAGATTTTGAAAGGATACCCAAACAAGATATATGTCCTCTTTTTAAGTTTGTGACCCAGTTAAATTGTACCAGTGGTGCACCTAATCCATTGGAAACTTGGTTTGTCTGGGAAATAAGAACCCTTACTGGAGATATGTGTGCCTGTTGGGGATATCCCACATCTGGTTTAGCCACCAGTCTGTATAACCCTTTTATCTTTAGATAAGGCTACATGGCGAAATACCCAATACCTGCCCCTTATGGTACCCTTTGGGGATGTTCAGATGGCAAAATGTATTCCCATCTAAATACCCAACAACATGCTGGTCTTAAGTGTGGAATTGGTATTCCAACAACGTGTCCACACAAGCTGTTTATTTACTTGACATCCCTACAGAGTTGAAAGTGCTAGGATGCTGATGGCCCTAAGGCACAACCTGAATGGGCAATACATGGAGTCGCAGCACCTGTTCATTATACCTTGGGAGTGAAGGCATCCCAAATGCTAGAAACCATCTTTACCCCTTCCCTTATCCTTAGGAGGCACCACTTTGTCCTGGAAAATATAACGTGGCAAATGCATGTTTTGTCCAACTGGACACATTGTGCATTTGGAGAACTTAACACCCAAGTTCAACAAGCATCTGAAATGATCCCCCAAAACAGATTAGCATTGGTTATGTTGTTAAAAGAACATGTGATATGTGGGATGTTGAATCTAACTGATGGGGAATGTTGTATCACCATCCATAATGCCTCCATTTCAATTGAAGAAGCCCGAGTGAAGATGAGAGAAGACACAGACAAGAATGGAGAACTTTTCCAAGCGATGCAGCCAGGAGAGTGGTTTAACAGAGGATCGTTGCTGACCTCTCTCCTCATCCTTGGGACTCAAGGGGTGGGGAAAATGGCTTGTTAACATTGGACTCATGTTGTTATGTGGATTTTTGTGTTCTTAGTGCTTGCCTTGCAATTGTGTGATGCATGGTTACCTGCTTGCTTTCCTCTACTTCTCTTTTCTCTCCTTCTGTCCGACATGTGAAGATTACTACTGTGGGAGAAGAAGGTCTCTACAATAACTTGGTCCAGTCAAATGTTTAAGCCATGGGGTGCTGTGAGAGACTGAAAGAGTTCATGTCTCAAACACTGTGGCGGGGCAAGTTCTGCAGAACAACAAACCTGCGTAACAACGGGTGATGCACTGAACTGGTGCGGAGGGTGTGCTGTGCCAAAGGATGCACAGTTCCGTGTTCTGATACGCTGAGTGGGGCAGCTCACCATGCATGGCCAAAGGTCAAGCAATGGTCATGCCTGCAGGGAGGGAGAAGTTACTCCCAAACGACCCTCAAACCCACCAACCCATTTCCCAAAGGTTCTGGAAGCACAAACTGCGCTTGACACCTAATTAGCCTAAATTGGCTAATTGACATAAATTAGTCCCATAGGACATAAATTGAAGCCCCACACACATGTGCCACCAGAACTGGACCTTTAGGCTGACTGGACCAACACTGGACCCAGGACCGGTGAAATCTTTCTCTTTTCTCTTCCTCTCTCTGTCTCTTTTTTTTTTTTTTTTTTTTCCACAAGCCCTATACTTCATCCCTTTAGACATAGAACCATTGACCAGGTCTTGGACTAGGCGTGGATCCAGCTGCCCCTAGGCTCTTCTCTGAGAAAGAGTCTAGAAAGCAAGGGGGTCTGCTCTGAACCTCGTGACTCAACGGGAGGGTTTGCCTTATATTCTTCCCTGAATCGATCCCCAAATAAGCAAGGCTTGTAGTATATGTTTGGTGATGCATGGTTAGCACATTACATAGTTTACTGACGTAGTTTCATGCCAATTCTTGTTGTGAGTGAATAAAAGTTGAGTTTTGTGAGTTAAAGGATCCCTGGTGTTGTTTCACCTTAATCCTGACCTGGGAATCAGCAAACCTGAGTCATTGTCCTGAGAAACTGGGACGTGACAAAGATAATTCCTGTAGGAAAAATATTCTGCATCACAATTACTAAATTGTAAGCAAGTTCTTTGAAAGATGCACTACCCTGAAAGACCTGACATGGAACAACAGTTTGCATCTGCCCTGGCAGTATGCTGTGGTGAAAACAAGATCAATATCAAGCTGCATAAGCACAGCTATTGCAATAGCCAGCTGGTAAATGATGTTATTTCTATGTGATCCTTCTGAGATCACACGGGGAACACACTGTATACAGTTCCCATTAATATAGATACGGTCTCACCAGCCAGATATAGAGATGGATGATTCAAAACTTCGCTCCAAACTTGAACAGACTCCAAGCCTTATTATGGTTCAGAAGTATTTAGACCACTTTTGATTCCCACTTACTTTCAACTTCACATATCCCCACACTTCCTGGTCCTCTTTTCCGCTGGTATCCAAAGTGCCAAAATATTCTGGGAGAAACTCTTACTTTAACAGAAGCAGAAAGGCCTTGAAATCTCAGGAGAAAACTTTCATTGTCAGATTGTCCAAACTCTTTTTTCAGGCTCATTTTTAAAAATATTTGGATGAGGTTCAATGCTTACATCCCAAGCCTTGTGTGCAAATACAAACTGAACTGAAATTCTGACCTCTGTAGTTCACCCATCTGCTGAGTGGGTCACCCACCTGCTGAGTGGGTCACCCACTAGTCTTACTGGAGAATTATTTTAATGAGCTGAGAAAACAGGGTCAAAATCATCTTTATAGCTTTTTTTGCTACTCATTTCCATTGAAAAGTTTTGACAAGGCTAAAATCCCTAAAAGTTACTGCTTAAGATAGCACTTGGTATTTAATCATGCTTTGAAAACTTTCATTCCTGTTGGCTCCACTTGAGGTTTATCCTATTGTGCACAGAAATATCTTAAACTCATTTACCAGCTGTGCTGTATGGTGCTGAGTTGCACAGAATAGTTATAGAACAGCCTTAAGAATATATTTTCTTACTATCCTGAATTTACCTGGGAAAGTGACAACATTGCTGCTATTTCTGATTAGTGAGAGCATCAGGCTTTGACAAGTGCTTGTACTTTGTCTAAGTTTTCAAATATTTTGAGATGACTGTAAATTTGACCTCAGATATTATCAGAAAAAAAAATCACAATCAGCAAACAGTATCCTGATATTTGCTGTTAATGAGGTACCATTTTGCTTTCTTATTTGAATAACCCTCACCTTACTGATAGTAAAATAACATGCAACTGAATAGGCATTGACAGTAGTGAAAGATGTTGCAATAAACCAAACTGCTCTTAAAACCAAAGAAAAGGGTGTTGTTTGTACAAAGCACAGGAGTGCTCACTTTGAAAAATAAGTTAACATTAAAAAGGCTTTAAGTTATTTGAAGAGATCTGCAGGCTTACATGTCTGAGGAATACCTAGTAAATACCTAAAAGCTAGCCCCAGCTATTTTTGAGCAGTACACAATTGCAGAAAGTTGTGAGCATTTTATTGCAACTCCAGTCAGCAACTTGGATTAGACATCCATCCCATATAGTGCTGTGGGTGTCTGGATTACTCTCCAGATGAGGTGTTTAGACAGACTTGTACATTTATCAGCCCTGCAGGGACAGCTCAAGAAGAAGAAAAAATAAAAAGTACTAGTTATGTGATCAGAGTCCAAATTCTGCAAAACTGTTTCGTTGGACATTTCTGTCAGTGTGTCGTAACATGTCAGCTCTCCTGATGAGCTATAACTCCTGGAAGCCCTCATAAAGTGGCAAGCTCCAAATGGTAACTTATTTTTCCTTTATCAGAAGAAATATCGGGTGGTAACAAGTTACTGTATTGTAGGCCAAAGGACAGATCTCTTTTCCAGCTACCAGGCAAGAGTTTCTCATTTCTACACATCAGCACTCTGACCTAACACAAAATATTTTATTTCTACTATTAGCACCATTCAGAGATCACTAAAACTGTCCTTTGCAGATGCTCCTTTCTCAAGATACTGGCCAAAAGAGATAAGCAGTAGTCAGAAGTCTGTGTTTATCCTTTTTGAGTGGTCTTCTGCAACCAACGGAGCTGGTGCAGTCAGGCTACTCTCCATCATTTGTGTGATTGCTTTGCACCGTCTTCTTCAAAATTTTCTCTGAGAGCCATTCTAAAAGTCTGGCCCCGTGTTGTCCCACAGATACGTGCAGACTTCACAGTAGAGCTCTGCAGACCAGCAGCAGTCTTCTGAATTCACTCTGGGCATCAGAAGGTACATCTTTGTGCAAAAGAGCAGTGCTTTTTGAAGTAGTAACCCAAGTACTAACGTGTGATTGTCTGTAAATACCACCCATGCACATTCGGGTGTAAGCAGATGCACGACTGTTCCCAAATCTGATTCTTCAGATCATATAATCAAAATGAAAACAAAACAGAACAAAACAAGACAATATGGAAGAAAAGAGAAAGAAATTCAATGTCTGTGGAGACTTCCCTTCTATAATCTATCCTGCTAGTTCTAATAATGCATATATAAGGCTAATCAGTCATTCATTCTGCTGAGATTTGGTCAATAAGAAATAATATTAGGTGAGAGAAGGACTGTGCAGATGGCTTTATTGCTGCATTTCTTGTTTTTTCTAAGTTTAAGTCAAGGACCTAAATATTGTTTTAATATAACCCCTTGTATTTAATTATTAAAAGGTTTAATAACAGCAGATTGCGTCCAGTCACACCCGAAGGAGACCCTTCTTCATGTTCATACTTAGATTTGGGCTTTTATCAATAACACAATTCATTTCATAGCAAGTGAATTACAACAATAACATAAGAAAGGGAAATACTACAGAAATCTTTTTTCCTAGTAATTCAAAATATGATGTCTGTAGGTAAAATTATACTGTCACAAACATCTGATATCTCTGCCTCTTACTGGTGACAGACAGCAGTTATAAGAAAAGGATACCAAGCAAATCATTTCAGATTCCATTCTGTAACTCATATTATATAAAGTCATGAGTGTGAGTGCAAAATGGTTTCATAACCTGTTCATCATCTGGCCTTTGGGGTTTGTTCTGCTGACAAGGGTTGATATTTTTTTATTATTATTTTCTACTATGGATTTTCAAGTGTTATTGTTCTCAGAGAAAATAATTGTTTTTAATGGAACTTTAGAAAAAGAAATCTTCCAAACATATTTTATTATTGAATGCAAAAGAAAATAAAATATTAATATCACAAATTCTTAAATTTTGGTCACTTGGTTTTCTTTTTTTTGCCTCTCAGTTCTGCTTCATATTCACATGCAGAAGGGTAGGACAAGCTAAAATAATGTTCAGACAAAATCTTTGATTCATTTATGTATCTATTGTCTTTCAGTGGCACAGAGCATAGTGAGTTTTTCCTTTTATACTGTATTTGTAGATGTCCTTGAAGACAGAAGTCCAACCTAATGAGCATATAGCTAGTGGCTTGCATGGAGCTGTTTATCTGATTGTGACACTCGACAGATTTCTCTGTGGGGGATCCCTATGCCTCTAAATAAATAGTTATTACTGTGTTACAGCAGTTCTGTATAGGTATGTGTTGTGGTTTAACCTGGCAGGCAGCTAAACACCACGCAGCTATTTGCTCACTCCCCCTCAGTGGGATGGGGGACAGAATCGGAAAAAGGGGGAAACTCATGGTTGAGATAAAGACAGTTTAACAGGACAGAAAAGGAAGGGAAAATAATAATAATGATAAAAAATATACAAAACAAGTGATGCACGATGCAATTGCTCACCACCCACTGACCGATGCCCAGCCAGCCCCCAAGCAACGGGCTGCTACCCCCTGGGCAAGTCCCCCCAGTTTTATTGTTCACCATGACGTCCTGTGGTCTGGAATACCCCTTTGGCCAGTTGGGGTCAGCTGTCCCAGCTCTGTCCCCTCCAAACTTCTTGTGCCCCCCCAGCCTCCTCGCTGGCAGGGCAGTATGAGAAGCTGAAAAGTCCTTGACTTAGTGTAAGCACTGTTCAGCAACAACTAAAACATCAGTGTGTTATCAACATTATTCTCATTCTAAATCCAAAACATAACACTGCACCAGCTACTAGGAAGAAAATTAACTCTATCCCAGCCGAAACCAGGGCAGTGTGTATGAAACTCACAACAAACCAACCCAACGTTCACATCTGCTGACAGAGATAGGCAGAGAATTTGCCAGTGTCCTTCCTTGGTTGGCTTCTGCTTTCTTTTAGGGGTATTTTTCAGGCTCTGAGAAGGTAAAGAGAAGAAAACCCCACCACCTTTGTTGTCCATATTTTGCAGTGTACTGTAAGTATACATACTGTACGTAGGCTATGTCTACGGAGGAATGTAAACAGAAGTGGGTTCCTCCTCACAGCAGGAAGGTTTATGGATTGCCACCGAGACATGGCACTGCAGCCGTATGGCTCCTGGGTCAAACGTGGCACATCTCTGATCAGTTTAAATACTGGCAAAATGAGATAGCATCTGTCTGCACCCATCCAGGCACAAACTCTGCACAGCCTGCTAATTATTTCACTGAAAACCACTTCTCTAATTAATCTCAAGTGAAAAAAGAGATTCCTGTCTGCTAAAAAAGCCAGGGCCTGATTTGCCATACTGATTAATGGCAAAAGCTTTCTTTTCTTTCATATCCACGGTGCCACAAAACACTATTAATCTCTGTGTTGGCAACAGAAATTCATGCCTTGATTTAGTTTCCTATTCATGGGCATCTCATGCCTTTTGAGACTTCGCAGGAGTTCAAAACATTTGCATGGAGGTAGCAAATACTACAGCCCAAGGAGACTTTTCTGGAGTCAGGTGTATAACCCTTTCTCTACTGGGCATTTCACTATGTGCAGACACTTGCAAAGAGGTTCATACACAATTCATGAGTACATAACAATGGTCTTATTTATTGGTGAACACACAGAGCAAACAGCTGGACTGTAGTCATAGGCTTAACATTGATATTCTTAGCACCTGTAAGACAGACTTGTGATGAATCTCTGCTGGCCAGGCAGCAGGCACTCATCAGTCAGGTGGGGACGTGGCAGTCTCCGTGGCATTTGGTCTGATCTTCCACCTTGCTGAATTGCCATCTTCCAGCTCTCTTGTTTATTTTCTTTCAGGTTTTCATACTTCTTTGTGTAGGTGTTTTTCTCTGGAGACCTTCAGCTAGTGACTACTACTACTACTTAGGCCAACAATTTTACTTCTCTGGTTTTATTTTATGATTTTAGAATCATAGAATAGTTTGGGTTGGAACAGAACTTTAAAGGTCATCTAGTCCAACCCCCCTGCAGTGAGCAGGGACATCTTCAACTCGATCAGGTTGCTCAGAGCCCTGTCCAGCCTGACCTTGAGTGTGTCCAGGGATGGGGCATCTACAGCCTCTCTGGGCAACCTGTTCCCATGTTTCACCACCCTCATCATAAAAAATTGCTTCCTTAAATCTAGTTTAAATCTACCCTCTTCTAGTTTAAAACCACTACCCCTTGTCCTATTGCAACAGGCCCTGCTAAAATGTTTGTCCCCATCTTCCTTATAGGCCCCCTTTAAGTACTGGAAGGCCCAATAAGGGCTCCCCGGAGCCTTCTCTTCTCCAGGCTGAACAACTCCAACTCTCTCAGCCTGTCCTCAGAGGAGAGGTGCTGCAGCCCTCTGATCATCTTCATGGCCCTCCTCTGGACTTGCTCCAACAGGTCCATGTCCTTCTTATATTGGAAGCCCCAGATCTGGATGCAGTACTGCAGGTGGGGTCTCACCAGAGCGGAGTAGAGGGGCAGAATCCCCCCCCCCCGACCTGCTGGTCATACTTATTTTAATGCAGCCCAGGATACGGTTGGCTTTCTGGGCTGCGAGCATACATTGCTGGTTCATGTCCACCTTTTCATCCACCAGTAACCCCAAGTCCTTCTCCGCAGGGCTGCTTACAATCTCCCAGCCTGTATTGGTACTGGAGGTTGCCCTGACCCAGTGTAGGACCTTGCACTTGGCCTTGTTGAACCTCATGAGGTTTACATGGGCCCACTTCTCAAGCTTGTCCAGGTCCCTCTGCATGGCATCTCGTCCCTCAGCTGTGTCAACCGCACCACTCAACTAGGTGTCATCTGTGAATTTGCTGAGGGTGCACTCGATCCCACTGTTTGTGTCACTGATGAAGATATTAAAGAGTACTTGTCCCAGTATGGACCCCTGACGGACACCACTTGTCACCGATCTCCATCTGGACATTCAGCCATTGCCCACTACCCACAGGATCATAGAATCACAGAATCATAGAATGGTTTGGGTTGGAAGGGACCTTAAAGATCATCTAGTTCCAACAAATTCCTCATCCACCGAACAGTCCATTTATCTTCTGTGTCTTTAGCGCTCTTCTTTACAATCTAAGAGCAGATTTTTTCCCCCTTGTAAAGTCAATACAATGTCACACATAAAACTGGCCCCTGAGTCATAGACACCCCTGAATGGTAGATTACAATACCCTAAGTCTCTCATATGCCACTATACATTTTATGTTTAGGCAACTGAGTTGAAAGAGGATTGTCTCTGTATGCTCTCACCCTTCCTCGTCCATGCATCACTAGCCGGGAAAGCTCTTTGAAGTTGGATCTAACTTTGAAGCTTGGGTGGAAGGTGGAAGCTTTGAGCAGGGAGTTGGACCAGATATGCTCCAGAGGTTCCTTCCAACCTAAATTGTTGTATGATTCTAGCTAGGATGCACCTGTGAGCTGTGGTGATGCTCATAAGCTGAGTTTAGGTGAGCTTCCCAAACAGCCACTTAGGCCCTCAGCAACATCAAAAGAGCCCTCTGATCATTTCAGGACACAAGGCTTTGATTTCAGACTAGTAGTAGCAAACTAACAAAGCCATCTTTGTGTTGGTAGCGTATCCAGATAATTCTGTACTTCATGCTGCGTGCAGTGGATGTGATAGCACCATGTCTACAGTAAGTGTCACCTTGCTCAAACCAAGAACAATTTGGAGAATACTTTGCCATTTTATAATTGTACAAGATAGCCTATTTTGGAAGAATTATATATTTTTGTTGTTGTCTGGTGTTGCACAACATCTCGCCTTTTATTTTACAGGCCCAGTGGGTAGGGATTCAGATAAACACCTGTGGCAATCATGAGTAAAGCAGATTTCTGGCTTCGGTGTTTCGCTAGTTGAAGTTCTTTAGGGACATGATTCTGTAACATTAAGGTAAATGGATGCCTTGCCTCCCATTTCAACACGGGATGTGATCAAGCTGCATTATGCTGCTGGAAAGGTACACGTGGCAAGGAAGACATAAATCAAATTAAAGGGGACCTCTCAATATCTGTCAGCTTTCTCTTAAAATATTGCACTACACAGAACTATTTAGGATGAGATGTTTGCAACTTTTAATTCAGTCCTTGTCCAGGTAACTTCCCACTGACTTGAACAGAAAGAACCACTTAGAAAACATGAGCTTTGAAGAATATTGCAAGTCAGTAAATGTTTTGTGAAGGAATGTGTGTTGCTTTTGGAAATGGCAATGATTTCCCCAATACAGGAGCTATAAGTTGGATGTTGTGAATAGAGTGAAATTTTATTATGACCCTAAATTATGATCAATTTTCTAGGTTTCTCCTTGAATTTGAGACTCCAGGCACTAAGTACTGTAATGAAATCCATCTGAATAGGTTTCAACATATTTGTTTGACATGTACTATGGTCCGTTTTCCAGAGCAGATTAGGGTAATAACCTTTTTTTTAATATTATGTTTTCAGATTGCCAACTGTTCACTCCAATAGTAGCATGTAATTGACTTTCTTGAGGATCACCTCCTTTAATCATGGAGCATGTGCGATTTTTATATTGGCTGAGTGTGTAGACAGTTGGCCTATCAGCATCCAAACAGTCTCATTTGCAATGACAGACACGTTGCCTCCTTTTGGCACAGTAATGCACGCAGTGATTCAGCACAAACGTCTCAGCATAAATTGACTGTGAGTGTTATGCAAGAGAACACAGCTCCTTAGAAGTGTTTGGAAAGTTTTTCTCATTACTTTTACTCTGACATTTTACAGGCATTCTTTTCAAATACATTCCCACCAAAGTCATGGCTGTCATGTTACAAATTAAAGGAGGAAAAAAGAAGAAATATCACAGGATTAAAGTATACTGTAAGAAGCACAACAAATGTAGTTTGTAGTTTCCTAATATCTATCTTTGCCTTCAGTGAAATGCAGAGAAGTGAGATTTAGTTTCTTAGTATCTCTCTCGTAACAACAGCATCACACAGGTCATCCAAGAGTAGACAACAATAAAGCAGAAAACAAAAAAAGAAAAAGGAAAACTCCAGAATATCTTCTACTGCAATTAGTTAAATCTGCTTTAGAACCTATTCTTGCTGCCATGAAAATCTCCCCTTGACGTGGGAGAAGAAAAAGATGTATGTTCACAGTGAAGGTAGGGAAAGCAGCCATGGAATGAGTTACTTGGATAAATATTTGGAACTGTTCTTTGGATACTGGATGGTTGTCTGTATATTCTCCCAGTTCAGGAGAGGTCTGCCAGCTACAATACATACACATACAAGACAAAAATCTGAACTCACACTAAGATCATCCTGTTCAATTATAAGGTTAGTAGAGTGTCAGTGAAACAAGAATAGCAGTCTAACATCTATCAAAGCATGGCTGCTGTACAGGGCATGGTAGAAAACAACTCAGAGGACCAAGGACTACATCTCAGAATTCCCTGCTCAGCCTTCTGGAGAACAAAAGTCAAACTCCTGATCAGATGCTTATTTCCCTTGGTGAAGAGAAATGTAGTTAGGCACAAGAAATGTAATATTTTTCAACGGAATAGAGAGAAAATAATGTTACGTCCAACAGACAGTAGCTGGGAATGGGAGCACTTGCTAGAAGGACCTGTTCAAGGCTTCTGAACAACATAAGCAAAGTTTAATTTCCTATGGTCAAAAATGAGGAAGGCCGTGGGTGTATCAAAGCCCAGTTTTGTGTGTCAACAATCAGCACCCTCCAAAGGGATTCAGGGACATAAGGCACTAGCAGGATCCCCAGTCAAAATAACACATGGGTGTAGTCTATGCCCAGCTTGATTTTGCATTTCTGCCTTCACTGAACACAGATGCCAACTTTCTCTGAGCCATGGTATTCTTCAGGGATAAGGAGGAGGGTACCAGCCTCTTGCCTGGAGCTGCACTGGCTTGTCTGAGGCAAACTTTTTACGACAGTCGAAATCTTGGTGATTTTCATGAAAACTGGAACAGCTTTTCAGCTCTGCCTCTACCCCCTATCCTTCCAGTGTTTAGCAGTTTTCCATTGCCCTCTTCTCTGAAAGAGTCACAGCAACATCAGTGCTAACGGTGGTTGAACAGAAACTCAGAGCTCTCAGCAAAGAGACAGGAAGTAGAATCTGAGTTTATCTTCATCTTCCACATCAGGACTTCAACCTAAATTCAATCTCTGTGTTGAAGCATTGCACTAGTGTATATCTCAGATCAGATGTCCACTCTTGTCCTTCATCTGCTGGGCAAGGTTGCAAACATTTGTCAGAAGCAACATGGGGAATCTAGGAGAGAAGCCAAGGACATTAGGCAGCAGCTGAACGGTTTGAGAAACTCAGGGCACACCAAGGAGGATGACTGTGCATCCCAAAGGAGGTGTCTGAGCTGCTTGCTGACTCTTCTCATGGTCTTCAAGGAATCACTAGCTTTAACATCCTCAAGAGCTAGATAATACTGAAAGGATAGCCTTGCTTTTGCTTTAAAGTAGCTTTGTTCTCATATATTTATGTGGTTATATAATTGTATAGTCCCATATAGCTACCTTGTTTGTTCTCATCCCAGGTCTCACCTGTTTGGTAAAGGTAGAGAGAAACTGGTGCTGAGTTATGGAAGTTGCTTTTTCTTTTCTTTTTATCATTAGAGTCTGATGAGGAAGTTTCTGATAAGGAAACTAGGAAGCAAGCAACACACTTCCAGTATTTCATCCAAGAACAAGGTCGTGTATACACAAAGATGAAACTGGGGAGCTCCAAACTAAACAAGAGAACTACTTTTGTTTTCCAGATGTTAGTTTTCTGGGTGGCCGCCGGGGCTTTGAAGGGCATTTTTCCTGGAGATAAAAGATCTTCCGCTACAGATGGTGCGTTTTAACCCTCCAAAGTCCTTGTGTATCTCTGATAACTGGCAAAAACTGACATAACACTTCTTAGGAGGGCAGCTGGGTTCTTATTGTCACAGTTTTTCCATTCGCCACTTTGAAATTTCAGGTAAAGCAACTTCCTACAAGTCCTAACATTGGCAGTTTGTCGATACAATAGCAGACTTGAAAGATATTTCATTTACGGTCTGTTGAGGGTATTAATTTATTCGTGGGGGTGATTTTTAGCTATTAGCAAGTTTATGCCTTTAAGACTATTATATAAAGTTTATATATGCATATAAATATATAAATTTGTGAGAAAACAAACATTTTTCCTTACTATTTATCTGCTATTCTTTTTTGTGACCCATCATTCCCTGCCAAGTTTGGGTCCCAATGGTTTCTAGTTGGCTCTGCCTAGGATCTAATACTCTGAGCCAAGAAAACAAAAAACAACAATGATGGAAAACATGCTCAGGCAAAGTCTTTTAGGCTGTGAAAGAACAAACATAAGAAATTACTTAGAAAGAATGCAGTGCTTGGGGAATTAAATTAGAAAGGCAGTGAAATATATTTCTTGTATGAAAACATTTTGAGAAGAAATAAAATGGTTCATGTGAGAAAATTGTAATGAAGAGAAGCATAATTAATTATTTAGACAAACCAAAGGAAAATCAAAGTAAAATATATGGCATCCTTCAGTGTGAGTAATTTATTTATAAATAGACATATATTCTGAGACTGAGTGTCCGCATTGGATTTGTGTAACTGTGTCCTATTTAGCAAGATTTAGAGTCCAAATAAAAACCACATACAGCAGTTTCATCTCCAGTTCTGTACAAGCACGCTGCAGAATACAGATGTCTTGGCTTTACCTGGGAGTTCTGCTCGTGCTTCAGTTTGGGTCCAGATTACAATGCCTCAGATGATAGCAGTGTATTTTTGGTGGTTCTGAAATTTCAGCACTTTGCAGTATCTGTACCCAGACATAATTTCTAAAACAAGGTAATATTATTTGACATAGATTGGAATATATTCTCATGGATTATTAATATCTGGTGAATTTTTTAAGTGCAATATGTAGGTACTAAATTTAATTTTCTTCAGGGCATATATGGTGTAGTGTTTTCTTCAAAATTGATTACCTGAAAATTGGAATTTTCATCAAGAATGCAGCTTTACTCTCCCCTGTGATGCTGAGACTCTGCATGACACAAACGGAGCAAACTGGAAAGAGCGGATGGCCATACGTTAGCATGCACTCTGAACCATTGATTCTGGAGCTAGCAAGGATGGATGCAAAGAGCAAGGGCTGTTAAATGAAGAATAACATCCCTTAGGATTTCCAAGAGGACATAATGCTGTGAGCACTAGGGAGGATTTGGGAAGAACACCATTTAGCTCCTCTTTCGAGATCTCAGACAGTACCCAACTCTCACTTGCTGTCGGTGTTCTGCAGCCCTCAAACCATGAAAAAGTCTGATAATGTGTGCAAGTACAAAGCGGAAAATCCCTGGACTGTGATCTTCTTATCGCTCCTCTGCTGTCAGGACCATTACTGTCACACCTCTGTGTCACAAGGTAAAAGAGAAGAGTTGATTAGATGTCTAGGGCAAAAAGCAGGCTAGGAAGAGAGCGGGTGAGCCCCACCACCTTACTTCTTTTGGAGGCTCCTTCATTGCTAATGGGGAACAAGGGTGGTGAAAATTAACTGGTTCTCTGATATAACCATCTTTATGTAGGAACAGGAAAGAAATCACACTAATAAGAATTTTAATATTTTAAAATCTCCATTAACATCTGTGAGGATCGTGATCTGGCAGGGGGCACATGACTGTTCAGTCAAGCCCTCATTGGGAAAGGAATAAAGTCAGGAAGGCCAGCATCAATTCTGCCTGAGGGAGAATGCACATCATGTTTCCTCTTGCTATGAAGGGAACTGAGCATTGGTGAGACCAGACCTATACAAGAGGAAAAAACCCTTGCGCATTAAAAAAGTTCTCCAAGTCCTCTTTGTTACAGCTATTTCTATAGCAGCACAAGGTCTTTACATTCCAAGAGCTAAACTGTATGCATTAGGCTACAGGACTTGGTGACAGAACCCCCTTAAAAGGGTGTTTTGTGTGCTTGGGGTGAGTTAATATCTTCTTTGGAGAGTTTTTTGTGCCCTCTATCTGGTATGAAACGTGTAGGTAGAATTTTATTGTAGACACTTTTGACATGTTTTTGATCTTTCTTTCCACCTCATCTTTCTCTTCCGTGATACACAGTCATTTCCCAACTCAGCTTTCCTATTTTTCATGCTAATGCCTTAAGCCCCGTTCCTTAAAAATTGCATTACAGTTCTGACGACCAACATAATACAAATGATTAACTGGATCTGAATTCAAACTTCCTGAGAAGCAAATCCAGCGCTTCAAATTAACTGACTTTTTTTTTCTTATTCTTTTTTGAAGATTTTTTGGAAGGAATCTCTTAGGCAACCTGACATTTTATCCTAACGCATGGCAACTCTAGTTTGCCATCTGCAGTTTTAGCTGCATCCATAAGTTTTGTTGGTTTTGAATGAAGTACCAGAAGCAGCCTGTTAACAAAGGAGTTAATGGAGCAATTTTCACAGAATACAGCATTTTACAACATTGTCATTTCCAAGAGCATATTTTCAATCCCATGCCTATTCTGACTTAGAAACATAATTGCAAGGACCATCCCCCTTCCAACTGAAAGATTATAACTAACGATATATGCTTCAGTACACATACAGAAGGGCTTGTTAAAGGCAGAGTAAGATCACCTTTCATTTTGTTATTCTTTGATTAACATATTCCTCTTAGCTCTGATGTGTTCTGCTTCGGTGGGTCTGTGTTACAGGGTTTTATTATTTTAACAGTGATTTCTGTTATTCAGTTTGCAAAAACCTTCTACAATTTTTGATCAGTACACAGCAATTTTTCAGGAATATTTTAATCATGCTTACAACAGGCCAAGCTTATGACAAAATAATTGATTACCTGATTTTTATCATACTGAGAGGCTATGGAAATATTCTGTTGTATTGATTAAGGACTCAGCCTTTCTGTACAACACAGGTTGTTCATATTTCTAGCCTCCAGCCAGCACAAGGCATGATAAGCCAGAGATAAGCTAACAAATTTATTTTTGAAATTAAGTTGTATATTGCTTTTGATTCTTATTAAATTTGCTGCAAAGAGGAGGGGAACCTCGTATGTTTTGTCTCCCTCAAGGAAATACAACTCATAGTTTTACAGTTTGTGACCTGTAAGTGGAATGGACATGTTTGTTTTGGTAACATATAGGTATTGAGGAACGCCGGCATCAGCCTGCGTCACAAGAACTGGAAAGCATGGGTGACACAGAATGGTACACGAGGAGGTTGAGGCAGAGCAAAGATAAAAATAACCATCGTTTCTGAATAAACCTTCCAGAGTACTGCTAGCTAACAGGTGGCTGACTCCTCTCTGAAGTATGCTCTTTGCTGCTGGGAACAAGGCTCTTCATCATGAGCGGTCTCAATTTAGGAAGCCCTTGAGATGGTTTCAGATTATTTTGTGCCGTTGTCTTTCCCACCACTGAAAGTGCTATCACACTATTGTAATGCACAGACGCCTCCTGTGCTTTGCTTAGTTGGTTATAGACAGAAGAGAGATTCAGAAAAAAATTTACCCAAGCTGAGCATGGGAACATTTCCTCTAGGTTGTTTAAGATCTGATTTCCCCTTACCTCAAACCTTTCAGTTCTCTTCTTTTTAGCTACAGGGGATATGAAATAAGGATGTGTTCAGAGAACATTTCAGTCTGCCCATGCTGCAGCGAATGCACAATTATCCAGTTATAACTCACAACAGAAAAAGTTTGGGCTTTCAATAAATTTAGGTTAAATTGCAGGGTCTTACTTTATTTTTTACCACAACCAAGCATTAATGTAGAACTGGTAGAGAAATAATGAGTAAAATGTTTACAAAAGAATTTGAAATACTTCTTGAAACTTATCTGCCAGAGCAGTTCAATAAATTGACATCACACACACACATAGAAATTAAAACTGCATTCTTGTCTGGGGGAAAAAAGAAACCCAGCCATTTCTAGTCATCTTTCTTCTATTTTGTGAGAAAAACCAACAACGTATAGATAGCAAGAGAGTTCTGTATTCCAAGATCATTATAACATACAGGACTGTATAGTTTAGAATTAAATCCCTGTAATAGGGAATATAGATGAATCAAGAATTCTTCTCACTCCTGCAAAAGCTGATGTGTTAATCTTACTTGCATAAATAAAATTCTCCCATTAAAGCAAAACCCCAGCGGTACCATGATGTATTGACTGAGAGAATGAAAGCTCTGCCTTCCAGCCAGAGTAATATGGCTATCTATTAACCAAAGGTTGTTTTTTTTTTTTCTTTGCTAAACTAATGATGGTAGCCTCCTAGGAAGATGAATGATCAAATGATGATGCAGACTCTTCATTCGCAATATGCTACCGTCTAAGAATATTTGTAAATACAATAAGAAAGTTTTCCTCCTTTTTTGGGCTAGAGTGAGGTGAAAATGTCAGAGAAATAACATTGGTGTGTGTCTCTACAGATAATTTTATATTCTGTTTGCTCTGGCATAGAAGAGGAAAAAACCAGGATTTTTCCCCATAGAATTTCTTATGTTTATAAATGTGTAATTAAAAGAAAAGAAATCCAAGAAATGCCTCTATAGTTCTATGGATCACATTTAATGGAGAATTGATCCTGCTTTTAAGAAAGTTCTAAAACTAGAGTTTTTCCAATAAAAGCAAATCTGTGGTCTTTCCCTGAATGGTAAACAATAGAGGCTGTAATGACTCATCCTCTCTTCGGTTTTATTATTGCCTTCCATCTTACAATCTAAAAGCTCTTACCATCATAATTACCTCTTTTGGCTTTTGCGAAATGTCACAGCTCCTATTTAGCCAATAGATCACATCACACGGGGCTACAGCTTCACTTTTAAACATTGTATTAATAGCTGAAATGTCTGACAGGTTGAATTATAAGCTTGGCAACAAATTAGTCTCCTTTTTGGCCTTTTCTACAGTTGCTGTTACTTTGGGAAGTAAGAAAGAGATCTGGACCCAAAGGCATGCCTACTAAGAGTGAGCTCACTCTAAGCCATTCAATCCCCCTTCCAGACATGCAAACACTATAGTTAACCTGTCACTTTGTTATGTTGTAATTAGTCTTAATCATTCATGGCTTCTGTATACATTTTGACCTCACATACAGAACTACAGTTTGAAAGCAGAGGTAAAATGGTATTAAATTAACTGCTATATCTGAACAAGAAAGAAAAACTTTCAATCACAGACTTCATATGGGCACTCCAAACAAGAAAAGTATGGCTGGTTTTTTCCAGCTATCTCAGGTAGGCTAAACCCCAAGTTATTTCTACCAACAAAATTGTTATTCTCCCAATAATAACAGAATTCTTTCTCCCTGCTCAACATTTCATTCCAGTAGGTCACTAGAGCATCTGGCTTTCACTCTTCTTCTTCTTACCTAACCTTGAGAAAGTTTTCCTGAGTCCATCAGAAAGTGATATAGAATCATAGAATGGTTTGGGTTGGAAGGGACCTTAAAGATCATCTAGTTCCACTAGACCAGGTTGCTCCAAGCCCCATCCAACCTGGCCTTGAACACTGCCAGGGATGGGGCAGCCACAACCTCTCTGGGCAACCTCTTCCAGTGCCTCACCACCCTCACAGTGAAGAACTTCTTCCTTACATCTAATCTAAATCTACCCTCTTTCAGTTTAAAGCCATTACCCCTTGTACTATCACTACATGCTCTTGTAAAAAGTCCCTCTCTGGCTTTCCTGTAGGCGCCCTTTAGGTACTGGAAGGCTGCTGTAAGGTCTCCCTGGAGCCTTCATTTCTCCAGGCTGAACAACCCCAACTCTCTCAGCTTGTCTTGACAGGAGAGGTGCTCCAGCTCCCGGATCATCTTCATGGCCCTCCTCTGGACCTGCTCCAACAGCTCCACGTCCTTCTTATGGCGGGGACCCCAGATGTGGATGCAGTACTGCAGGTGGGGTCTCACCAGAGAGGAGTAGAGGGGCAGAATCCCCTCCCTCAACCTGCTGGTCACAATTCTTTTGATGCAGCCCAGGATATAACCTTGGTGCAATTAGCAGCCATACCAAACTTTCACAACGATGAAGCTAACGTTATTCTGCTCTAACACCTGCTGCTCAACCTTTCATCATGTGTTTATATGTAGCTTAAAGTTCTTCCCTTCATCTGCTCACAGGCAAGTTTCTTTGGCTGCCTTGAATAAACAAAGGGCCGTCCTACTGGGACAGGCAAGCTGTGTGAGCTGTCACTTTCTGTTAGCAAATAGCTCTATTCCAAGATCAGAACATTTTCCATGTGCAGGATCTGTATTTCATCCCTGAGAAAAGCCTTCCAACATGAACATAATTATGCAATTTTGGTGTCCCATCCTTTTCATGGAACAGGATAATGCGTTGATGTGGTACTTCAAAATCTCTGCGGGACTGGCAACATGACAGACTGCAGTTATTTAGTGTGAACACATTGGGAAAACAGAGAACAAAAGCTACTCTTCAGTGTGTTGACGTGATCCTCGGCATGGCCAACACTGTGATCACACAAAATAGTAATATTAGAAGCAAAATGAAAATCAAAACTAAAGTTTAAAAATTACTCGGTGCTTTGTGATCTGTACAAATGGAGTAAAAGATAGATTTTTTTTTTTTGTCTTAGTATTTGAGAAAAGATAAGATTAATAAGGTTAAATGATCCAAAGAAAAGGCCATTTATTAATGGAATGAAACTGAAATTACATGCACACTGAACTACATGAATATGGGGTGAAAAAAATCATATCCTCTATGTGATATTTATGGACTGCAACTATCTGACAAGGAATTTAAATGGAATTGGGAGTTGAACAACATATTTGAAAAAGCATCAGATGATTTATCGATGATTTTGATTGTTTAGGGAGTTGACTTTGTCTAGGATATGAAACAGACAGCTTATAAGAGAAAAAAAGGATTCTAGGATCAGATCCATTTGAAAACATGAGAGGGAATTGAAAGCCTCCTCCCAGCTTAGTAGTTCTTTTTCTTTGGAGTTTTATTATTGTGGAGGAGAGAAGGGAGAGGGTTTTGCTTTGTTTTCCTTGTTTGAGATTCTGAGTCTTGTCTTGGAGTTTGATCATCTGAATACTGATCAGGCTCAGAAATGATGAAATCTAGATTAATGAGTGGCTTGATGGTGTAGGAACGTGGTTCACAATACAAAGAAATTTTACAAGTACTCCCATCCCCATCGATACCTCTTTAAACTTTGTACTTTTACCAGATGGAGAAGTTTCAAGGGTTTGATAGTTCAGATCCAGAAGATGAATCTGACTTTATAACAGCTTCAGGTCTGAGATCCAGCTCAAAAAATTGTTTTGAGCATTACTGTTAAAAGCAATTGAAAAAGATCTTCAGCTTTATAGCTCCTACAGTAAAAAAAAAAAAAAAAAAAAGGTGTTAAAATTCTTCTCAAAACAACAGTGAAAACTTTCTATGGAGATTTATCTTTTATTCATTTATGAAAGAGGCTTTGTTGTTTAGAGAGTTGAAAAATTAATTAAAACAATATTAAACATGTATGAATTCATTTATTATTTTGTTCTTAGATGAATGAAGTACTCATAGTGTTGCTTAAAACTGCAGAAAAATTAATACACAGACAAACAGACACGCACACTAATATTGATCCTCAGCAAGGAAACTGTTTTCAAAATGTTTCCTAAGCTGTTTTTCCCAAAGGTACAAATGTGTTTAATTTTGCAAAGTCTTTGCAACTGGAAAAGAAAAAGCATCTCATCTGAATTATTCTGTTCCCAGACAGTCTCTCCCTTACACTATGAAAAGATACAAAAGCACCGTCATGGTGAAGCCTGTGGCTGGGCATTTAATAGGAATCTGGTTATTTGTGAAGATACTGTCTCTGAGGTGCTATTTTGCTGCACAAGGAGATGGTGGAAGCCTACCAACAGGCTTGATGTTTCTCCTGAAAACCTAATAAGAAAACAGCAATTCCAAATGATAAGTACCATGTTTTCATATTTTACAGTGTCTATTCAGACAGGTAAGCCTTTTGGGATCAGCAAGACACTTTCTCATATGGTTGCAGTTTCATTCTCCTATTCTTATTTCCTGATACACTTCAGTTATACTTAAAATTGGATCCATTCTCTTCTCTCTATTTTGAACTTGGATTTTGCTGCCATCAGGAGCGTTGCAGATTGTGGTAGATGACTACACTTCAGCCCTTACTAATAAAATGGTCAAACTAAGGCTGCCTCTGGCTCTCACCAGTGGAAGACGTGTTGACTCAGGTTCATCTTTAAGGTCTTGGTAAGCACATGGTACAGGCAGCTTGGGCAAGACAGTAAGACTGATGAACCTCTGTGTGTTTCCAGGCACTTTAATGTTCTACTCCTGTTCTCTGGTGCAGGAGGTTAGAGAGATGTGAACAACCTGAATTGCACATTTGTAAACAGCTGAATTAGAAAGCCGGATTCAAGATGGCCTGTTTGTATTCCTATATTATTCATGATCTGCAAACTCCCATGAGGTCAATGAATTCCAAATTGTGGCTAAGACTCGTTTACAGCCATGTTTTCAAGTGATTGCTTTGAAACTTCTGAAGTAGACGTCACAGGTCTGAGACAGCTGATCTGAGATGTGTTGGTGTATATCCAGCTGATGCATGAAATCAATTACTGGAAAAAAACCAAAAATACCCACTTCAAGCTAAAGTGTGGATTAACCCAAGAGCTGTTTGGCATCCTTAACATGTGTTGGACAATCCATGATACAAAAAAGCTTCCTTTCTTACAGTACACCATGCTACTACTCTTTGTCATAATCACTTAAATTTTAGGTTACTGTATTTCATCTCCATCAGGAGAAA
Organism: Haliaeetus leucocephalus; assembly: GCF_000737465.1. Classification (NCBI taxonomy): domain Eukaryota; kingdom Metazoa; phylum Chordata; class Aves; order Accipitriformes; family Accipitridae; genus Haliaeetus; species Haliaeetus leucocephalus. Next base: position 7,834,652 of record NW_010972842.1, on the reverse strand, counting down.
CTGGCAATGTAGTTGAGCGCTTCTTTGATGTACTACATCCAGACATAATGTTCCACTGAGCTGGATCAGGAAAGCAGTCAAGGAAAGAGTATCTTTCCCCACAGTTTCAAAATCTTTTCAGTTGTTACTTTCTTTTTGCAAATTTTTTGCATGTATTTATTCTTAGAGTTGCACCGCAACGCTTTCTCAGACTGTGTCCCAGTGTCTTTTTCTCCTTGCTTCCTGAGCCTGTCTCTCTCACAGCTACAAACCTTGTCAATAGCCATCAGCAACAATAGCTTCAGCTCTCCGTTCCTCTAGGTCACAACACTTGGTCCGTAACTGTTTCAGTTCTGTACTTAACAGAATACAACCCCAGCATAATTATCCTAGTTGAAAACTAAGATTCATAACAATAGATTCATAACTATAGCCTCAAACCAATAGGAATTAAGCAATACCAGTAACGTCTTTGGAAAAAATTGTAATTAATATATAGCCTGAAAGAACTAAAGTTTTCTCCTAGACTTTGTGCATCTATTTGGCAATATGAACCTGTGTATGAGAAACAAGAGACTTCAACAGTTTCACCTTCCTAATTTCATAAGGAATTCTAATTCCAAGTTGTAGCTATTTAAATGAATCAGTTAAATCCCTGATCTCAATAAGGTTAAGTAATGACAATTAGATTATTAAATTTTTGGCCTATTTTTCCATGTAGAAGACTGAGATATGGTGTAAGGAACATAGTGCATTTGTTCCAAAGCCTTCAGCAATTTACCCTTTTTTTTATAATTCAGATTACCCTTTTTTGCATATATACAGTCAGACCCACAGTTAATATAATTGCTATGATTAAATTGAAGTCAGTTACTTCTAAAGAAACCATTCATATTACTGTTTATAGCCTATCTATAAACAGAGGACGTAAAAATTCTGGCTTATATAAATGAGACACAAAATCTTAACTCCGAGACATTTACAATCCAGAGAGATTGGAGCCTACAAAATGTTCTGGGGATTTCATAATGTCGGATAGTAAAAGACTTGGGAGACAGTTGTGATCTGCAGCTGTTTCAGGAAGCTACTTCTCTGGTGGAGAATGCAGAGAGCTACAAGAAATCCTTTTCTTTAAAGAAGAGTTTACAAGAAGATTGTAAGACTGGAATACAGGTCCACTCAACCCCCACTTAGCTACCAGCTACCCCTGGAGCCGCTTGAATTCAACAGATAACTGACTCCAGGACAAGAGGCAACGGGCACAAGCTGAAACACAAGACATTCCATCTGAATATGAGAAAACACTTTTTCACTGTGAGGGTGGCTGAGCACTGGCACAGGTTGCAGAGAGAGATTGTGGGGTCTCCATCCTTGGAGATACTCAAAACTCAACTGGACATGATCCTGGGCAATTTGTTCTAGTTGAACCTGCTTGAGCAGGGGGCTTGGACTAGACAGCCTCCAGAGGTACCTTCCAGCCGCAGCAGTTTTGTGATTCTGCAACCACCAATTAAACTTTCAAATGCCAAAGTGACTCCTCCTGAGTTTATCCACAACAGCTTAAGTTCTGAGCAGATAGCTGGCTACCTCCCCTTTGTCTAAGTGGTAGAAGATGTACGGCCGTAATGAGGAGGCTAGTTTTAATTCTCTTCTCTGCCTGAGGGGTTTTATACTTATGTCTCTCACCTCCCAGGCTCACTATAGTCCACTTTCCATAGCGCAACAATATATATATTAGAACAAATAATATCAAAAGATGACTCTGAGAGTGCCCAGGTCTAGAAAACTTCAACTTCACGGTTTCAATATTCACACTGAAAGTCTATATCCCTTCTGGCATAAGAGAGAGGTGAATCCGGGTGCTATGTAGCTGGGATGAGCCTGTCGCAAGCTTTTCCTCATGGATAGATTTCCACCTACGAACGCTACGTGGCACTGGGTGCCTCCGCGGATCGGTGAGCTTGTGTCTTCAAAACACACCTCACTCCAGCTACGTGTCCTTCCTTGGCATTTCCATAACTCTGAAGGATTATTGTCCTGGCTTTTGCATCTCACTATGATGTGCCAAGTTCTTCCTCAGTACTGTGCTGAGCCTGGATGCCTGACCTTCAGGAGTTGCCTAATTGGGTCGTGCCGCTGGGCTTAACAGTCCAGTGCCCAAACTATTCTGCGAATTGAGCCTTTGGGCGATGTAGGAAGGGCAGTAAAAAAATCATAACAGATGCAGCTGGCTGAAATGGACTGCCACTATTCCAAAGGCAGACCATTTCCTCATCTGAAAATCATGTTCGTTTGTATTATAATAGTTTGCATAAGATCCCTAAATATTTAAGGCATATCACCTAGACATTTTTAAATGTCAAGTGAAAGAAGCAGCCTGTGTATGAATGAATAATATCTTCAAAATAGGTACTGTCTGTAAGTAGTATGACACTCAAGCAGTTTGCTCGTACTTGTATTTCTGTTTTTTAAATAACCAGAGAGATCATTTCATATTGACAAGCTTGCTATTGATAAAACTGAGACATGAAGTAACAGATCCGGAGAAGGTGAGATAATAAAAACTTTAAATCCCTAGCAGAAGGTTGGATAAAACCTTTTTACTGTCTGAGGTATACCTGTGAGTTAACTGATTGTGAAATGATAATAAATGATTTAATTATTTCCTATCTGTTAGGAATTCAGTTAGAACCAGCTCAGTTTGCATAGCTGCAGCCCTTCCATCACTCCACTTTGCATTCCCTATCCAGTCTGAAACCCCTAGAGTTAAGCTCTGTTATCACCCCCTGAGGTAAAGATGGGAGAGTGCTTTAAGAGCGCTATTTTTTCGCTTAAATCCATCATGCCTGTAATCTCACCATTGCATTTACAGCATCTTTTGAACATAATAAATACTGCATTTATTTTGCCTGACAAAAAAACCCCAACAATGCTTGAATTGTTTTTTAGTCCAAATTATTATAGAAAAAATTGTTGAGGACTTTGAGGTGAAGATTCAATAGTACAGTAAGTACATTTGAAAATAATGATTCTCAGAGTGAGGACATAATACTAGGAAATTAAAGGCAAGGAGTGACTTGTCATGCCCCATATATATGGTGAATATACAGAGTATACTCTTCTACATTTTAAGGAGAATAATTCATGCTGGTTTATGCTGACATAGGCCACTGCCAGCTAACATTATCATTCCTCCACTACCTTTGGCATTGTTTTAACTTTCAGCATCAGGTTCACATTAAAATTTTGGGGGTGGGAGTCATCTCCATTTGTACCTCTGTATTGTTCCGAGACACAGAAAAATCCATCATTTTGCCTTTCTTTCTAAGGTAACTGAGAGAAAGATGTTCAGGTAAGAAGGAAAGATGAAGAACATATTTAGCTCAAACGCCTCTTGCTCCTTGTCATTTGATGCCAGTGAAAGATGAGGAGATGCTCCCTGATGCGTTCGTTCAGCACAGAGGGCAAAAGAAGGGGTAAGCCTGGAGGAATATTCAGCTACCTAATTCCCACAGAAATCAAGTGCCTCTAAGGACCTTGGCTGCATGCAACGCAATAAGGAAACCCCTTTTCCAAGGTAAAGGAAAACCATGTCTTCTCGAAAAAGAGGAAAGAAGAACTGGTACTTACTGATACAGACAAAGCAAGTTAAGAACAAAGTCCCATCCTTAATACGAAATGGGCTGAAAATTAAGGAAATTGCCCACAGGCATCCAGGTCTTAAAGATCATTTAGAGAAAAGAGGCATTCTTAAAGCATTTTTTCTATATCCACCTGTAAATCACTTGATATAAGTAGTAAAGAGCTTTGTGTTTCACTTTGTTTTATGTTGTCACTTTAACTTGTGTTTAAGAAGCTTTGTCCTCTTCCCCTTGATAAGATATACTAATTAATTGGGTCACCTAATTGCATATGCTACACAATCATGTTAGCTCTTTGATTAAGTTATTTAAACCTAAGTAAAACAAACAGAGATTCTATCTTTATTTCAAACTAACTGTCTTTTGATACTGTATTTGCCTTTGAAACTACGTTGCAAGTTCTCCTGGAAGGGCACAAAGGCAAAAAAAATAAATCATTATAATCTTTTTCAACTCTATGACTGCTCTTCACTCAGACGTGAAGAGCCTCAGGTGACATGACTTAGGCCAATTGTTTCACTTATCAAAAATAGGTAACATAAGCCCTCGACAAATCTGTCTGCATGGTTGTTTTTTGACCTCTTATTGAACGTTTGTCAATTGTCACTTTGATTCACTGTCCTCCATTAAGAGGTCTGAAAAATATTGCTTTGCTGGGGTAGATTCATATTGACACAGTTGGGGTTTTTTCAGCACTATATCATCAACTTTATGCTGTGCTGCCCTGATGATTTAAGCACATAAAAATATAGCACCAGCCAAAGGACAATGGTAAGGAGCATATTTTTTTCTATTTTATGTAATTTTATTTGTGCTGAACATCAAAGTAAATGTTTTAGACACAGTTTTGGACATGTAGACCTTAACGCTGGACGAGAATTTCTGTCTATGTGTGTATCTGTGCGTGCATAATTATGCAAAAAATTAGCGTACACACATTTTCTGCTTCGGTAATCCCACTTAACACTGTGTAAAGTGACATTACATTGTCTGAAGATCCTTGTTGGAGAATATTTCCTTGCATAGAAGCTTTGGAGTAGATCTGGTGGAAGTGCCAAAATTGTAATTTATTCAATCTCGTCTTCTTACCCCCAGCACAAAGAAAGAGAACGAGCAGGTGGTGATGGGTCAGAGTGGTTGTTTAAGAGTGACAGGAGTGTGATAGAGGCCTTAGCCCAGTGGTATAAATTAGAGCAGAACCATCCCTGCTTTAACATGCACCAAGGCTGATCAGTCATGGGTCACGGAGCAGGGAACTGCAAATGGCTCTTTGCCACCAGTCTTTATCACAAAAACGAAATAAAGCTCAGACACAGTGGAAAACCAAGGCAAAACCAGATCAGTATAAAGACGTATGTCATTCCACATTTACAAAAGAAAATGATAAACTAAAATGACAAATGTGCACCCGACATACACACAGGACAAACATTTTTTAATGTGGTGAATTACTGGGCCATTTTGATCAACTGTTTACTTTAGAGTATCTTTAGCTATTTCCTTTCTCCTTTTTACTCACTCTGGAGTTAGTTTTCCAAATCTCTGACCCACTAACAAATTCCAGAAAGTCACTATTAAAAAAATGCACATAGTTATTGAAGAAGCGTTTACTGTGTTCTTGAAATGTACTAAACCCTTTGCCCACCTGCAGTCAGGAAAATATTTAAAATGCATGTTCAATAAAAGCTTTTACCTGGAACTGTATTTTAATTTTGTCAAAACATGATTGCTGGAGCCTGTTGAGATTTTATCGTAGGACACAGACTGGTCCTTCAGAGCTCACCATTTACATTGCAGCTTGTGCAACGCTGAAAACATACCCATGCAGAAAAATCACACGCACTGAACAAAATCCCTTTTTTGGAACAGTTTATGCTTTTCCTGGGTCCAAGAAAGATCCATTTCAGTGCACAATCCTGAAATAAAATAGCGAGCCACCAACTGCGCCGGGACCTGCTGGAGAGAGGGAGCGAAAGGGACATCTCAGGCACATCAGGGACACGCTGGCAAAACCTGAAGAGTTTGGGGGTATGGTGGTTTTGTGCGGTTTTTTGTTTGGTTGGTTTGGGGGGTGGTGGTGTTAATTATTTATTTTCTTTTCTTTTTCTTTTATTATTTATTTTATTGTATTTTATTTTATTCTTTCCTTATTATTTACTCTTTGAAATTTAAAGGGGTTTTATCCGTTTCCAAGCTACACATTTAAAAAGCAGGACAACGCCACCAAGAAAGAATCAACAATCACAAACTGTTCCTATGAAAAAAAGTGTTATGTCTTACATTCTCTGTACAGAATTTCCCAGGAAATGAATATTCCTGCAGCCTCTTAATATCTCATCTAAAACAAGGAAACAAACAAAAAGCCAGAATGGCTTGATAAGAATTTTATGATTTGTGCCAAACTCAGCTAGTATTAAATTTGCTATTAAGAAGTATAAGCTGCAAATTCCTATCCTTATGAACTTGAGACCATTCTCTGGTCCAGTCTAAATACAGCTTTGTTTACACTGATTTAGTAGCCTTATGAGATTGCCTTGTTGCTTTCCTGAGTTCCCTCAGCAGGTGAAATTACTTGCTGAGCCGCACAAAATCATGCTGGGAAATAGCTGTGCCATGTAGACCTTGCCAGAATTTATTTAATGTTATGTTAGTGCTTGGAAATGAAAAGCAGTAATATTTAAAATGCAGCCAATGTGATGATGACCTATAAAAGCAAAAGAAAAGGCTGGGTAACAAATGAAACTATAACTTACATGCTGGTTTTGATGTCATGGTTTCTACCCCTATAGCAGCAGCTCCCTTTGCGGTTTTGTAAACCACAAACAGTATGTTAGTTTTATATCCCTTTCTCTAGTAATAGGTCTCTCTCTAACCACTGGCATGCTATCTCATTAAAGCCTGTGTACCCTGGACTGCTGAAGCTAGTGCTTTTGAATTAGGAAGGCAGGAGATCTCTGAGACAATTCAGGTATCAGCCACGATAACTACATCTGGAGGTTACACAAAAATTCTCGGCGGGTTAATAGGACTCCTTTTTGCTATAAAGATAGGCATATGAAATTCATGTTCACTGAAATTTTACCTGAATAGTAATGGATATTTTAATTTTCTGTAATTATTTGAAGCTGGTTTAGCCTTTGTGCATTCGCTTCAAAACTGCCATTGATAGCAAGCGCAACACTTTGTTAATGTTGGCACCGTGCGGCTATTAAGCGGTAAAAGTGGGGACAAATGGACTAGAAGAAGTCTGCAGTGTACCTGGGCATGAAGAAGCAGGCTTCGGGCACTTGGCAGGCGTCTGGAGTTGAAGAAGCCCGGCTGTAAACCCCGCTTCTGCTGGGGAGAAGCAGGATTTTACCTCTTTGCCCTGGGGACTGCACCCTTCACACCTTCCCTCTGCCTGGGAGAGGGGCTGCCTGTCCCTCCAGAAGCTGCTGCTGGTGCTGCCAAGGTCACGACACCAACTCCTACCATGGGAGTTGAGAACAAGCCAACAGTTCAAATACGTGCTGAGGATTCCAGAAGTATTTATGACTTCTTCTGATCCCCATATTTTCACAGATACACTGTTATCAATATCCAAATGAGCTTGTTGGAAACCAGCTTGGGTATGTGGACAAAACCTGAAGTCATTACTCTGACCGAAGCGTAATGTCACCTATAACCAAAGTTTGTCCCTAGGAGCCGTACATCTCCCCAGGATGGGTCTAAAGAATGGTACAAACGCCTGCTTGCCTGACTTCTGTATGTCCCTGAGGACTGAAGGTTGTTACGTATTGTTTGTGCTAAAGTAGCAAATTCAAGCCCGGCATGTATAATGAGAACACCCTTGCTCTGAAGTGCTTACAGTGGGACTCAGAGTCAGAGAGGTGGAAGTCATGTCCAGTGTCAGAGGTGCTGAGGGCAGCTAACTCTTTTCCCACATTGGCATCACTCCCTCTGCTGAATTTTCTGAGTGTGCTCCAACGTCCCTGAGCTTGATAGGGAATGAATGCTGCCTGTGAATAAAACATGAAGATTTTCAGTTTAGATCTGAGATTTCTCCAGCACATCATCCATTCTTTTTTCTCCCAAAGAATGACAGAACAGCTGAAGCTGGAACAGACGTCTGGAGATCATGTAGTCCAACCCTCTGGTCAAAGAATGATCAGCTAGAGCAGGTTGCTCAGGGATGTGTACAATCATGTTTCAAATGTCTCCAAAGATGGAGAGTCCATAACCTCTCTGGGGAACCTATTCCAGTGTAACAACCACCCTCAGGAAGAAAAAAATAATAAAAAATATTTTTTCTTACTTTAAATGGAATTTTCTATATTTCAGTTTATGCCCACTGACTCTTATGGGCACTTTTACAGCTCCATCTTCTTTACTTCCCCCCACCCCCTCAGCTATTTAGACATATCGATAAGATCATCCTGGAGCCTTCTCTTCTCCAGGCTGAACAATCCAGGCTCTCTCAGCCTCTCCTAGTATGACAGATGCTCCAATCCCATTATCTTCATGACCCTTCACTGGACTCCCTCCAGTATGTCCAGGTCTCTCTTGTACTGGGGACCCCAGCACTGGACCGAGCACTCCAGGTGTGTCTTACCAGTGCTGAGCAGAGGAGCAGGATCACCTCCCTCAACATTCCTCCTAACAGAGCTGACGAGGCTGTTGGCCTTGTTTGCCATGACGATGTGTTGCTGACTCATGGTCGACTTGTTGACCTCCAGGGCTGGCAGGGACTTTGCTGCTGAGCTCCTTTGCAGTCGGTTTGCCCCCAGCCTGTACTGGAGCCCCAGGTTATTCCTCCCCAGGTGCAGGAGTCAACATTTCCCTTTGCTGAACTTCATGAAATTCTTGTTGGCCCTTTTCTCCACCCTGTCCAGGTCCCTCTGAATGACAGTATAACTGTCTTGTATATCAGCCACTCCTTCCAGCTTTGTGCCATCTGTAAATTTGTTGAGGGTGCTTTCCCATCATCCAGGTCATTAATGTAGATGTTAAATAATATTGCCCCTAGTATCAATGCCAGGGGTACTCTGTCCCAGACAAAACGAGTACACCAGCCTCCAACAGGACATTGTACTGCAGATCACCACCACCTGAGCCTGGCAGTTCAGCCAGTTTTTAATCCACCTCACTGCCTGCTTATCTAATCTGTGCTTCATCACTTCATCTATGAGGATGTCCCAAGACATTGTTTAAAACTTTACTAAAGTTGAGACAAACAACACCCACTGCTCTTCCCTCATCCACCAAGCAAGTCATCCTAGGAGGTTGTCAGGGTGGTCAGGTTTGATTTCCCCTTCATAAATTCATGCTGACTACTTGCAAGTTTCTTCCTGTCCTTCATGTTCCAGGATTATTTGCTCCATCACCTCCCTAGGACCTGAAAAAAAGCTGACCAGCCTGTAGTTCCCTGGATCCTCCTCCCTGCCCTTTTTGAAGGTAGGAGTGACGTTTGCTTTCCTCCAGACCTCAGCATCCTCCCCTCGGATAATCAAGGGGGGCCTCGCAATGCCATCAGCCAGCTCCCGCAGCACTTGGGGATGCTGAAGAATGGACAAATCAGCCCAGTCGCAAGTTTAATATATTTTTTCTTTCAGTTCTCCCTTCCTAAGTCCAGATTTCTCCTGAAATTTTGCTTGTTTATCGGGAGAGCTACCTCAGAAACAAACAGAAGTGGAGGAGTAGGCCAAGGCCAGTACCACTGCCAGCTGCTTTTTGTTCATTTTCAGTTGTCAGGCTTGGTTCAGGGAAACATTTGTTTTCTGTGACAGAGGGGGATGACATGCTCATTAGAAAACAAGCAACAGTGAGTTGGAATCAAACATTTAACAAGGTAAAACACTTCTTAGGTTGCACCTTGCAGATGACAAGAGAAGATGATGCTAGTAATTTGACAGAGTGAAGGAAGACACTTTCCACATGTTTAGTTAAGGGTACAAGCACTAACACTTGATGTGAAACTTTTTATCAAAACCTCTTTTTTATATAATGATTTTTTTTCAGTTCTAGCTTTAGTTAGCAATACCTTCTGAGACTAAAATTGAAGGCACTCAGTTCTGTCAGTGATATCCCTAAGTTCTATTTTATAAGCTTCTTCCTGAAAAGCTAAACCCAAGGTAGCAGTGTCAACACTGACCTTCTATTCTAGAACTTTTTCTTTCTTTCTAGCAAACAGGTCTTTCTTCATAGCAGTTTTGCCAAGTCATTCCTTACCTGCTTCAGACCAATGTATTGAGCAGACTCAGCAGGATAGATGATGACAGAGGCTGCAGGGTGGCTTAATAAAATGCTTAAGGCTTCAGCTACAGCCTTGCTTCTGCATTCCCATCCCATAATATTCTGTTAAACATCACAAAGGATCCTAATCTGCCAGGCTCCTTTCCCAGAGTTGTGCTCTATCATTTCAGGACTTTTGGGGCAAACAAGCTATATTGGTACATACACATACACATAAAGCTATATTGGTACATACAACTACACATACACGTACACATACACTTATACGTATACATATACATACACGTAAAGTGCTTTTCTTCTCTTGCGACTAAGCAATTTAAGTTGTAACATGGTGAATACTGGGGGAAGTTTTGCAACCCTCATTTTGCAAGTCCTATAAATTATTGCTGGTTGTGATATGCCTCCATCTATATAAATGTCATTGACTGACAGTAGCAAATACGGTTGAAAATACTGGCTGTATCACACAAAGGCTTTGTTCTGGGTGGTTGAAGTTTAAGCGATGGCACCCCAAATCAAAACTTCAAGCTTTTTAAACTACAGATCTCTAGTTGCGACACAAGTCCATGGAAATATGCAGACATGCAACTCTGTCTTAGGAATCAACTCACAGCACACCCTGAATAGGTTGCAGTTTAAGTGTTGTACCGAGAGTACATCCTAGTTCCCTTGTTAAAGCGAACAACTCAGGAGATTCACAGATACGCCATTATTCCACGATTTTGAAGACAAGTGCAAATACTATTGACATAACTAAAAGGCTGTTATCTTTAACCTGCTGTCTTGGTTACAGTCAGTTATCACCATCTGCTGTCTAAATATTAAAGTTCTTACGGATGAAATATTTGAAGAGTGTATCTGGCATAGGAAGGAAAATAACAACAACAATGACAACAATAATAATAATAATGCGATAATAATAAATGACAGGAGAAAATGTATTCATGTGGAAGCTGAAACTTTGCCATATATAAGAACCTCTCTCCCCATAAAGAGATCAAATTGTGAAGGGCTGGAGATATCCAAATAATCTGCCTTATAGTGGATTGTCTATTTATGTGCTAAGCAGAATGCTTTTATTCCCTCTATATGATTTTTCCAATGTATTTGTCAAGGCATTTGAGAAGATTGTATTTTTTATAGTGTTTCTAATCTTTTAAATCAAAAGTAAATGAGGTAAAAGAAGCAAAGGTCAAGGATTTGATATCCCTAGTAGGGGAGATATATATCCTGCTTTGAGTAAAACTCTGTGAAATCAGCTGTCAGAATTTAACTTCTCTCTAGCTGCAGCATTGCAAGGGCGTGAAGACAGCTGAGTGGTTGCTGATGGCTTCTTTAGATTCCTCTGCACCTAATCATACTCACAATATCGGAGGCTTCCATCATCGCAGGAGCTGACAGAATTTAGTGACAATCCAGAGAAATGCCTTCTGAAGATCTGTTCTGAGAATTACAAGTGCTTAACAAAGCAATGCAGGAAATGAAATAGGTTTGTTCTTCACAGATCCAAAAGCTGGTTTGCAGTTACTGTCTCTATCCTTTTCACTTTAAACCTGACATTATTGCTATTAAGATGCAGAATAGGCTTTTCAAGGATTGTAGGTTTCCTCCAAATTTCAATGACCAAGAAAGACAATTGCATTGTTTATTTACTATGTGGTTGGGGGCTAAGAAGGCTGAATACAGATTTATCACTTGTATTTTCCCAGCAGATTTTTGTTTCAAATTCAGTGACCCATTTTAGCTGCAGTAGAAGGTCACTGTCACTAATTTACTCTCATTCATTGGTCTTAGTGACAGAATTTAATTATTTCAGCCTAGTTCATAGTGGGAGAGCAGCTGCACCACTTAAAACACTATAATGAAAGCCAGTAAACCCTCACCTTGTTTCAGCAAAAGGACCAGGACTAGAACAGTTAAACTTATGGTCAGTAATTTCAACTCCAAAAATAATGTGTATTACCTTAATAAATGGGAAATTTCAGCTGACTAACAGCTGTGGAATTGTTCTTTAGGTTTGAGCCAACTCTCACTAATATCTATGGAAGCCTCCCTAAAAATTGAGGAAGATGTTATATTGAGCACTGTAAGTATAGAGAAGAAGGGATTCCTTGAAACAGGACCCACATCTTTGAGATAAGGCTTGTGATGCTTTTTAGAGGCAAACGTGCTTCCACTCAGCGTAGGAGGGATAGCACGCTGAAGCCAGTGATAACTTTGTGGGTTTAGCTGGATAAGACATTACCAAAGAGAAGGATCTGGCTTATTCGTTACTCTAGGATAACTAGTAAAATGGCAGGAAATCCAAAAGAGCTGCTAACTCTTCTTCCATGGGAATAGCATGCTACATAGCCAGCTGTACTGGATAAGAAAAAAAAGCCGCCTCAAGAAGACAGGGCAGGCACAAGGCGTTCCTGGCTAGAGGGTGGAGCTTGTCAACCTGGCCAAACTCACCAGAATCAGCCCAGGTCCAGATTAAATAAAGCGTTCCCCTGTATAGGTGTCTGCCTTAATAAACTCTTCTTTTACGGGCTTCAGTGGGTTTTGGCAGAAAAAGGAATGATAAAAGCTGTGTACTGGAACTCTCCTGCAGCAATTCCCTGTTGTCCAAAGACAGAGTTCCCCATGCAAAGGCTAGAGCAGTCTCTATTTACGGTGTTACTCCTCCACTTTACGTTTGCCTGGCTCTTGAAAGTAGGATGGTGATCATAAAGTTGAAGACTCACAATTCTTTTAATAAACTTAAAGTTGATTTTCGGTGTGTCTGTCTACTTTTTTTGCTTTCCATTTGCTCATTCTTTGGTAAAATGAAAATTATCTGGGAGGGTTTAAGAAATTTGGGGAAGAGTTTTATTTTTATCTTCTACTTTTGAAAACCTCTTGATTTATCTTCTGAAACATCATTTTTTTCTTTGCTTTCTTTGGCCAAAATATATCTCCAGCTGTGAGACATGGTCCAAATCTAATTAGAATATTTTATTCAGTAAGCTTTAGTTTATTGAGGAAGTTGGATATTACATAATATTTGGTCATCTCAAATATTACAGAAGTGATAATTAATAAGTGAAAATCTGTAGAAAGTGTGAGACAAATAGTAAAGAAGAGTACAGGGAGAAGGATATATAAATACTTCAATCATGATACAATCTGTTCTTTAACAACATATAACTTTCTTTTGTAACAGAACAACTCTTTACAGCTAGATTTGGCATGGTACTTGGACAGAGGAGAATATTTGAATCACCTTTTTACATATGAATGAATGATATTATCCCATCATTAAGGTGCTAATAAATTTTGAAAATCAATTCTCAAAAGTGGTTTGCCTAAATTGTCCAAGTTGTTATTTATTAGTAACTCTTCCTCTTTTCTTTTTTCTTTTCTTTTTTCTTTTTCTTTTTCTTTTTCTTTTCTTTTTTCTTTTCTTTTCTTTTCTTTTCTCTTTTCTTTTCTTTTCTCTTTTCTTTTCTTCTCTTCTCTTCTCTTTTCTTTTCTTCTCTTTTCTTTTCTTTTGTCTTGTCTTTTCTCTTTTCTTCTCTTTTCTTCTCTTCTCTTCTCTTCTCTTTCTTCTCTTTTCTTTTCTCCTCTTTTCTCCTCTTTTCTTTTTTTTCAGAAAAATCTCATTTAGGATTCCTGAATAACGTCAAGCATGTTAAAATAGACTGACTGTCCTTAATTCTCTAATTGCATTCTTACTGAAGATCTTTGCTAAAGCTTCCATGGTGTTCTCTAAACAGATTGTTATACTTGTACTGTGGTCCAAACTAAATATAGTGATAGTAACTCTTTGCATATGGAGGGTAAAACTGATAATTTTCTAAGAATATATTGGATATAAACTCTGAGGAAATACATAGACTATGCAGAATTTAGATATCTCTTTTTTTTCTGGATTTTATGAACTCTGTATGTGAAATAATACATGTTCACAGTTTTACTGGCACAATGCCTATAAGCATGGTATGGATTTCTATAAGCTGCAGAAAAGATGAGGATGAAAAGGAGCTATTTACCCATCCAGCATGTCTTTAAATATGAGTGCACAGTAGCTTCTACAGCACGTTACCTAGTGATTTGTCCAGTCTGTTAATCTCATGGATTATAGTTGTGCTGTCACCTGTCTTGCAAGACTCCTCCTCACCTGAAAAACTGTCAAAATATTTGGTAATTTTACTATTTAATTTGAAGTGCTAAACCTTCAAGAGATGATTAACTGTACAAAGCTTCAGCATCAGCTTTCAGATACCTGAGGAAGGGAAAGGAGGTCTGTGGTGCTGCTGTGAAAGCTGAAACACACTTCCCTCCTTCTTTTCCCTGCTTTGCCCTCAAGTCTGAATGCACCAGTAGGAGGAAAGAAGAATGGAGCATCTTTCTGACGCAGTTATCTTTCCCCAAGACAACATAGTTTTTAAGCACAGCATTTACTTAGATCAAAACTCTGTATGGAAAGAAATGTGTTCAACTTGGTCTCGTGTTGCTGATAAACATGTAGTGAAGGCACTGTTGTGCATTTGTAGAGATAAAAGTAATTGCTGTTACAGAAAAGAGACATTATTGGATATCCTTATTGAAAGGATGTATTGCAAATGAAATTGTATGATAAGAAAACTATGGATTACAACAAAGGTACTGGAAAGTAGTTTCCAAGAATTTCCAAGACTACTTTTAGTGGAGTCTAACAGTCTGAAAACTAGAAAAGTCATACTGAAGTAAAGAAGTGAAATAATTTGAGAATATATTTGTAATAGTATTGGTACATTTACTGTCTTTCATACCTTGAATATAATTTCTCAGTTTCCAGTCCCCCAGGAGCTGTTCTTTGATTAACATTGTAGAAGTTCTGTTCATAATTTGTTGTCAGAATATTTGACAACATATTAAAATTCATAGGCCACCTACCTTTTCACTCATGGGGAAAACTGTTTTATTTTATCCTAGATGTTTTGACATAACAAATAATTCAGCTGTTTTTACATGAGAATGCTAAATGTTCTGTAAACAGTAATTACAGGATGGGCTATGTATGTTCATGCTATTCACAAAACATACTAATAGACCAATATATGCAGTTTAATTTTAGATTAACTACATTTGTCTTCTGGACTAGTTATCATCAGTTGCTCATGAATGATCTTAAATTGTCAATATGACTACTCATGCAATGAAAAAGATTTTTTTCTTTGTTTACTGCTTGTTTATGATTTCTGGAAACACCCACTATAAATTGTACTGGTTCAAGCTGTTCCTATTGTAGATCTAAGTTTACAAACTGTAATTTCCTAATGTAGCTTCTTAAGGTAAGATGTTTGTGTCATTGGAATAGAGATGTAAACAGCTTTGTTTATCTTCAATGCAGTGCACGTGTAGCCTGGAGTATAGTTATTCGTGGAATAGGGACATAATCTCACAGTCTCAAAAAAAAGTGAGCACTTTCATGACTACCACTCAATAAGGTGAATTTCTATTCATCCATTTTTGGAATTCTCATCAACGGAAAGGAAAATGATCACTTTTTATAGTGGAGCGTCAGATTCATTCTGAAGATCTTTGGGGAGAGGCACTCCCAATTGCAAGTTACTTTAAAAATTATCTTAAAATTAGTGCCTTTGAATACACCAGTGTTTCTGCTGATGCTGGAACTATCGTTCGTGGATTGAAACTAAATTTGTGCTTTTTTATCTCACTGAATCAAGGCCTGAATATAGCATATTTAACATGAAAGAGTCACAGGTAATTCAGATATGTGTCTGATTTGGGAGTATCCAAGTACTTTCCTTAGTAAGGAGTATCAAGAGAAATCACAGCTTTTTCTATGGTGAGACATATATTTACTTTGAAAATGTCATGAAAAATGCATGGCTTTGTTTCACTCAAAAATTTTGTGAGATGAAGAAGAGAAGGCTCCGAGAGCTTTTTTAGGCCAACAGCACTGGACAAGAAGAAATCACTTTGTACTGAATAGAGAATCAGAAATATTGAAACGCTAGGCAGAGCTCTGCTCATTTCAATGGAACAATAAGTATTCTCATTGCTAGGGAGTTAGCGCTATGACATTTATCCTTTTCCAATCTTTAGACCACATTTTACACGTACAGTTTATAGTCATAAGGGAGACTCAGATGAATAAGGCTGAAAAAGGTGCTCCGGATACTTTTGTCTTCACTCATCTGAAATCAAATAAAAACTCTCATCAGCATATCATGTTCTGGCCTCACGTCCAGCTCCATCCTTTCTTTCCCCATATGGATAATGTCTGGCCAGGAAGGAAATGACTGCATTTTCAACTACAGGAATGAAATCTGGCCTAATGGAAAATTGGTTGAGTTACTTCCTGAAAGCTAATGACTAAGGAGAGCTTTCCAGGAGGAGACTAAGATCAGCAGAAATGTTGGCCAGTGAAAGACATAACATCCTAAAATACCCGCAACGAGGATTTTCGAATAGCTTTCTTCTGGTGCTGTGCAATGTGGGGACTGAGGATTAGCGATGTTTGAAAAATCAAACAGGTTTTACCTTTGTTCACCTGATGTGGTCTCTGTTTATTGATGAAGAGTCTGAGTAGCCCCACTGAGCTAATATAAGCTTGTTAGGGGGTATGTGGGGCATCGGTTGAAATGCTGAGAAAGCAACGACATTTGAGGGGTCGCAATGTCTCTTCTCAGGTGCTACTGAAAATTTTCACCTTCCAATATGGACAGTTTCATACTCTTGCTGTCCAGATCAACGTTTCTGTACAGAATGCAGAAGATTCCTGTTCTATTTTCACTTCTCTGTGCTGATTCCTGAAGGAAAGGCATTTATAAATAAGCTGATCTGTGACTTGGTTGGATGCAGGGAATATCTAGAAGAGAAAAAGTAGGTGTATATTGGGTAGCCACATGAAAGATATATAACAGTAAAGTTCAAAAGCTCAGTCAGCATGGAGGACAGCTAAGAAGTCCCAACAATTTCAAGTATTTCAGCATATCTCTAATTTGAATTTGCATAAAAATTTAGCCATACATCTTGGGATTTATGTCTGCGATTTATAAATGTTTGATATACATTTTCCTTGGATTTCAGATGAAGCCAAGCTTGGTGTGACCTCTTCCTCTTGAAGAAAATCAAGATCAGCTTACTGTGTCTTGATTAGTTAGTTGGAATGGCATTTGCTTTAACCAATTATTATACACCGTCACAATCTGCTTTTAAGAAAAAATTTGGTATGTGTTTGGGAAAGTTAATTATATTTCCTTTTTTGGCATCTTTGTCCCATTCTCCCACCTAACTATACAAACTCAGAATTAAGCCTCCAAAGAGTGTTACTGCATTGTTTAATCTCTTTCACGCTGCCTGCAGGGATTAGTTGAGGTGACACAATTTCTAATAAAATTTTACACCAGTAAACCCGGCTTGAAGAGCAGATGTAAAAATCCTGCTGGTTGTCACGCATTTAGGCATTCATTCATAAGAAAGCACACTACTGTGCATATGTGGGACAGGATGTTTTGCTATGCCAAAAGCGAATCTTCATGCTGTTGAATTTATGCATTTCCCACTGCTACTCAAAATGCTTGTCTGAATGCTCAGGCAGGGGAGAGCTCTCTCTGCAGAAAATGCTCATCTTCTGTTTGAGTCAAGAGGTCTGACTTGTACTCTATTCCCTATTCATTGGCAATTTGCAGCCAATGTTTGCTTTATCGTCACAAATTAACGAGGAAAAGATTGTGGCGCTAATTTTTGCTTCAGTGTGACGTTATGAAACAGGTAATAAATGGCAAGAAGAGAGGAGAAGGGAAGAAGAAAACAAACCAGAGACTCCAGAAAGATAAATGTAATATCCCCTTCCACCCTTAAGAAATGAAATTATTCTGACAGGGTCAGAGATTCTGCTTGGCAAACCATCTTAAATTAATTACCTGCTTGACATTTTAAAGGAAGGTTTCAGATTGTAAATTTAACCCAGACAAAGCATTCTTTTTAATCTTGTCAGTATGCAAACTACTTTGCACTGCAGTCTGTGAATTATTTATCAGAGAAACGACCCCAAAGGGTAAAAGGAAAATCGGGAGTATTTGATCTTGGGTTCTGCAGCCTGATGTACTTCTCTACCTTAGATCTGTACCTGTTGCAGTTGCTTAATTTCTCTTTGTTTGATGTTGCTGATATTTAGCTCTTATGCTGTGCTTCTCTAAAGCCTAAATATTTTTTCCGCATTTAAAGGCATTTAAATTGCTTCTAAAACTGTGTCCCAGCAAATAATTTTATTTACTTTCCAGGGAAAATAAATAGTAAGTAATAGTAAGTAAGCTGCAAAGCCTGAGTTTTTACTTGTAAGCTGCATTAAAACATTAATCCCGTAACAAGTTGTCTAACATTAACGATGAAGGGTGGTCACTTGGGATAAAAATACCTTGGAAGATGTGAGTCCAGAATCCAGTTCTGACACAGGTTTTTTTTGTGTAAAGCCACTTAATTTTAGTCTCCTGGTTTCTAAATGAAGCCTATACAACTTCTGATTTCCTATCTCCCAGTCTTTTTAGGTTTCAAGATTATTCAGCAATATTTTGTATAGGGTTTAGCATTACTGCTAACAGAAAAGACCTATAAGTGCAATTGTCATGTAAAAGATAATTATAATTTAGGGACCAACACAAATCAGAACATAGCCTGACTAATACCTGCTCTTGGCTGATATTGAACCTGTTTGCTTAGTTACTCTGGATTTCTACAAAGACCATAATTGTCTGAAGACATCAACCAAGTAAGCATCTGATATTTAGAAGAAAGTCAGGTTTGGAAAATCAGCAGAAAAAACCCCAGATTACCCAAGTCCGAACAACTTAAGCATGCAATTCTACTATATGCATTTTTCACTCTGAGAACATTTGTTCCCTGGATGTGCATTGTTAACTTCTGATGTTTCATGTTTCAAAGAAGTTCCAATATTTTTCTGTTTTATCCATATGTAAGACGAACTTTAGCTGAGCTGAGTGGAAAGTTCAGTAGAAAGTCTATCCATCTGCAGAAATAAATTGTAATTCCCTTCTGCTTCTGTCACGTAGTACGAAAAATTATTTATTTGACCTATGGAAGTTTTTGCGTCTTGATGTGAAGCTGAAATGAAACTGTTAAAAATTTTATACCATTCTTTGGTTTAGTACACTGCCTAACGTTGTTTTGTAATTTTTCATTCTTTAGTGAGGGGATTTTTTTGTACCAGCAGACTTCCTTCTTCCTTTGTGTCAATGGTTGAATGTTCCGAGAGCAAGACATGAGAGACTTCATAATAAAAATCTGTCTAAGCAAAATGTGGATGGGCTTTTATTTTCCTATGCAGACCTAATGAAATAAGTCAGTTCTGACAGATAATTCTCCTGTCAAGAAATATTTGTTTGATTTCTACTTAGGCTCCTAAGTACCCCAAGACTTTTGAACTTGCCTTCAGTTTCCTCTGATAATAAAAAAATGCTTAAACCCTTTTTGAGTTGATGAGAGATTAACTATGCATGGCATAAAATCAGGGATAGCACACTAGTTAATTGCAAGCCTCCCCGCTTTAAGGCCGTATCCACTTTTCATCTGTTTTTACCATAAAACTCCCAAGAAACTGTTAAAGGATTGTGTACATCCTCCACAATCTATTTACCTACTTATATATTCCCCTTTGCAGATTCTTGTATCCATACAAAATACACAACTAAGAAACCGAAGACTTTGGCTTACTGAATATCCCAGGTCCCTCTTTAATGAAGTGTAAGTATGAGATCGAGTGTCTGTGGATACATTCTAATTAGGGATTTTGGCTATTGTTTAACTATGAAAATTTCCCCTGTGATTTCTATTCAGCTGATTTCAATTCTTTTCTCCCCCCAGCCCTTGCTCAAGCCTACTGGAACATCAGTGCTGGGGCTGTGATCGGAGACCATCGTAACAACAGCTGCATTTCAAAGTCTTCTTTCTACTTCAAGGTTTTTTTACATTTCCCAACTGATTTGTGAGGGTGGTTAAGACTCATATGAGTGCAAAGAATTACCATTATCTAGATTTAAATATTATTTTATGCTAATTACTGAAGCTATTCTTTTAAGATAAGTAAAATAGATACTCCTTGATTTTTCTGTATGTATCAATAGCAATCAAACTTTGATGTTCACTGTCCACGGCTGCTTTTTGATCTGCTCATGACGGAATTACCTGCGGGATTTTTTCAAGCTGTTAAAATATGTATTTTTTAAAGTCATAATGAATAGACTGTACATTCTTCACGTCCTAGGGACCTGAGGCTGAACACTAGTAGTGAAGTAATAGAAATACTCTATCAAGATACGCACTGGTGGCCTTGGCTGTGTTCCCAAAGTCCAAACCATTCCGAATGAAGTTCACCCCCTCTGCGGCACCAGCTAAACCTTACTCCTCCTCTGCTTGCTGCCGCACCGGCCTTTCACTGCTGCTCTGCACAAAAGCGGATTTCATCCACAGTGTGTTCAGACCTTTAGCATTTCAGATCTATTTCATTGACTGTGTATCTTCTTTTATTTCCCTGAGTGCGTTATTATCAGATTCTGCTATTCTGATTTGTACTGAAATACCATTTGTATGGGTTTGGTTTGGTTTTACTTGACCTTGCGTTTTCATTGATCATCTTTGTACTTTGTTCTTTCATGATGACTTTTCTTTACCCTTCACAAAGACCTGATACACATATTGAGATTTATGTAGTGCAGAGCAGCTGCTGGGGATTGCTCAGGAGCAGCAATAGAAGATGGAGCAAAACTTTGCTCGCTGCGCTGGAGTGAGATGGTACTTCATGTTGCACAGGAAAAGGAGATGACACATGATTACCGTTCTACACGTTGTTAATATTCCTGGCTTCCCTGATGAGAAGTCATGGCAAAGTGTCCATGCTTGGCTTGCTTTAAATTTTAGTCAGAGAGTGAAAATGTTCCTGAAATGTGGCACAGCTCAAATGAGTGATGCACAGGGGCAAAACTCTCCTTTTTCCCAGTAGGCTGGGATGTAAGCCTGAGGCATCACATAGAGTTTTAAAGCATATTAGTGTTTATTAAGCAGTTGTTTTAATGTTTAAAGCCTATGGTTTGTTTTTTTATCAGCTTTCATTTGCTGTGCGCTTTCCCCACATAACTGTTCCATTTGCTTTGCCTACGTGCTAACAACTTGTGGCGAGAATGCCCTTCAAAACACAGCATCCCTAACAATCCAGCGTACTACCTTTCACCTTGGATAAGGCTTTTATTTATTTTTTAATAAATTCCACCTCATTTCTAACACAATAAACCTCATTATGGAGTAATTTCCCTTGGTATGAAAAGACCTCATTAATTGTTCCATTCAAAAATGATTATCTCTCTGGATGGGTGTTACAAGGGAAGTGTAATGGATAAGGGTTTTTTCCTGCATTCTGCCTGAGCATTTCTTTTTCTCAAGTGATTAGTTTTGCTGCATCTGTGTTTACTTAAGAACCTGAAGCTAAAATAATTAGTGACAGGTGGCTGAGGTCTTACTGATAATCTGCCTGCCTTTTAGGTGTAGTTCTATGAAAGGTTTTCAGTTCCCACATTCTGGTTCTTTTCTATATTTGATGGGCTGTAATGAGAAATGATCTCACGTGGTATGTTACTTGGACTTACTTGACTCTAGGAGAGGTTTTATTTTAACACTTTTAGCCGATGGTATGACACATATTTTACCCTTTAGTAATAACAAACCATGCTTCATCTCTTCCTGTTATATAGGGGGTTTCATGGTAATTGTTTTCTATGGCCTGGGTTTCTGAGGATATGCTTGCATTGCTCGTTTATTCTATGTTTTTACATGTGTTCTTTCCTGATTCTGCTCTCAGGAATTTTCAGTGGACTTTCCCTCCCCAGCTGTTCACTGAATTTTTCAGATCCTTTTCTGCTGACTCTGGTGATGTTTAAGAGACAGGTGGTAAACTTTTTATATTGCTACTATTAGGAGGTCTTGAGAAGTATGACTGAGTTTCTTTAAATTTATGTATAAAGTATGTTTACCCAAAATGTGGCATCTACATATCTGAGCTTCTTAGCTATCCAGCCATGAATGCAGTAAGAACAAGAAGTCATTCAGCTGTGCATGATGGGCTGGATATGGTTTATTGACATTTATGACTGCAGGTAGGAGATTGCTACAGCTATTTGAATGCTCAGGCAGGGTGGTCCTATATCAAGACCAAGATTGAAAGCCAAGATTATGAACCCATCCATGCAGCTACTCAACAGCCAAGTGGTTTTGACATATGCTAGGGATATATGCAGCTATAACTCAAGAGCCCCACTGTGCCTAGCTCATTCCAGGGATTTTTGAAGTGTAGGTTTCCACATCCCAAGATATTAAAGAGGTTTTCTTTGTATCTTTTACTGGAACGATTTCATTTTCTGTAAAAACATACTTACTAAGCTACAGTGAAGCTGCCGTGGTGTTCTAGTGACTGAGTTATTCTCCTGGGATGTTTGAGGACACTGCTTTGGGGACACTGACATTGAATCAGGTAGTTACTGGAATTACTTTTTTCTGAACCATGGGTAAGTGCCTTCAAAATAAATGTCTCAGAGTCTCTAAAATACTTCAAAGGTTTGTGGTTGGACTTACTTAGAACGTGAAAACAAAATGAGAAATCCTTACTGTTCTTGTGCGGAGCACAGGGTAGTTCACACTTGCTGAGACAACCTCTCGCTGGAGTCAGTCAGCAGGACCGGTGCAACAGAGCACACGTGGCTTTACAACTCCCTCTACTCATTTAGTGTGGACTGCACCCATCCTTACATGGAAAACAATTCCTGCCCACTGTTAGACAAAAATTCTTCCTAAAAATCTAGTCTTACAGGATGGCGATCACCAAAAAACCCAATTATCTGTTACCTTGCATTAGAAAATACTTGTGTTTTATAACAAGTATGATTTGCTGTCCTTATTCAGGTTTCCATCAATGTTCTTGATATTTTCCAACCACATGGTTTGAGCACAGAATTAGAAGCTACACACTTCTGCTCTCCTCTGAGTGCACAAATCCTGTCCAAGAAATAAAACTGGCAGAGAAGTAGACAGCTTTGGGGTTTGCTTTATGTCCTAACTCCCACACTGTGTTAATAGCTTTTTGTTCTTAAACAACCATCCTGTCCTCTTCCAAGTTTATAACACATAGGAAAATAATCCTTTTTAGCAATGGTCAACTTCAAACATAAATTAATATGAAATTTTAAAGGAACAGCTAGGTGTGGAAAAGTTAGTAATGACATGCAAATAACATCTTCCTAGTTATAGGACAAGATAAAATAAAGCAGTCTGGAGAACTGCACAGGAACAATTACATCTAGTAAAATGGAACTGATCTAGAAAGAGATAATAATGGCATACTTCTCTTTCTTGATGTAAAATATTATTAAGAAAGATTATGGTGAATTGCCTTTCACAGTTCAGAGAAAAGATACTTACGCAGATGCCTATTTAAATTAAGAATCAAATTATCATCCTGCAGTTCATTGTGAAGTAGTCAAAATATTAGTAGATCATGCATTTAATATGAATGATTCAGCACAGGAAGAACAAAAACACACTGCAGAGGAATGTTAAAATAGTTACTTAAAGTTTTTCATGGAAAGACTAAAAATATTTTACTGCAAAAGGAAACAACGATGAAAATAATATCAAAGATTAAAAAAAGCCACCAAACACAGATACCACTAGCCTTTTTACAAAGAGATTTCTTATTTGCCATAACACTTCATTATGGCAAATTTTGGTTTAGTTGTTTTAGGATTTTTGGCTACAGGGATCACAAGGCACTAAAAATTATATTTTCTGTTTAAAACACCAAAGAATAAAGAGGGTCTTTGTTCTTGTGTATAAATAAGAAGGATCTTTAGGGCAGAAAATAAAAAGATACATCTATTAAATATAATACAAAATATAATATATAAATATGTTGGACTTGATAAATATAAAGTGTATAGATATGTTAAAATGTATTTTATAAAAATATAAATATTAAATATATAATATAAAAAGCAAAATATATTGGTCCTTATTTGGAAAAAAAAAAAAAAGAAAGAAAAAGATAACATAAAATTCAACAAAGCCAGGAACCCAACAGGAATCAAACCGCTGGTAATTATATATTAAACCAGAAAGATTTTTCCAGCTGATGCATAATCGTGTCTTATTGTCTTTTGTTGGTCACGCTCAAACTCTTTCTGTAACGTCTGGTTAAGAGTGATTAAATAGCAATGTCCTCATTGTGTTTTGTTGATTAGTTACTAGACCATCATTAATCTGTGACACCATACAGAGATTTAATAGTTACCCAGACTAGTAATACATTTGCTAAAGATAGAGCAGAATATGTGCTACAGTTGCCATACATTTACAAGAACAAATTTTCAGCAGTTAATACCTGTGTCAAACTTCAGTGCTTGAGCTGGAAATTGCCATTCCGTTTGTGCTCCTTCAGAAGAGTTTGTGTTGCTGGAAAAAAAAAAATAATTTGGACTTTGCGTAAGAGTTTTAAGCTGTAAACAGTATCAGATATGTATATATAAATTTATGCTGAGAAATTATGAGAACAGGAATCCAGTTCCATTGTTTAATTTTTTAATGTACTGATCAAAAAGCCTTGGGCAAAGATGCTTGGTTAAGGATCTGAGGATCTGTACAGGGGCTGGATATGAGAAGTGTGATTTATTTTTAGTTTTAATTTCTTTGTGAAAATCTGTCCAAAACTGAAGAAGCTAGGACTGGAAAATCTGATCTTTAAAAAATCTGCTTTGCATATACCAGACAACCAGGTTCTCCATCGTGGTCCTCCATGGGATGCAGGGGTGGACAACTCTCTCCCAGCTGCCATGCAGCGTTTTCACCCTTTCTTAAATACCCCATCACATCTTAAATACAACCGCTACCAGGGCTGCTGATGAGCTCAGCGTTGGGTCCGCTAGAACTGCTTCTGTCTGACGTGGGGCAGCCCCTGGTCTCTTCTCCCAGAGGCCACCCCTGTGGCCACTCCGCGGCCAACACTTGGACATGGACACCCAGTACAAACTAATGGGATGATCTTATATTCCAGTAAAGAACAGCGCTGGTAAAGAATCAAGAAGTCCTTATTCCCTGGACCGCTGATGGTTCTCCTCTATTTTCTCGACAGGTTGAAATATAGCACAGGATCTCTTGGTCTTGCATGCTTAAAGACACGTGTTTTCGTTAATGGTGTCTGATGCCCCTGTGTCATTCCCAATTCAGATTCCAAACTTTTCAGATGCAGAGGTCCTGATCCTGTTTTACTTAAGGTAATTTATTCCCACACAACCCAATTACAGAGCACAGCTCCCATGTTTCCATGCTCTGATTTGAAGCTATGCTTCTCTCTTGTTTAAGTTATCTTTTCCATTCTGAGGGGGAAAAAAATTATACTCTATTTCTTTAACTCATCCTTTTTCTTTCATTCTGAAGATTTTTAACTGAAATATGGAAGTGCATGTGGGTAGAAGTGTGTGGCCTGAATGCTCATCAACTAGAATAAGTTTCTCTGAAAGCTCTTCATTCATATCTGAACAGTGACCACTTGTGTCATTTGGTGATGCTGTCAGACTTTCTACTGATAGAATAATCTATGTACGTTTTTCTGGGGGTGTTACTGAAAGCTGGTTTTAAGCAATGTTTCCTAGGCCTAGAGGTTTTCCCGAATGACTTCAGTGCTCTTTTTCCCATATTAATCTGCTTTTTTTCAGTATTGCTATTATTTTCTGCCAGCTGCTAGCAAAAGTATACTACTAAATAATAAACCTAGTAAGTCAAGAATTTGCTCCTAGTCAGAAACCTGAATCTACTACAGAAACATCCTAAATTTAGTTGGGGAACTGTCGTCCTTCTTGATAAACAGCTTGTAGAAGACAGCCACAAGTTTGCAAAGAGCATTTCCTTCTGCCACAGGGTTTGTGCTTCTTTTCTGTACGCTGGAAATACCCCACTAGCTATCTAATGTTGGTGGAGTAAATAGAAATTAGTTTAATGGCCTTTGGAAAACGTGACTTTAAAAGAAAACGTTGGACCGTATATAGTTATTAGAATTGTAATAATAAGCACGTGAGAGAAAAAAGGATTTCAGTAAATAGGCAGAAGCAGTTCTGAGGGGGAGGACCAGAGGTGAGCTCCGTGCCTTCCAACTGTGCATCCAGCCGGAGAAGTTAGTCTCTGCTTCTGTTCAGTCACTCCACCTACTCCAGAATTTTTATTTCCTTGTCTGCGAGGAGGCACAGCTCTCACTGGCAGTGGGGAACGTGTTGCTCTCCCCAGGCGAGCCCGCTACAGCGTGGTAAATACGAGCCGGACTGCCACAGGACACGGAGGTCAGTGAACCAAAGTCTCCGATTTTCTGAACAAACTTCTAACCACCCTCACTGGCAGCGGTGCTGTTACCGCTCAACTACTGCTCCAGCCGTTATTTTAAAAAGAAGGGCACTGCGGGCATAGTCTGTGAGGCTCAAACAGAACCGCAGGTGCCTAGAGAAAGGGTCATATTGGAGAGGGAGCCTTCGTCTGAGACGGGGCTGTGCTGGGGACATTTTGGGTGTCAGTTTTGATTCGTGAGCTCTAGCTCCAGCCAAGTCCGTCTTTAAGCTCCTCTATCACTTACGGGATTTAGCCCTTAAGGCAGATCTGACAATCCTAGCTGCTGTGCTGTGCTGAACCCCTTGTTTCAACGGCTTTGCCTCCAGTGTAATATTCTCTTGGAAGTGAAGTTTGTTTTCTGGTGCTTTATTTTTATGTTAACTACCAGGAGAAAATAAAATGTGATTTACCCGGAAGAAAAAAAAAAAATACGTGTATGATAGAGCTGGGAAAAACCTCTGAGGACCTAGTTCAAACTTCTGCACCAAACCAAGAGGGCATAAGATGCAATTAGCTATTATAGAGAGAAAGTTGAGGTGGTGTTTAACAGAGATGATACTTGCTTTAGGTTTGCAGCACACTCAGAGAAGGGCCTCGTGAATCCCCTGGGCTCACCTTCATTGTTTTACTCACACAGCCTGTGGCTGCAATTACATCCCAGCAATGTGTTACAGTGCCGGGAGAGCGGGGGCACAAGCAGCGGGTGACAAAAGTAGGCGTAAATGAATCTAGATATTTTCATTACATTTTGGTAGCGAGCTGGGAAAACAGAGGAGGAAAAAAAAAATATTTGTTTTGCAAGGGACATAAAGATGGCATTTCCTGCTCCACAAGGCAGAGAAAAAGCGTCACAAGGTTTGCTGAGAGCGGTGTATCTCAGGGTTAGGCATGTGATGAAGCTGTGAGAAGGCCATCAAACAATAGTGGTGATCCTGCTTCGAAATACCGCTAAATGTCACGGGCAAGAGGGAAACACTTTATTTCCTCAGTGTCTCCCAATGAGCCTGCTTTGTCCCGGGCTAAATTCAAGGTGGTGTTTCTGCTGGAGCTTGGAATGGAGTTTAGTTGTGGGTAGAAAGCAGTGGACTTTTAATTATATATCAGATTAAAGAAGTGTTTTTCTTTTATTCAAGCAAAATCAGAACTAAAGGTTAAGTCACATCCATCAGCTTTAATTTTTTTTTTTTTTTTTTCCTTCTCTCCTCTTCTTTCCCTGGTTTGCCTGGTGGGATATTCCAAGCCTTCCTTAAGTAAATGTAAGTGACTTTTCCTTGTATTTCACAATATTGTCACTCACATGAAGTTTTACATTCTGTCCAAGCTGTGATCAAGATAACCATTCCATAAATGAGTTCTCTTTCATTATCATTACCTATGGCAGTCACACAGGGTGATGAGCTGTGAGATAAATCAGAGTGGCAGACACCTCCTACAGACTCCAATGGCTTTTCCTGTGAGGTCCCTTGTATCCTGCTGATGTCTCAATCTGTTTCTCCCCAAGGGTCATGAAATCAATTTGTTGCCAGGAACCTTGTCAGCCTTGTTCTACTACTTGACTTTCAGATTTACTGTGACAACTTTTTTAGATGAGATGGCATGACCATAACCGCTTTTGATTCTGGGATCTGGTCAAGCCACAAACAGACTGTGCTTGGAAGAGCAAAATGCCCAGCATAGTGCTCTCTTAATTAGAGGGCTTTTGTGTGCAGAATCAATTGACACAGAGTAGCTGAATGAAGACCCTCACACCAAGGCTGAGGGGTGGAATCTCACCCCTTGCCTGGGATGTCTGCAGAAATCCTGACAGTGTGGTCTATTATGCAAGGAAATAAATAGAGCGTTTTCTGTGCACAGAAAGCTCTGACTGCCTTACTGATGCCCCTGGGATCAGCTTCCGAAGGATACGTAGGACTGCAATAGGTCTTGCGGCTCACGGGAGGCAAAATGTGCAGTTTTCCCCAAGAGACAGCTTAGGGACCAGTTTCGCAGCAGAACATTTTCATTCTTATGGATTTGGCCCCCAAGGGACTAGAAAGAGCATCAGGAGTTGTTCCAGTCCAAATATTGCCCTGGTCATTTCTGTCTAGCTAGCCAGCTGGTACCATTTAATATAGTCCACTAAACCTATGTAACCTCTAAGTGATTATTGAGCATTCCATACTTTTTATGCACTGACCTTCTGAATTTTATTCCCTCCCGTTCAGTAGCTATCTCCTGGTAAGGACAAAAGTTTTACTGGAAACCTTACTCAAGGATCATGTGCTATGCAAAAACTTTCTTGAACAAGAAGCTCATAGGCTTTTGACATGCTGTGATACCCCTGCCCTCATACCACTTCTGTTTATTCTCTGTTTCTGGGGCCATAAGTTAAACTGGGGATACTTGATATATTCAGAAAGCATAAACATCCAATAATACTAAATGTGAGAAGTTTATGCTTACGTCCAATAATATATTATCAGATTCTTGATTTTTTCAGTTTTTATGAAAAAAAAAAACCAAACCCTGAGTATCTCAGAATGGTTTCAGAAGAGAAGCTTTGCCTTTTCTGATGTGTTTCAGACATAAAGAAAATATATTTTTATATACATCTGTACAAATGTATGTATATGTACCTATATGTATATGTGTGTGTATATATGTATGCTCTTATTTTTTTACCTTCTTGATCTCCTAAGGTTAATTTTAAAAAGCTAAAGGAAAAAAGAAACAGGAAAATATGGTAATAAAATCATTACATGGTTAGAAAAGTGTATTTAAAAAAAAAAAGAAAGAAAAAAAGGCATTTGGAAACAACAGCAAAAAATCATAGAAAATTTACGCCCGCTGTGTTAAGACCTGTCATGGCCTTGAAGTTTACTTTGCATTTTCCTGACATTCTAGTGTGAACTTTTGTTTTGAAGAAAGCAAAATCAAAAGCTCCTAACATGTTGGTCATATAACAGCTTGTAATTTATGCAGCTGTTGCCTAAGATCTCCATCTTCTGAGCAACAGAAATAAAGCTATTATTTCAAGGCAGAAAAAAAGCATTTATTTTCTGTGAATCTGTAGTTTTTAATTCAAACACAGAGAGACTGGAAGATAACACTCAGTTCACTTTCAGGCTTACCTAATTGGAAGTCTGTGCTTTAAATTATTCAGTAGCCCCGAACTCTTGAATGGTAATCTGTGCTACTTTCAGTGCTATGAAAACAAGCTTGCTGCTTTGAACAATCCGAATCAATAACTCTGTTGAAGATACAGTCATCCTGAGAACGGAGGGAGGTGAGAGAGTAGGTCTGAAAGGGGAGGTAAGGAAGAAGCTGCAGAAAAGCGTTAGTACAAAAGTATAATGTGCATCTTATTTCCTTTGGGATCTGCTGACTGATTTGCTGCCTTAAGTATATGTTGTCACTAGCTTACAAAAGTATTCTCTCCTCAGAACCAGTTCTTCTGTGACAGAGCCCCTCTCTGTTTGCTTTATCAGCTCACACTGGAAAATGCCTCCTCTTGGCAGGGTCCCTCTCGCCGCGGTGTCCCAGGCGCACCGCTCTGCGCCCAGCCGAAGCTACGCGTACTTCTGCCCTGGCAGTCTGCAGGAGCAGGAATGCCGTCTCGCAGAACCCGCACACCTGGATCGTAGGAGATCTGGATTCAGACACGCCGCCACTGAGACCTTGAATACCTCTAGGCATGAATGGATGAGGAGTTGCATGCGGACCAAATCCACACTGGAATTTCAGCATGTCTAGGGGTCTTTATTTTTGTGGGATCAGAGAGGAGGGCAATTTGTTATTAGAATAGCTTTGTAGGTGTCACGTGTTTAGAGACAGTGGCTCTTCCTACGTTTATTTGTTCCTTCAAATGGGTTTCCAGGTCTTATACCTGATTTCCAAGACTGGAGAGTCCACTTTATATTCCGTCTCCTTGTCTTTATACTTTAATTCCTTCTTTTGCAGAATGGAGACAATGACACCTCCTTTATACTACCCCTTGTCAGCTGTTAGGACAAGAATATACTTTTTTAAAGTATATATTGTGCCATCTAGTGCGATGGGGTCCCAGTCTTAGCCAGGGATTCCAGGAAGTGCTCTGCACGCATAAATAGTGTGAATAAAATGTGGCTAGTAGCATCACAAAACAGAAAGAATTGAGCGGCCACCTAATATGACAATCTTGTCTTAAGTGGGATACCTAACCTACAGACAGATGCTAATCACACAAGAGTTGACAGACTAAGCCTGCCTGGGAGTGAGGCTGCCGAAAGGAAAGTGATGGCAAGACAGACTGATGAGGGTATCGCTTCCAGGCTCTTTAGATCACGCCGTGCTCATCTTCGATGCACCTGGGCCAGCAAAGGTACAGTCTTGCCATGAGTGTAAGTGGTATCTAGATACCAAGACAGGAGTGGGAGGAGAGGAAGGTGAGGATTAGTTCGGGGTATGAAGCTAGATAGGTACTGAACTGAGCTACAGGATGGGACTTGGGATTTGAGACGGAGAAGAGTTGAAACCTTGTCTGAGGAACAACAACAACAACAAAAAGTAGGGGGAGAGCTCAGTTCCTGCCAGATTTATGTACAGAACTCCCACTGACGTGAATGGCAGGTCTGAGCACAGAATAACATGCTTGGGGAAAAAAAATCAGAAGTAGTTCATTGCTTAGCAAATACCTATAAAATGAATTTAAATGCTGTCCTACTGTGATTCATCTAAGGTTTGATCTAAAGTTCATTGAAGTCCAAGGCAGTCTCTCTACTAACTTCAGTGGACTTTCAAATCAGGCACTAGATAGAATGCTCATTTCTTCTGAGAAAGCAACATTTTCTTGTGAGCCAGAAATGATGCTTTTCTGTAATTTTCTTGAAATGTAAAAACAAAAGGAAACTTTGACAGCACATTTAGAAGCCCAGCATTTAATCTGTGATACCCAGTGTTTACGTCTATGATGGAAAATGATTGTAACAGAATACTCTAAAATCCCACTATAAAAGCCCAATCGTTCTGTGGATGAATTTGTACATTGGAGCTACATGGAGATCTCACATAGTACATACTGACCTTAATCCATATTCAAAAACACAGAAACTTCTTAAAGAATCTGCTTTTTAATGCTGTCTGGATCCAGGGATATCTAAAATTTAATGCTTCCAATTTGTGTAATATTTTGACTATGGATATATAATTTGACTTCCTTCCTCCCTTTGTTCAGAAAGTGGGATGCAATAATGTTACTTTTGTAGGCAAAGTGAGTGAGTCAGATTCTCATTGAGTGATGCCTTCCTAAAAAAGCATCCGACTCAGTATTTCTTACTGCATATTTTTATTGTGGTGGTTTTTTTGCAAGAGATGTGTGGGTGAGTCACATTCCTTTATACTCAGTTGCACTCTGAGACACTGTAGTAAAATACTTCTGACTTCCTTACACAATTAAGTAGCCCCAGTGGGACTTCCTTTTCCAGGTTAACTGCAGCTTTTTGTGTGAACGTGCAGCTTCACTGTTTGACAGTCACTTCAAAAAAGTCTCTTTGAGGTATATTTTTTCCTCCTTCTTTTACAATGAAATGCTTCATTCTGTACATTAACAAGATGTGCTAGAGCAGATCACATGAAAGAAACTTTTAAAACTGAGAATTATACTGCTGCTATGTTCCTCCTAGTACTTGACAAGATAGTGAATACATCAGTGAACTTGAGATTTCCATCAGCGCTTGAGAAAAGGGTAAGAATGGTCTTTCGTTAATACTCTATGAATGGAATTGTGGATCACTTTTAAAGCAAATCACGAAAAGCCCACTTATTTTGTTCTCTCACAACCTGTAGGGAAAGCAACATGCTTTACACACAGGTTATATCTATACTACTCCCCAAAACTGGCAAGGGGACCATTCTCTGGCCCTGATGGCACGTGGCACAGCTCAGATCGTGTTCATCTGATTAAACTTGCCTCCTGCCCAAAAAGGAGCCTTACCCACACTGCTGCTTGGGAACAACCCCTAGACGAGGCTGTCTCCTGAGCCGTGCTCAGGGATTGTCCTGGCAGCCCTTGCTTGTCCCAGAGCAAAGCCTTGGCAGAGATCGTACAAAGAGTTGTGGAAAGTCACAGCCCCGTTCTCGATCCATGTTCTGACCCTGTTCCATTTCCTCGTAGAGATTCAGCCAGAGATGGTAACAGAAAGAATCAGACCATTCTGCTAATAATCGGTGGCAGTCTGCATTTCCCAAGGCAGCTATTTGTCTAAGTAAATGTAGATCGTGAAGCAGGAGTTTATTTTTTAAGGAAAATTGTCCTTTTCTAGAATGAATGCTAGGTAGTTTATTTGAAAGGATGATGAATTATACGGCTTACAGAAATTCATTGTGCTAGCATTACCTTCTAATGTTGTTATGTAGGTTGAAACAGATTCTTTTACAGCTAGAATATAGCAGAAGTCAACAATAAATTATTTTCTATATAGCTGTATACAGTACCTATACAGTAGCACACTCAAGTTTGGGGACATTTTAATTTTATTTCCTTTTTACTGAATCATGGTGTCACTTACACTTAGCTGAAAGATATTTCTCTTCAAATATGTGTGAAAAAGAAAAGCAAAAAGACGACAGCTATTTTTATTTCCCAATAACCTGCATTGATCACAATCTATATTTTGTCTGAGCAGCATTTCCTCTGGGTTTTTTGGGCTAAGCCTCTTTCACTCCTTAGTAGCTCGAAAATGAGGCCTGAACCACTCTGCCAACAACTTTTAATTAAACAAACCTGCCAAACAGACAGAACTGTTGAAGCGAAATGTGCAGAGTCGTTTTACTGCCTTGTCATGGCCAAAGCGGTAAGAAACGCGGCTCCAGGCACCCGCAGAAACCACGCACCTTTTGTCGCCTGCCTATGGATGGTAGAGAAAAAGAGGGGGGTCCGGAGTTTTCCCAGGCTATGCTGTCACGGGAAGGGTGGGAGAGAGTATGTACGTAAGGACGTAAGCCATGCCATGGCACTTTCCCTTAGGTTCAGGGAACGGGAAAATTTTAATTCCTGGTACAGATTTAGATTCAAGAGTTGGGGACAATAGTCAGATCTCTATATACAATAATTAGCTTGTCATAGTTACTCAGAGAGTGCTAAATAAACATTTGAAGCCAGAATGACAAAGAAATTGAGATTCTTAGCTAAGAATACAATCCAGAAACACCGAGACTATAAATAGGATGTTGCTGTTTTCAGCTTCCCAAGCTTATTTTTTAGAAATGTGACAGCAGTTCAGATTTCTCACGCTGTGGCAGACAGCCTTGAGTTGTACTACTTATGCCCTGAGCTCCTATGAGACCACCTCATCTTTTTGGCTTAGGATTGCTTTTCAGGTGGAGAGGTTTGTATGCAGCCACACAGATGTTATTTCTGCCACACATCCAGACGTTCATTCACTGGACATTTGTCTACTGTAAGAGGAACTCTGAGTGTCTTAGAATCAGAAAATGGCTGAGGCTGGCAGACCATCCGGAGATGGTCTAATCCAACCCCTCTGCTCAGAGCCGGGTCAGCTGGAGCAGCTGGATCCAGGAGAGTTTGGATTTCAAACATCTCCACGGCTGGAGGCTCTAGAACCTTTCCAGGCAGCCAGCTCCAGTGTTTGACCAACCTCACAGTAGAAGTGTTGTCTTGCAGAATGTTCTCATAGACTGAAATTTGAGAAAGTTGGAGAATTATAAAAATACAAGTGATGGACTCTTTCTCCAAGAATGATTTATTTATGCAGTAAAAGTCAAAATATATTTTGCTTGGAAATGCAAGATGGATATAGAAAGACTGAGGGTCCAGCAGGTAAGATATCGAGGAGAATGAAATGGATTTCTTTTTCCTCTGGTTTCTGACTTTTGCAAGAATTTAAAATTATCCCAGCCCTGCATTCCTTATTCCTAAAAGAAGATTACTTTTTATTTTCTGGAACATATGTTCTAATTTCACATAGACAGTATGAGTCGGGCTCTCTTACATTCATCAAAACAGAACAACAGGCCTAATTCCATTCTTAATACCCTAGAAATGCTGTAGACAGAGAAAGTAGTTTCAGAATGGAGCAAAGAGAAAACTTTTTGCTCATTTGTAAATGGAAAAAGAACATTATATCTACATATTGAATTACAATAAAGGATTTAATTTTAACTGTGGAACTATTTAACATTTTCTAATGTCGTATTAGTTTCTGACTAATTTCCCTGCATTTTTTTCAGGTATAGGTGTTTCATGTAAAAAAAGTGAGTTCATAAATAATTTTGATCCGATCCAAAATGCATTTTTGGGGGGCAAATTTATTAGCCTGTTAAAAAACCTAGTAGTTCCTTGAATAAAAGTTTTATTTTCACTGTTACCAAATTGGGTTAGGAAACACAGGAACAATTTGATGTATGATGGAACGGAGCAGGAACATGTCCACATCAGTTAATGCATTTACTTATTCCAGTACATATAAAATAAAATGAAAGAACATGGTTTGTGCACTACAGGAAGACAGAAGTGCTTTTCTTTTGTATTAACTATCTGGAAGTTCTTTATCAAGACCTGAACTATACTCTTCTGCTACATTAGGTTCCTTCCTCCACTTTTAAAATACTTTTGAAAATGAGATGGTTCATATCAGAGTGGATCCCTGTGAGCTATTAAGAATAAATAATTGGATAAGGGAATATCAACTGCCTCGGCAAATCCCACTAATTTAAAAAATGCTTACCTTGTCTAGTTAACTGGATTAATACTCTGAGAATATAATGGTTTTCAGGAACTGTGTAAATGATAAAATGTGGGTACAGAAATTGTATTGCTACAGCCACATGCAGGTATTCAGTAATGAAACTGGGATTTTTGTTGGCAGCCTGGAATATTTCAGACTCGCGGAGGTGGTCGGTGCAGTACTAATGCTTTTAAGGTGACTTTGTAATCGAATCGATATGATTCAGATCCACATTGAATGTAACCGTGAAGATGGAATCTCGTCTTGAAAAGCAAAGAATGTAATATGTACCGCATGCCCTCAGCCCACGATCGCCTCAGGCACTCCAAGAAAAGTGCAAACACCATCTCTTCCCCAAATCCAACCTTAAAATTCAGGTCAAGAAAAGCAAATGGAGAGTTGGTAACTAGGACTGGTTTTTATTTATCTGTATAGGCTGCCTTAAGTTCAGAGCAAGGTGGCAAAATGAAGAGCTAGGACTGTTTATTTACTTATGTGTGTATGTATTTGTTCTCAGGTGAATATAGCACATATCAGTGTCAGGCATTGCACACTGCAGTTGTAAAGACAGTTTCCCCCCCCCAGCTCTTGAACCACAGAAAGCAACTTTTACGTGCCAGCAGTATCTCTATTCTCATTCTTCAAGTTCTGAATTACTTTTTCTTTAAAAAGGGCATCCTCCATAGGACATGAATGGCCTTTGAATGCCAGCTCAGTTGGATCTGAGTGAAACTAGACTTTAATTCCCTACCACAGAAAGAAGGAAGTTGAAGTAGGGAAGAAAAACAAGGTTTTTGAAATGTACCCTGTATTTATGAAGAAACTATAGGAACCACATCAAGAAGAAGATGATCTTCAGTCTCACAAACAGGGCCAGTAAATCTGTTTTTTATTTATTAGGAATGAATCGCTGTAGGATTCCTGGAAAGAAAACAAAGCAATGTGCTCTCTGTTTAGTAAGGGTATGAATCCTCAAGTCGATGCACAAAGGCCACTTAGCGCGTACGTTGACTGCTAGTGCCACTGAGTCACACTTGCTTGGATGCCAAGACGTGTTTTCGGGAGAGGAGAGCAGACTCGCCGAGCTAGCACAGTAGCTCAGCAACCTGATGATACTGCTTCAGGAGATCGTGACTCAAGACAGGACACCCTAGGTTTGGGCATAGATTTATTCTTTTGTGTCAAACAGCAGGGTTTTCTTCACGTCAGTCTCCATGGTGATGAGTTTGACCATCACCCCTGGGACAGCACTGAGGGCGGTTTTACAAAGCTCACCTTGGCAGATTTACCATCGCTGCTATGTATCACAGAATTCAGTGACAGCAAGCTATTGACACGCTGAACTGCAGAAAGTCACTGTCTTCCACTCGAGGTATAAAAAAAACCCATTTCCTCATCTGGTAGGCCATCTGAACTGCTAATTACTGGCAAAAATGTTTCCTGTCAGATGTTATCTAGACAACTACAGAATACAAGTCAGTCTTACTTTTGCCAAGGCAATTAAAAGGGAGCTGACCTAGAACATACCAAAACCTGTAAAACACAATTTGCTGCTCTTTTACTTAGTCAGATACCTCAATCTCTGCCTTCATTTTTTGCTCATTATCCAAATTATATGGTAAATCAAAGAGGAAACAGGTCAACTGAATTGAATTAAATCACAAAGCAGGTGCGAGAGGGCGAAAACTGGATGTCAGTTTGACTGTCAGAGCTGATACTACTGCATGTCCCAGGAGAACTCAATATTCTGGAAGGGTGTGTGGCAGTAAAACATCAGAAAACTATTTATTTAATTAAATAAATTTAAATGTAGACAGTTTAAAATCAAGGTCATTTTCATTCTCCTTTGGGTAGGCTGATGCGTTTGTTTCTGTAAATCAGGACTTTCAGTCAGCTGAGATTCTCAGGGAAGAGTAAAACTTTTTATATGATTTGCTAGTGCAATTGAAAAGTACAGACAAATTTGCCACCATGCCAGAAAAAAGTAGCAACTGTGCAGCTTTTGCTTGGGCAGAGAAGTCTGAATGCATAGCTTTTGTAGCAGTTTGGTGCCAGAATTTGTGGCTGACCATAAAGATCTCGGACAGCTTATCTCCCCCACAAAACCATTAGGGCAATCTGTGCTGTTACTACATCACTCTATTAATTATAGAAGTACGTATGTGTCTTTGAACGATACATAATACGTATATTTCATGCATTTATGTTGTTATATGAGCGTATTGAAAAAACCTTAGCGACAACACAAACCAATCTAAATGTATGTTAACAGGCCTGAAAAGTAACAATCCATACTGATGTGTGAGGGATTTCTGAACCTATCAACCCCTCCTAAATTTTGGACTGTAAGTGGAGATTCCTCTAACTATGTAGGGTTTAGCTGCATGCCATCTGTTTAGATTTTAGAGGTGGATGTCTGTGGTCAAACATTCCCAGACTTTGCAAACCTTAAAGTATGTTGAGAAATCAGTATATGGACTCCCACACTGCTGAATTCTTAGAAATTCTG
Organism: Haliaeetus leucocephalus; assembly: GCF_000737465.1. Taxonomy (NCBI): domain Eukaryota; kingdom Metazoa; phylum Chordata; class Aves; order Accipitriformes; family Accipitridae; genus Haliaeetus; species Haliaeetus leucocephalus. The sequence continues at coordinate 7,797,183 of NW_010972842.1, read as the reverse complement.
ACGGTTTCACAGAATGCAATAAAGCTTTGCAAAATGTGCCACTTGTTGTGTCTGTGACATTTTGAGTATGATTTAGACACATCTAACCTTGATATGAAGATGGATTATGCACTTGCACCACACACATTTTCTTTCCCATAAATATTTTCAAGAATTTCTTATATAAGCACTCTCATAGTCTGGTAAAGTTTAATACAGTGTCTTGCATATGTTCCATGTAGGTAGAAAATACAGACTTCTAAGCCTTCAGCAGAAGAGGGGCTTGGCAAGTTGTCCTGCATATAATTGCAAAGACCACTAACGCTGGGGGATGTGATCATAGGCAGATGTGAACTATTTTACACATGCAAATGGATTTGAAAAATTACTCTGCATGATTATGATGGAATTTGCACAAGCATGCGTCACAGAGCATATCAGGCATAAATTAGGCTGGTTTGCAGTAGTCACAGATTTTCAATTTTATCTGACACTGTGGAAATGCAGTTATACCACACTGAAAACAATCTTCCATCATATGGTACAGAATTAGTTTCATCTGACGTTGCACTGTTTAACTTCTGGACTGCACACAAATGTGACGTCTGTATGTGTCATGACAGACAGTACTTAACGGGCAGAAAATATACACACGCTTCTGTTGTGGAAATTTATGCATGCAGCTTTTCTCTAGCTTTTTGGATGGGATTTGGCTCTGGATTAAAATGTCTAGATGGAGGTGCCCATATGTGAGGTAGGTGTCTAAACTCCCACTGCAGGCTGTGGCGACAGGGAGCTCAGTTCAGTTGCCCACACTCAGCGGCCTGGTGTCATCTGCCTGTCTCAAATTTTCAAATTAATACAGCACGTTTTCCTACATTCACTGGTATTTATGGCAAAAATGTTTCCCTATCCCTTTAAAAAGATTTGTCTCCTACTAAACATCATTAATTTATGCACCACATGCATTTAATAACATAAAATTTCATCTAAAATGGTAGCAAAAGAGATGAAAACAGGAAAGAATTATGTTTTACCTTATTTTCTGACATTAGTTTTAGTATGCTTAGGACTGCACTTCAAAATGGACTCCTGTAGGGAGAGAAACATAGACATTGTAGGTAGTGTACATCTTATTGTCAGCAAATATAGTTCTTGATATAATGACAATTTTCTGTGAATTTTAAAACAATATTTTTTAAATGAATATTCAGCAAAATTTACTATTAACCTGAAAGGTCAGAGTCAGAAAAGATAACTAGAGGTACATTAGAAAGAGTTCTTCTTTATGCTCATTGTCAGCTTATTGTCTTTCTGCTGCAGTGTTAACTCTTTGCTGGTCAAAGGGAGGTGCTTCCTCAAAATAACATTTTAAAGAAGTTGTCACTGGTTTTAAGTACTGCAGCTGCCAGGTTTTGCCAGACATCTTCTCAAAATATTATCTTCCTTTTTGATTATGTAAATGTGTTAACTGTTTCTCTAGTGATCTCCAATGATGTTTACTGAGATACAGATCCCATGAAGGCAAATGACCAGTTCATCATGAGGAATAGTATCTTGTGGTTGCTGTACTATCTACCAGGATCAACAAAGAAAGAGTATTTCCAACTCAAATACAAAACCTATATGCAAGCTAAATGTTCACCACTAATCAAAATCTGTCTTCTCTAAAGCGTCCACCAAGCCTTAAAACCCCAGGTTTGTACGAAAGAATCCCACGTCTACTCCAGACCATTATCCTGCTTTAAGAGTAAATTTAAAGAGAAAAAGTTATGTCCAGTATATGCCAAACTTAAAATAATGGACAAACCTAAACTTCATGTATTTCCATGTATCAGCAATGTACGATTATAATTAAAAGGATTAATAAACTTCCTGAGTCACAAATAATGAATAAGACTTACACCTGACAGTCTCTGAAAATGGTGGAAAAGTGAGCTTAAACACTCTCTTGAACTTCAATGTCTTCTGTTGGAGAACGGAAGGATCTAGTTGCGTGAGAATCGAAAGCCAGCTCTGCTGTAAGGGATGAATATCACAGTTAAATCTGTAATACACCTTACATGATTGTTACAGAGGAGAAATCAACTCTAAAACAGACTCCCATTAGAGACAAAGAAATGCAGTAGGTAGATGGATAACTTGAATCAATACAGGGGATGTAAGTGTTTTATTAAATAGAAGGATTCATTAGCATGAATGAAAGACTTCAGCGCGTAGCACCTACTGCTGCTGTAGGCTCCCAAAGAAAACTTCTACTGGTGTTAAAAAGAGCTTTGTGTGAATAGGGGTCAGCTCACAGAAGGTAACTCCAGTGAGTACATTTAAATGGGAAATTCATACCACTGCTTTGCTTCCATTGTGAGCTACAGACACAGGGGTGAAATTTAACCCAAAGTGCTGTATTGGAGAATAGACCGGAATGTCATCAAATAAGTATTTGTTGGCTTGGTAAATAGTATGGATAAACCATCAAGGCCCTGGGTGCCTCAGCAGGCGGTAATTGTCCTGTACCGTCTTTCTTGCACACTCCTCTTCCTCAGCTCCCTCCTCACCCCAGGGCTTGGGCTGCCCGCGTCGAGGATCTGCTCTGATCTGGTGCAGATGTCCCACCTTGGAGCTGACTGCCCTGAAAGCAGCTCTGCTGGGAGAAGGAGAAGGGAGAAGCATCACCCTCGCCCACGAGTCAGGACTTGCATTTACACCACCCGTGGTCCTTGCCTGAGCTCCTTGCAGGCATGTTCTGCCCAGCTTTGTGCCTGGACTGGCTGGACCTCGGACCTGTGGGGTTGCTGCCAGTGTGTCCGGCCATCCCTGGGGTATGCCAGCCCCACTCTGCTCTCCATCTTCTGCCAAGGTGGGACTGGACCCCGTGCTGGGGAGGGCACTGCCCTGCTTGCTTTGCTGTTGCCACGGCTCTTGGCTCACTGTCCCTTGCAGGGCAGCTCACCCTTAATCTTCCCTAACATGAGGATCACAGGCTGTATTTTTAGTTATCTTGATCGCGGGAAGTGCTCTTGCTTATAAGATGCTCACAAAATGGATGTTCGATCAATACGATAGACATCGCAGGGCATTGGCAAACAGATTCAAAATGTTCCTCATCTCATTACAGGCAGTGCTTGATTATTGGTGTCGATAATCCTTACCTGTGTTTATTCTTATTAATTAGGCAATACAAGCCTAAATAGTTCTGAGTGATGACCGCCTCTCTAGAAGAAGTGTTCTGCAATGTCAAAAGGATATCCATTAAAAATTTCAGAAAAACAAGCTTTTACTGAGTGCTCATTGCAAAGGAGGGAAAAGAACTTCTTAGCTTTTAAATTACCATCTAACTAAAACAGAACTATAGTAATGACACTATAGTATTACCTATAGTATGGCACTGACAGCAGGTTGAGGGAGGTGATGCTGCTCCTCTGCTCAGCACTGGTAAGACACATCTGGAGTGCTGGGTCCGGTGCTGGGCTCCCCAGTATAAGAGAGACCTGGATATACTGGAGAGAGTCCAGCAAAGGGGCATGAAGGTGACTGGAGCATCTCTCATATGAGGAGAGGCTGAGAGAGCTGGGACTGTTCAACCTGGAGAAGAGAAGGCTGCAGGGGGAATCTTACCAATGTATATAAATATCTGATGTGGGAAGTAAAGAACTCCCCCAGAGCCTTCTCTGTTGGTGCCCAGAGAAAGGACAAAAGGCGACAGGCACAGCCTGAAATACAGGAAATTCATTTAAACCTACGGAAAATCTTTTTTATTGTGAGGGTAGTCATTACACAGAAGAAGATTGCCCACAGCAGTTGTGGAGTCTGTTCTTGGAGATATTCAGATCCCAGATGAACACAGTCCTGAGCAACCTGCTCTTAGTTGCCCCAGTTCTGAGCAGTGGGGTCGGACTTCCCACCCCTCCAATTCTGTGATCCTTCACACCCGGCCAGGCTCCTTCCAAAGTTGCTTAGGTCATAATAACTGAGCTTCCTTGATAGGCTACTGCTATTTTGTTTATAGGAGTATTGATTTTTTTTTTATCCATCTCCCCTTTCACTATAAAGCATTCAGAGTTGCACCTGTATGTATGTTCCCTTCAACAGCAAAGGGATGTTTCCAATCCTTCCTACTGAAGCCCTCTGCTGTGAATGTTACTCAGCCTGAAACCACTTGTGTTCCAATATTACCCTCTGCTTGCCACAGGTACAGCTTTCCCTCTAATTATTTTCATCGAAATCATTTCCTCCACAGCACTTCAACTTTTTCTTTTATTGCCCTACATCCTACTAACATCAGACTCGACACTTTGGTTTCTCATTCTTTCTGTTCCCTCCAAAGCTATAAAACACCCAAGCCCGGAGCCATTCTTGGCAGCTCTGGGTGGTGTGCTTTACCGGAGCACTCTAAGATCAAGTAATGAAAACTTGGTCTGGCACATTCCTTCCTGATCTATAAAACAGTATCTGTGTGTTTTCTGAGAGCTGGGACTGTCATAGGAAAACAGATGGAGTCAGAATGAGTTTCAGGGAAGTTTCTGCTACTTTAAGGAAAAAGTCCCTTCCCTGAAGACAGAAAGAGGTCACGAAGTTTTCCCAAATTCAGTATTACCACTTCTTGTTGGTACTGCTATGGATTGGCACATAGGAATTTTCTTTCCAGTGTTTTTATGGTTTTGTCTCTCAAAGCTAGAAAAAGCATCAAAGAACATTTCCAAGGTTGCAGCAGTGCTGACAGTTAAACACCTGATTTTTATAACGTTGTCAGGCAACAACATCTGGTACAATAATCCTACAAAGTACAAAGCAATTTCTAATTGCTATTATGTATTCTGGAAATAGTGTCCTAATTTACCACAGGCTAAAATGAAAATCATTAGTTTTGCATGAGTCAGGAAATCAGAAATAAAACCAAGTACTGAGAGCTGGTTTTTTTCACAAACAATATCCCTGCAAAATGAGATAGTGACCACTTCATTTGTGTTCCTGTTCCAACAGCTGGTGGTAAGAATGAAGATGGACCTGCTCATTTTTTTTAGCAAAAGCTTTTGTCCTCCCTGAATTCATGGCATAAGCACACCTGTGAAAGAGCCAAAACCAAATTGCCCTCAAAGATATTACATTCTTACACTGGGGCCAAAACTGGCGAGGGAATCCTGTATCCTGGCAATATGTATGCAACCAGAATGCAATGAATGAGAGGAGATCCTGGCTTCTCACATCCCACAAGGTTGGCGTTTTGGAAAACATCTGCTGCACAACTGCTCTGAGCTGGGATTGAGCGAGGGTGGAACCTCATTCATCTGCACGTATTTCCTCCTCTTCCTGCTTTCCCACACACACCTTCCCCCTTCTCAGCATCCTTGGTGTGAAGTATTCCGAATCTGCAGAGATTACCTGGGCAAGCCGAGTTTGCCAGCTGACACAATGACATATGCTAATCTCGGAGGGAAAAGCGAATCGTGTTTTGTTCTGGACTGCAGATTTCAGCTGTGAAAACAAAAAAATGTGTTATCTTGGTCTCACCATTGGCCTCATACACATTTTACAGTTGTAAGGCATTTTAAGCTTATAAGAGATGTTTGGGGAAAGGGAATGTAAGTAAAAAAATGAAATGAAACAAATTGCCAGGGGAATAAAACTGGTGAAGTATGTTGTATTCTGGTTGCATTATAGCTTTTCTTTAAAACCTGTATTAACATGATTATGCAAAAAGTTTAGCGAAAAACTTTAAAGTAGCACAAAATAACCCCTGTCAATTATGCTACAGTACATATGTTGGCAACACTGAAATGTGGACAAAAAATCTATAAAATGCTTTGAACAGCATCCTGTGGGATTGCAAAGTCCTATCCTTGCCTGGCAAACTAGATACAACTTTAATAGCGTTCCCATGGCTACCACCGTGCTGTGTTTGATAATAAACCCGAGGAATCTGAAAAAAATAATAGGAAGGAGTCACATACCTCTGCATATGACTAGGAAAGGGAATTTGACTGATTTGCATACTCAGCTTTGCTGACTGTCACTGCCGTTGCAGTGTTTTCTTTCCCTTGATGTTCTTCTCTTCAGTACAGCTGAAGTACTGCCTCGCAGTTCACTGCAACTTGCCCCCCGTGAGCAGCAGTGCCTCTGACTGCTCCTCTTTTACCCAGCACAAAGTGAAATACATCCTTCTTTTAATTGAGGAAATAATCAAGCTGCCTGGTATTCTCATGAATAGGGAAAAAACCACAATAGACCTTTCCTATGTCACTGAATACTTTGAGAAGAACTAGGGATGGTGATTGTATTCCATTTTGCATTTTATTGTCTTATTTTTATTTGCTGAGGTCTGGCAATATGCTTGGTGTCATGCAAAACAGAGGAAAAACACCCGTGCTGTCCTAGGGAAATCAAATGTGTATAAATACTAGGCATGTATTAATTTGGCTGCTATTGTACAGAGCTCACTGCTGGCGAAGAGAAATAATTTGTAAAGGCTTACATCAGTCCCGATGTCTCCCAGAGTCTTTCTTGAGAGCACTGACGTACACCAGAAGGGCATTAGAGGGATATGGATGTGCAGGCATACTAACCATTTCAGAGAGGTCAAGATTCACAAGAAAGGGTATATGGAGAACAAAATATACTATCAGTTTTGTTACTGTATATTTAGCTTAAGAGGTGGTGAACTGAAATCAGCAAGAGCAGTGGCACGGTACTCAACCGGCCTAAAGAGAGTATGAAATGAAAAGTAGGAGAAAGTGGAGGGGATGGACAAAATGGAAATGGGCAATCAGAGAAATTTTGCAGCAGCATCCCAGATTAAGGTGCAGGGTGGAAGAACATCATGGTAATTTAAGTAAGAGGTTACTACATTGGGATACCCAGAAGTTTTCAGTAGGGAACATCAGAAGAGAAGAGAGACATCTCACCCATGAGTCCTGCTGGAAAACTAGAGGGGGAAAATGAGGGCTAGAAATCAATTCTGAATTTTTGAAGCCCCGTCTGAGAATGGGGAGTGTAAAGGAGAGTGAAAACTGAATGCAGGGAAGGAGAGGGATGTCTCACTTGTCAGTGTGGAAGTGGGACAACGCTGTTACAGCTGTTACAGCTGTTACCTAAACAGGTATGCGTGCACATACTGACATGAACTCCAGTATAAGAAAGATGAGGATAGAGGGACTGATTTTCCGCATAACATCATCCAAGATCAGGGATGATATATAGTAAAGAAAAAGAAATAAAATGAATGTAAGTGGAGCCCCTTGGGGCTTCAGTGTTAAGTGCAAGAGTGGGGAGGAGAAGGGGATTGTAAAATACAGTTGAAGGGCATTTAGAGAGGAGCTAGGAAACTGAAGTGCCATGCTGGATTAAGGTGAGGAAAATGATAGGTTTTGCTGAATGTAGCCAATAGCCTGAGATGGATGGGAGTAGAAAGGAGGTCTAGAGAGAGAAGAGGTCAGAGCTGACCTTGGAAAGGGCTGTTTCGGTGGAGTGGAAATGGCAGATTGAAGCTTGGGAGGGATGTGAGTGGAGACGGATGGCGGAGAGAGCCGGAGCGGCCGAGGCGGGCGACACGCGAAGGGGCCGCGACAGCCAGGAGGGAGCGGCAGCTGCCGAAACACACGGGGCATCACGGCAGGGACCGAACCACGCGATGACATATAAAAAAGCAAAAAGAAAAGAATAACATAAATGAAGGTTGGCTGGAATTAGAAGTGTTAGGCGACTGTAACTTAAGAGAAACCGGGAGGGTGGAAGTGAGTGGGAGAAGCAGACAGCTAACAGAGATAACAGAGGTGAAGAAGACTCCCATGCCAGAGGCTCTGGCAGAGGACAGACGAAATGGGATGTGTGTCTGGGCAGGGAGACTGGAGCTGAAAGGCAGGGAAATGGTATAGCAGCTCGATGGAGGCTGAATGATAGCTGGTCAAAGTGTAATCCTTCATGCTGTGTTGTGTTATTCTAAGACATGATACAGTTTAACACGGCAGAAAAAGAGGAAGTTTAGAATATTTTGCTGCCATTTATGAGCAAAAAAGTCTATTAGCTCATCTAGTCTGCCCTCCAAGACATTGCCGATTTAGGGGCCATTAGAATTCAGCTAGGTATCCCTGTATAGAGCACAGCACAAACAGATGAAGGCATCTGGAGAGATGAAAGTGGCATATGGAGAACTCATCAAGAAATGCTTGCCTCTATCATAAAGCTTTTCCAGTTTCGGTGTTTCCTGTTCCATACCCAGATGAAAAGAAAGTGTTATTGAGCTTCTTTCTAATAAAAGAAACAGAAAAACTCAACTCAGAAGTACCCTTTATTCGATCCCCATCCACATGGATGATCAGGATTCAAATCTGTGTTTGTGTGCACACACAATTTCTGTGTACATTTGATTGGAGTTGATCTGAATCATCTAAAAGACCAAAAAACCAGGCTTGTATCATCTACTGGAAGATGACATATAAAACTGTCTTTTTCATTATTTTTTGAAGAGGTTTAAAATGTGGCCTGCAGGTAACATGGCTTGCTAGCTGTTGGACTAGCTGCCTTCTGCTATTGGTACAGCAAAGTTTGTATTTCCTCTGTCGCAAAAAAGTACTGAGGACACAAGCTGCAATTCCTTGTGACCCAGTACTGCTCACAGGACAGTAAATGGAGTTACTGACTTTACAGAAGGAAGGTGAGGCCCTAATTAGTTACCAACAGAAACAGTAGTGGAAAGCAACATGTTCGACTGGAGAAACTGAGTATCAGTCTTGTTACGTTTTTATATGGCTTTTCTTATTGAATAAGTAAGTTTAAGTTTCATACTTTTACAGCAGCTCTTTACAAAGCATTCTTTCTACCTAATGCTTTGGGTTTACAGCCTTGCCTTGAAATTAATTTAACAGGTTTTTTTTTTACAGAGGCATGGAGATCAGCTTGCCCTTATAGGCCAAGCAATGCTTTCCTTGTTTCCTGAGCCTGTCCAGCAGTCAGAACATCCCCCCCTTTTGGAAACTTTAATTAGAGTAATGGTTAACTGCATAGACTTACTGTCATGCCATTTGTCATTCCAAAATTATAACAAAATCAGCAGCTTGCATTGGCTTTAAAGTTCTTATCACCAGTTAGAATTTCTCACTTGTTTGTAAAGTCTTCTTCTATTAATTATAATATTGATTACGTTGCCACAAATCTCCCTAAAGATTATACCTACGAGATTTAGACTGCTGAAATAAGAAAACATAGAGGAAAACAAGAGCAATGCAGGGAATACACATCTTCTTGCCTGCTGCTTGTTAGCTGGAAGTACTGCAAATCTATTGACAATATGCCTTATGTGCTACTCTTTCATGAGGTTTAATATTTTAGTAAATCAGAAAGTCAGAACTGATTAGACACTTTCGGATTTTAACCAAATGTCTCAGAATTATTACTGTGCCTTAAATAAAGATTACTTTTGCAGCCATATTGCTACTCTGAGGTGCTGAGCAAGGCAGGGGTGGGAACAGTTGTGCGGTATTTCTCCCTCATGTGAACTGGAGCACGTTTCACACTAAACAGTGGAAGTGATGAAAGGAAGGTTCCTGTGCTTCCTCCCCCCATAAATCCATCCCTGAGTGAATGCTATTTTATTTTACTGTGTATGGATGTATTATAAAACAGTTTCAGTGTGGAATTTTAATTGGTACAGTCCAGACGCACATACGAATGATGAGGAATTCAGTTTCTCATTTTTGCTGCAAAAAGGAAAATGTTGTCCTAATTCTACTGAAGGTTGTAGACATCCCGCAGGAGGCAGAACTTTGCACATTGCAAAGAGATTAGAGTCATACTTAGACTGAGTTTCTAGCAAATATTTCCTGGCTTAACAGCATGGAAATGAGTAGGATCTAAAGGAAAAGAAGAACTTTCCAAATGGAAGGTAGACCAAACATTGAACTGTTACTGCAGAGCGTCGTAGAAACCATGCCTTTGCATTAATTGTCCAAGTGATGGAAATATACCAGCCATTCCTTGAAGCTTTAGTGAGTGCCTAATTAATTCACTCCTGGGATCCCACACAAAGTAACAGTCAATTAACTGTTATGCATGCCTGCTGCAGTAGAAATGATCTATATGAGCTACACCTGGAAAGAGTTAATTTGTAGATCAAAACAAAATGAGAAACGCTGGAGGAATAAACACAGGAGAAGGACTGAAGATGGACTTGAATAACAAAAATAGATCAATTCTCCTGTGGATGTGCTCATATAACCCCTCTTAATGGAAATTACATGCATGATACATCAACAAGAAAACATAACCTGAAGTTCATATTTTTCAGTGATAAGATGATCCTGATTTAAAGATTATAATGCTGCAGTGTTAGTCACTGATCTTTACCTGCAGTTCAAGAAGTGGAGTGTTGATTTAGAAAGAAGAAGTACATGAAGTAAGCAATTAATTATTTTTTGTTTAAAAATATTATGAAAAATATAGGGTTAACTGTTTCAGTGGAAAAGGTGTGCTAATATGTATTTAGAGATTGAACTGAGGTTAAAAAACAAGTGACGCTAAACTAGTGGATACTAAATTTAGATCTTAATGGTATAGTGTCAAAAGCTAAAAGCATGTTATTTACAAGTTATTAAGATCTCAAATCAGTGCATCTAAGTACAGATTTGTAATGAAATATAAGGTTGTGTAGACAGAATTCATTGGGCTCTGATAAAGGTACTTAAAGACAAGAAATTGCTATACGTGTTTATGGAGCATAGAGTGTAATATTGGTGTATAACTCTGTGAAGACCTAATAAAATTTAAGAACATTTAAAGGCTGGGATTCAGTTAGCATATGGAACAAATAATGATTAGGCTTTCAAACAGTCAAGATGGTTGGCAAAAGAACACCTTTAATGGCGATGAAAAATCCAGATGGAATAGCAGATGAGAAGTGCCACATGAGTAGAAATAGAGAATGTGCTATTCAGAGCTGTGAGTACAGAGGCCTGATTTAAAGCCCAGGAGATCCATGCGAGGATCCCTCACTTCCCTCAGCAGTGATTTATATATTTACTGCCATATCAGGAAAAAAATTATGAAAAGCCAGACACAATGCCAATCACTGTGGTATCTCACTGGAAGTATTATTTCCAATAACAATTCCTCATTAAGAACAATTTCTTGAGATATGTCAGTCCTCCGTGTTTAAATCAATGTTAACACATGCTTTATTGGTGTTATATAGCAGTAATTAATCAGAATCTGTGGCAGTACATACAAAATCTATTATGGTTATGGAGTTACTTTTAGCAAGCAAACTTGCATGCTTATCAGAAAATGAAATATTTGCTAGGATATGTTTTCTTTAGAAAACTACCACACTGGCAGCAATTCTTATTAACTTAAACTCATATCATATATATTATCATATCTTAGATTTATGTCATTAAGTACTCTACAGTTACATGAACCATTACACTTACCTCAAGAATATTAGCAATAAATTTCCAGAGTTTTCTGATACAATAAATTTTATCTTGGAAACAGGAATATTACAAAGAACGAGATCTCAGCCAGCTCTTCTAAGATTTCTGGGTGCAAGACACCTAGGATTACTAATTTTAAAAAAAGTTGGATTCTAGAAGCAGTTGTTTAACATCTTCTGAAGTTATCACTGGAGAGCAAAATGCTTATGTTCGCCATACAAGTATTTTATTTGTTTTTTTTTTCCTGAACACACAAACCCACCATTACTATTTTTATTATCTCCACATAGTAGTTGGCACATGGTGCTGGATTTTGTTTAAAGGCACCTCTTTTTGTTTTTCTCATCCCCTACCAATTTTTCCCAATACTTTCAGCTTTTCTTCTCAAAATTTATTCTTCAGACAGATTGATTTATATTGATTACTCTTTCCTCCCTGTTAAATGTAATTTTTTTTCCTAATTTGTTTATTTAGCTTGATGTGGGGAAATTGCCCCCTTTTTGACTATGAGATTTTAAGGGTTTTTTTATTCACTTTAATAAAAAAATCCTAATTCTTACTCCTGGTTTGTTTTTTTTTTTAAATCTCCCTCAGTCAACTTCATTTATAATTTCCCTCAATTTTGAAATTATTCTTCTTAAACTAGCTGGACATCCTACTACACAATCAATGAAGAATAAAAATTGCCTAATTGATGTGTTTTCATAAGCCTGAATTTTAAGGCTCTGATCTGCAGTTCAAAATTATAGCCTCACCCGGTACGTTACTTTTGCTACAATACTACAGTTCTGACAAAACACCTCAAAACACTAGACAGCCAGCTTAATTTTCAGCGGTGTTCATGCAATTAGATGGGTCTGCACAAGACCTTTAACACAACAAAATCTTGAAAAGAAATAAAAGCACAGGATTAAAATGTGGTGACCAGCAAACTCATCACTTTATGACTGCAGATGAGAAGGAACTTGTATAGGAAGAGACTTCAATATAAATTTTTATGTCTAATAATACATTATTAGACTTTTAATAATGAAAGCCTGGTTCTTTCACTCCCACCTTACTGTCCTGTCCCTAGTTATAAACAAATGTGGTGATTTTGAGTCAAGTGTCTTAGCGAATTTGTGATAGAAGAAGATACTTTGCAACTCCGGCATTCAGATGCTCAGTTAGTAACGCAGGCATCAGAAAAGACATCACTAACTTCTAACAGAAATACGTATATTTATTTCTCTCTTATCAGAGAAGATAAGACACCTCTCCTATCCGGTACCAAAATGACTGCATGTAACTGTTCTCACTGAACAAGAATCAAACCCAACATTAATGACACACTCAGAGGTTGGTTTTTTTCCTTTTTTTTTTTTTTTTTTTTTTTTTAAGTGAAACCCATACTTTTGTGTAGACCAGACCATTTTGAAGGATTTAATTCTCCTAGTGAGTAACTGGTAGGACACGTTGACAGCTGTGTTGCCATCGCTCACCGTTTAGTGGGCAAAAAAGAGAGGGAAAGGTAACTCAGCTTGCTAAGACTATGCTTGCAGTAATAAGCTTGTGCCAGTGGTGCAGTTTCTAGCAGCCCTAGAGCTCATTTAAGGATGTTATAATGACCAGGTGAGCTCGGTGTGAAATTTCCACTGATGTCCAAACCTCCCAGTGATCCACGCTGCTTTTGTGGACTGGCTGCACTCAGGCTTGACTCAAAGCAACTGCCTCCCTTAGCAAGAAAATTTAAGCCCTTGTGGAGGCGATGGATATGACGATCCCCTAATACAGCCTAAATCTTCATCCGGGACAGATCCAGACTGGCTTTCAGGACCCCCATGCTACAACTCGCCCTCTGGGTTATTCTTCTCATTCACAAATTAGAACTGGAGGACGAGAGAAAAATCTTGGACAACACCTATAATCTGGCTGAAAAAAAGACAAGACATCTGATCGATTGGTTGAGCTAAAAACCTACCAATGAAATCAGGAAGTTTAGCTTTAAGGAGAGTTCATGAACTTAAATGATGGTCTGGTTCTGTACAAGGCTCTTAAGATGGCAAAGTCTTGAAAGGAAATAAAAGGACACAATTAAGAAAGTTGACCAGCAGACTGATCATTTCATATCTGGTTAGCCAGCACAAATGTCATTTTAGGCATGAGATACACAAAATTTAAAACCTCATTTAAATGGAATTCTTGTGCACTTATGAAACATGTAAAGTGTATTACTGCAATTTAATAAACTCTGTTCCTCTGCACCTATTATAAAGTAAGCCATATACTCAGGAGGGTAAGATAGGTTCTTAATACCAGCGAAGCAAACCTTCATGAAAAATGTGCATTCCAGCTCAGAGACAGTTTACAAATTAAAACAAAACAGAGAAATTAAATAAAGGATGATGCATAAGTTAACAGTGCCTGGAGGCAGCCTTAGCTTTAATGCCAACAAATCATGCAGGTTTTACATAGTTATTCACCCTGGTATTCAATAAAAAATGACGTTACTGTAACAATACCAAACATATCCTTAAAGAAACACATTCAGCAGTAAGTCATATGAACTTTACACTGCAGTGAAGAGAGTAAATGTATTATACATTTAAATAATGCATGTTTTCTCAGGGTTAGAAACTTAAATATGACTTGTGAGGTAGCACTGGAAAGTTATAGTCAGTGAACTGAATTAGGAGTTACTGTATGATAGGACAGTTATGACATGAGCTCACTGAAATATATATGGTTGTATTATCTTAAATATTTTGAAATGAAAAAAATATTTTTTCCCTAAAATAATCCTTTTTTTCCTAGTAAACAAATGTTCGTGAGTTTTCTGTCTTATTTTCGCCATTATTTGAGGTGAAAATAGAATAAAGATAACATACTGAAGAAATAAGAAATAGAGAAAGAGAGAGAGAAGGAAAGAAAGAAAAAGAAAAGAAAGATAAAGGGGGGAGAAATTACAAACCTCCATTTGGCAACCTCAAAAGTTTAAAAGAAATCACTTTTTGCATATTTAGGGGGAAAATGAAAGATCAACATACCATTAATACATAATTTTTAGTTCTCCTTTCCCATGTAAAAAATACCACCACCCCCAAACAAAGATTTTCTTGAGAATTTAATAAATAAATATTTTCTGAAGAACAGTATTTCGGGGTGGATTAAAAAAAAATCAGTAAATTCAAAAAACATTTGCTACAGGAAAAAATTCTGATTGCCATTATTAGTGTTGGTTTTGTTGCTACTTTTGTTATTCTAACTAGTGTATATTTTAATATTCATGAAAACCACTTCTTTCCAGCAAAAGTCTAAGCATAAGGCAGACCCTTACATTGTTAATCATGTAATCACTTACATTGCTGTTCTAAGACTCGTGTATATTCAGTTGCTTTAGGAAGTGAAAGAGAAACAAGAAAATGGAAAACACTGTGCCTATGCTATTCTCCTTGTCCAAATGGTTTGAATTTAAATATTAAATTGAATGAATAACTCTGAATAATTGAAGATTACAATCTTCACAATTATTCACACAAATGGCTGATCTTATTTTAATATTTCAGCACTGCTTCATTTCTTATGGCAGAAGAAAAGAGGATTTTAGATGGTAACATGAGGGAAAGGTCAGGCAAGAAACAATTTCTTGGTTTTACTTTCACCTTGGCGTAAAAAGCTGCGGAGCGATGATGCCCTGCTGGGGCAGAGTCAGGACCAGCTGTAACTCACTTCTCTATTGCCCCTGTTATTGGCATTGGGGTTTTTTTTCACATCAGACTTTCTGGAATTGATACAACTGCAAACCCTTCCCTTGGAAGACTTCTATGACATCTGGAAACACTATATTTTTGTAGAAAAAAAGGTTGGTCCCTTTTCAGAAGAGAAAATTGCTGCAGGTGACGTTAGAAAGGCAGTGGGTGAGACTTCCATTTGGGCAGAGTCTATATAACCTGACTGCCAAAACAAGAAGAAAAGGAAGGTCTTAAGAGACAGGGCCTGGGGGAAGGGTCAATAGCACGAGGTCTGACTGTAACGCGATGGCTGTATCTGATTTTGTCAGTCGTGTGTGAAGGGAACTGAGTGCTTGAGAAGGGAGCGAGGAGCCAGGCTCCCACAGTTTTGAAGAAGTGTGGTGTTCAGGGTGGGAGTGTGGGCTCAACTCCACTGTTACTCAGGGTCTGTGGTATGCGCTGGAGTAGGAGGAAGCCTCATGTCTTTCCTTTTTTCTACCAAAGGCTACTCTTCACTTGGCCAAGCAAGGGAGCCGACTGAAACCAAGGTGCTTCCTCATCACTGGGAATACAGTGCAATTGTAGTAGCAGCTTGAGACAGACTTTTGAAAAACCTCACCTGTTCTTACAGCATGTAGCTTTCAGAAGCTTGTAGGGATGGATCCCACCTCTGATGGATGTCCGCCTTGTGATGAGACCACAAGAGCAGGTGAGACGTGGGACAGTCATACTGCCTGACCCATTGCATCAGAGCCTGGACACATGCAGGTCAGCCCTCATGAGGATCTTGCATGCTGGTAGGCTCGAGGATAACTTAAGCCTCGTGGACATAAGACAGTTTTGGGTCTGAATGTGCACTTGAAACATGAAATAGATGTGCTGGTTGAAATTGTGCAGGGAAAATGGGATACCAACATACAAGCTGGGGTGGAAAGGTAAATCTGTTGTGGTGTTGTTGCTGAGAAATAACAGTTTCTTTTCTTTAGAGACACTCATGCGTCGTAACGTTTGTTGAGTTCTGCAGCCGCTGCAAGGACAATTACACTTGGCAGTGCAGGGATTTAATAAGTGTTCCTGTGCTACATGTATGTTACATCTGTTTGAAAACAAAAAAGAAGAATCAGCTAGGATCAAGACCGGATCAAGACATAAGCATTAAAAGATGTAGGCACACGATACACGTGTCTGAGGGGAATGCAATTCCTTTCTCCAGGTAGCTTTGTGCAATCATCACTGTCTGGACTTAGAGCTGGGCTCAGGAAAGGAAGGCAAGTTTCCTGAAACTGGAAACAGAGCCAAAATTGGCCCATACCCAGAGCCTGGGCTGTGATAACTACTCCCATGGCAATTTTACACATTTCACGCAATGATTCTTTTAGTATGAAACACAGAAACATTCTTGGCAGCAAAAAAACAGAATAAATGTGAAGTGGCCCAGCCACATGTTATAGAAAACATGAAAGGTACCACAACATGAAAATTACCCCAACCACAAGTTACAGACTTCTGCTCATTTTGCCCAAATGAAGTTCAAATTCTTTTTTGCATTGGGACTTTCCTTTAAAATGGGAATTGAGAGTCTTTCCATCAGTCAGCACTACTTATACCATGAAGATTTAGACTTTCTTGTGAGAACCCGCAGGTGGCTGAACCACACAGAGCTGAGGTGGATTTTGGGCTGGTCTCCAGTTCCCTGCATAAACAATCCAATGATTAGGTTATTATGTAAAAAGCAGCCACCTAAAAATGTTTTTAGGGTCCTTGGTTCTTTAGATGTGTAGTAGACACGCTGAGAGGTCATTTATCAGATCAAAATCCTTAGGGGACTTCAGAAAAAACTAATTTGGCAAGATTAATCTAATCTGTTTTATATGTCTACAGTGCAGACAGCCACTTGGGCCCATCTAGGGTGTGATTCATCTTCCGATATAGACATTGAAAACAGATCGGTTGACACCTGCAGCAAAAATGCCTATTTCTTTCCATTGGCTCTGAAGAGATTATAAAACCTGTCCTGTTATAAAGCATTCTTTCCACTGGTTTGCACAGACATAGGTTTCTATACATTGAAGACATCTAAACTTAGAAGACATGACTTTTGTCCCTATGTTGACCAGGCTCAGATAAGAGTCAAGTCCCGAGTTGCTCAGAATTGGAGTGGTTTCAGGCACTTCCAGAAGCAATTTCAAAGCTTTTCAAAACAGATGAAGGACTCAGCTAGTAAATTTAATCACTTCTAGGATGAGGTAAAGCGGAGTACGGTTTTCAGATCATCATTTGGGCCCCGGGCAAAACTAAGCTTTCATGCTTTCAGAATGCAAACCTTGGTTAGACGAACTTTTGGATTCATATTTTCATGTAAATTATGGGTTTTATTTTGTTTAGAAACTGTTTCTAAACTTTAGCATTAAACTCTTTGTTCATGCAAAATTTGTCAAGATTCGGTTAGTTTATTTGGCAACCACTAGCCTACTTGCCTCTGCATTCACTTCTTTTACTAGCAGGCCACAATATGTAGCCCTTTTTTTGGAAAAGACCTAGAAAGAATCTTGACCGAGAAGATCATTTATGAGTTACAATGGTCAACTAGTGCGTGTTGTTCCATATCCCTTCTGCTGCAGTCAGAATCAGCTGGTGCTAAGTTGTCATCTGTAGCTCATATGCAGAACTTGCTAGAGGTCAAATTATGATTCATTTTGGAAATGACAACCACACCCTCTGCAATTTTCGTAACTGGCAAAACAGATATGAAAAAGTCAAAAGACAGAAATAGACGTAACTTCAATTGATATTAGAGTCTAAAGAGGCACATTGCAATTTTGCATTTATATGCAGATATCACAAATAAGGCAGAATCGTTCATGCTCTAATATCCTGTACATAATTGACTGTGCCTTTGTATCTTGTTTCTTGCTAATTTTCATTGTCTTGCATTTCAGACTAATCTGAATGCATCTTGTGTGACTTGAATAGATGAGACTGAACTGTGCCCCCGCATACTGACATTCTTCCTTATCGCTAGCCACAAGGACGTATTAGCTTATTTCTGTTCTGAAAGCTACACAAAAGGTTGCCTAGTTTCTCACTGAGTTTGTAGCACCATGAATTCCACCTGCCAGAACTCCTGCTCACATTTGATATCCATGCTCTACGACAGCTTTCCAGATAGTATAATTGAAATCACAGTGTTAAACGTCTTCCATGACTGAGCCCTAAATCACTAGTTGCTTCCCCATAGGTTACTGCTGGCAATACTGCTGTTTGCTTCTTGTTTTAAAAGACGCTGGTTTGTGTTGGGCAGATGTTGAAATGATTTCTTCCCAAATTATTTGGTCAGTGTCCTGTCTTCATGTTTAAAATCATACTTCTGGCATTTGTGTTTAAGCAGAGGACCTTTTCCTCCTTCCAAATTAACTTTTTTAACATCAAGGATCAGTTTATTTTGAACAGTGGAGAATTAAAAACTGTGATTCACTCTGAGAATTAGGATTGCCAAATGGCACTTAGCGTAATAGGAGCTGAACTCCCCTAGCTTTTTGTTTGTTAAGCGTCTGGTGGTTTAGATGGACCTCAAGAGTAAAATGAAATATTTTCTATAACTAGAGAGTGTAGTCATTATTAATATAAGTAAAGGCCAGCTCCATATGCTGGTGACCTTGGAAGCAGCATTTCATAGTGTCGTGGTTTAAACCCCAGCCAGCAACTAAGCACCACGCAGCTGCTCGCTGAATTCCACCCCCCCACTAGTGGGATGGGGGAGAGAATCGGAGGAAAAAAAAAGTAAAACTCGTGGGTTGAGATAAGAACAGTTTAATAGAACAGAAAGGAAGATAATATTTAATTATAATAAATAAAAATAACAATAATAAGATGACAATAATAATAATAATAAAAGAATTGGAATATACAAAACAAGTGATACACAATGCAATTGCTCACCACTCGCCGACCGATGCCCAGTCAGTTCCCGAGCAGCGATCCCCCCCAGGCCAACTCCCCCCAGTTTATATACTGGGCATGAGAAGCTGAAAAATCCTTGACTTGGTATAAACACTGCTTAGCAACAACTGAAAACATCAGTGTGTTATCAACATTCTTCTCCCACTGAATCCAAAACACAGCACTGTACCAGCTGCTGCAAAGACAATTAACTCTATCCCAGCTGAAACCAGTACACATAGGTAGAAAGCAACATCAGTTACTGGGAAGCTGTGAGCCTTTTGAAGAAGCCACCTCAATCACGCTGTCACCAGTCCCATCAATTACAAGTGATTCTGAATTACTGGCTAGGCATACTACACCATTTTGTTATTCTAGTCATAATCTTATAGTCAGATTCAGAAAGTGCTGCAGGAAGATGGTGTAAAAGCAGCAAAATTCAACTAGTGATGGCATCAAGCAGATCCATACAGGCCAAGGACTGGGCTCTGTGCCTGAATGTTGGTTGCCAATGTCTCAATTAGCATCAGTCTGCTTTTTGAAAAAGGTGGAGTTTTGCTTTCTTTTGGATTAGTGGATGTGAAAGAAGGTTGGGGTTTTTTTGGTGTTCTGCATTGTTTTCAAGCCCTGTTGCACAATTTCGAAGTGCGTTTCAGAAACTATTTCACGTTGACCCTACTGTCCCCATTTATAACTAGGATAATGTGTTTTCCTCCACACATTAAAATAACTAATTACAACTAAAAGCAAGCGCTTTCAAAGACTTTGATAAGAAATGATAAACGCACAGAGGTGAGGTACTAATAAACACTATGTAGTGGCCTGGCTTTCATCACTGTGGTGTCTGTTTTATTTCAGGGCCTTGCACTTCCCTTCTCCAGTGTCCCAACCTGGTTATCCTGGGTTTCATTGCCTGATTTTGATCCAAACCTTACCCTGGTTTAAGAAAAACTCATCATCGAAACCAGCAGAAACCTCGTTTACCTTTAACTTGGTTAAGTTAATATTTTCTGAAGAGTATCATTTTGCCTGAAGAACTTTGGGCAGCTCTACTGATTTCTGATAGCTTTTAGATCCAGGCTGCTCAGGAGACTGGGTATCTGCATCAGAGGAACTGTCTGTTCCAAGCATCCCCTGAGACATGTGCAGGTTCCCTCCACTACAGCGAAGTGGAGACTGTCTGCTCAAAGGCTCAGCAATCCTGAACGAAAATACAGAGAAAATGCAGGGCAGTTCTGCTGATGAGGTACGTTTCAAATAAGAACCACACTAATCTGTACCCCTAATGGCTTACTGCAGCTCTAAATTGCGTTAGCACACAGCAATGTAATGAAGGAAAATAGGTGAATATTTGACAATTACGATTTTTAAAGGTGATGGTGATAAAAATACTCTACTTGTGTTATTGACATAAGGAATAATGAAACAGCCAGTAATTATGGCACATAAAACATTTTCTGTGAGTAAAATTGGTATTATGTGACTCAGTTGCACTAAGTATTCTTTTTTCCAACACTGTTGACCTAGCTGAAAACTGTGGATGTGTTTTATGTAAAACATAGTAGTAAAAGGATAACTGAAGATAGCGGAGACAAAGGAGGGTTAATACATAGGATTTATTTTTGTTTGTGTTTTTTATTTGCTTTTTAAATTCATACATAAATGTATATTGTCTGTTGAGATTTCATAATATTTTTCTCTATTAGAGCAAAGCTGCTTGCCTTGATAATTACACATATTTGGAAAATGACTAATATTAAAAGCAAAATCATTCTATATTCCTGCTGTGTTTCTCAGATTTTTTTTCTTAGAATCATTGCATGTTCTTTTCAAATTCTCCTGCCTCTCACTTAACAGAAACTATGCTTTTCTATAACTCTGTGTGTGTTGGACCTTCAACAACAAATTAGTACCTCGGAGCAGGGCACAGAGAGAAATGGTTCATGCAGTGTGTGTGCGCATCTGACTGTGTTATTAATTGATCTTAATTCTTCTTTATTAATGAGTTCTTCAACCAAACACCTATCCCAAAGGAAAAGAAAAAATAATTTTAAAAAACAAAACAAAACAGAAATAAAACAAACTAGTTTCCTTGTGCCAAAGGAGGAGTGGCTGCTTAATATAATTTCACATTTAATGGTGCACTAATAAAGTGAGTTTCACACTAATACACCCTGGGTTTGGTCCTTCCTTAAGGTATAAATATTTTGATTGTTTCAAATGAGAGCATGTATTGTGAAAGTAGTATAGATGCTGAGGAAAAGTGTTCTTTTGTATGAAAGAAACCATTTTTAACACTTCTCTTAAGTTTGCTAAAAATAACGTAAAATGCTTCACCGCTGCCACCAGAATTAATCTATTACATGAAGAGCAACATTGTCCCCTAGTGGTAGAAGAAATATTTTGTCCCAGGCAAAGCGAAGGTTGATTCCTGCACTGAAGTGTTCAGTGCTGTGGGTTTCCAGAGAACAAAACATTCCCCAGCAAATATGGGTAGTGCTAAAATCTCCCAGGGTTCAACTATGCCTTTTCTCCCAAGAAAGGGAATTTATTTTTAACAGCAAGGCACAGTATTCAGTAGAGTATTCAAATGGCACAGAAAATTAATTCAATCAAGTCTGGTCTTCAAATAGAAAAGCTAGTTGTATGATGATCAAGCTGTAGCATACACATACATGCATACATACACATGCACATGTTTGTATATCAGATGCAGTGGATTTGCAGGTGAAATATTGTCTGCGAAACAATGAAGAGAGAAGGAAGGGAAACCACAGAATTTACTCGATCTGATATGGGATGATGCAAGTCAACTTTTTTGTTTCATTGAAGTGGGACAACAAATTAAACATGGCCAAGTGTTTGGCTGATGTGGTGTCATGACACGTAAACTTGAGTAGTAGCACTTGGGAGGAGTCCCCAGAAACTGTCCTAAGAGGAGAGGGCCCTGGTGACGTTTATCTTTACACACCAATGTACAGAACTGGGCAAAGCTTAATAGTCTTCCAAGTCTTCCCACTCTCTTTCAGTGATGTGAAGCAGTAAAGCTGAGAACGACCAAATAAGCTGTACTGAGAAATTTCAAGTATTGCCTCTTACCCTGGGTGTCCCAACAGAAAGACTGACCCAACAAACCAGCTGCTCAAAGACAGGACCGGCCGCTAGTCCTTGCTCTGGAGCCAAAAATCCTCAGGTTGCCAAGAGCCCTGCTAGAAGATTGTTCAAACTAGGGTCCCTTGAATTCATGTAAAAGAAAAACATGCATGGAGAAAATTCCTTCTTCAAGAAATTGACATTTCCTGATTAAATTGGTTTCTGCTTGAAAAATCCCTGCCAGCTCTAGTGATGAAGTTGTCAATGTCTGACAGCCTTTCATAGATTTTACTGGGACATGTTCTCTCCTTCTGCTATCATTAAACTTGTTCCTTTTCTTCCCCTCCCTCTGCACTCTGTCATTCCAAGTAATACTTTCTCAAAATAAGTTCTATTGAAAGAGAATAAAGGATCGAGAAACTCTATGAAGTCTTGAGACTGGCAATATTGCCAAATATCACAGTGCACACTGCACCACTTCTTTCTACTCTCTTTCCTGCAAGCTCACATCTTCTAGCTAGCTCACTTCTATTACAATCTGCTTGAAGCTAGAGCTATGTCTTATTTTGTGTTGGACATAGGAGAGGAAAAAGGTGGAGGCAATAATCCTCTCTGGGCTTCCCAAGCATCGTTATGGAATGGGACAAGACCAGGATGTAGTTGGCAGGGTAATAAACCAGGAACATGTCTAAAAATTAGCAAAACCAGAGTGAATAAAGAAATTAACTCTGCAGCCTATTGTCTTCAACCGCATAGAAAGATCTCCCTTCTCCTGCCATTAACCATCAGCCTAATAATTAAGGCATTTTCCCAGGAGGTAATGAATGTCATATTGAACCTTGCCATAAGGAAAGTTTCATTCAGCTCTTCTACATGTTGAATGAGTACACAAAACAAAAGGCTGGGATTTAACAGATTGGTGCTGCCAGCAGCATCCAGTCCTGGAGGTATGGGTCCATCAGGACAGTTAGGTAGACAAATCCCTTTTACTGAGTCCCACCAGACTTTGATAGTATGTGGGTGCTGAGGGGCTCAGTCTTTGCAATAAACCCAGGCACAGAACCCCAAGTCCATGTCGTACATCAGCTGGCTGGGGCTGGGAATTGCCCTGACTTCTCAGACCTAGGTCTTTTTTTCAAATGGCCATGCAGACAGCTTCATCATGACATATCATCTTGTCCTAGCAAAATCAGGGCCTCTGTAGGAAAAAAAAATGGTTATCATGTTTGTTTAGTACTAGTCATGTAGTTTTGTCAAGGACAGATGGGGTAGATTGGATTGGCCAGAATGGAATCATATAGTTCTGTGCACACTTGTGCACTCTAGTGTGTATTTGAGGTTTTTTTTTTCCCCAAGTAAGCTACCCATATCACATTAAGTCCAATTATGTGGGCATTTCTGAAGGTGAACAATATGGGGAGCTGATAAGAGCCTTAAGTCAAGGGTTTAAAGCCCTCATGGAGGTCTGTGGAACATCAAACTTGAGTGGGAAGAGGCTCCAGGTGGTTGTGGCAGCTCGGTGAAGGCTGTGGACGTGGAATTTCATTCATAGGTGCTGTCCCCTTCCTGCTCCTTGGTTTCTGTTCTGTTTGTGCCTGGTCACCTGTGAGTCATGTGTACAAGAGTGGAGGCCCCTAAGATTTTCTAGATTAAGTGTTAAGACAGTCTGGCTTTTGCTGAAGTTTCTACTGATGTAATTGAATGAAAAAATTTGCATGAAGGGCCATCTGTAGCTCACTTGTGCCACAAAGTAGGGACATTGTGAGTTAAAGCCTTATTAGTCCCTTGCTACATCCTCTGCTGAGACAAAGAATTTTCAAAAAAGGTAGTTTTCATTAATTAATCTAGATGCTATCTACTGACTTACTAGTGTTAACTTTTTTCCAGTAAAATTTATGCTTTTTTTTGCTTTTTTTTTCTTATTGCTTCACTAATTAGAATTAGAGTTTAGCATTTATAAGATTTTTTTTGCTACGGAAACAATAAGATACTTCATTTCATATCATAAATAAAAGTGTCAGAACAGTTTTTAATGTGTTTCTGTATATATTGTACTGATACTTAAAAGTTACTCATGAGTCTTTTCGAAAGAGTTAGCAAATCTTTCTTAATAAATGTAACTGGGGCTTTGAATGAGAGTTTATTTCTGCATTAGGTAAGGCAAATAATTCAATTTATCTTTTCCAGAAGTGGTAGGTATATGGTGAACAGATGGTAAATTACAATTTACAGCTAACTTCCTAATGCTAAATTAGAATTTTTAAGGAGAGCCACCAGTTGCATAATTCATATTTATGCTGCATCATAAAATGAAAGTCAATTTGTGTAGTTTTAAATACATCCTGTAAACAGTATTACATAGCCAACTTTTCTAAACAGAACAAAAGAGCAAATGTCTTACAGAACACCAAAGCAGACTATACTGAAAAAAAAAAATATTAAATTCTTTTCTTAATTTCCATTAAAAGTGTGGATTGTAAACATATTGAAGCCTATTCACTTCCAAAACAGTCAGCGATATTACAGGAAGGAAAATGTACTAGTAACTGCAGATTAATTTTCAGTATAAATTAGCAGGCCAAATGTGATTGTTGTGAACGATGATGAGTGTCTTCTATTTCAGTGAAGGGCCCACAGCAGCAGACCCTCTGGGGAGGAGCTGTCACTCCTGTTACCTCTTCAATCTTGACCAGAATCCATCACAAACCAAAGGAAACCTTCGTCACCAGGGGGAAAGTCCGGAGGCCACTTGATCCCCCGCCGCTCAGCACAGGGCAATTACAAAATTAGATCCAACTTCAGAGTCACAGCAGGTTGCTCAGGGCCATATCTGGTGATGTGTTGAGTAACTTCAAGGACAGGTTTCCGCAACTTTTCTAGGCAACCAGTTTCCAACCTGAACACTCCTACGGGTATCGTCTAAAAATTGCCATTTAGGGGAGGAAAGAAGAACAAAATAGAGCAAGGCCATAGGGAAGTGAAAGCAAAATGGAAAAGACATAAGGGATGATGGAAGGTTAGTGAAATGGTACAGCTGATGGCAGACAGAAGTAATTAATGCATTGCGTAAAATAAGAAGGTAGTTAAAAAGCTAAATTCATGTAAAGGGGAGCTAGTAAAGCAAAGTAGAAATGGTGATATTTCACATATTACCTGTTACTGAAAGCAGGAGTCTACAACCAGAAACTTCAAGTCCTTCTTTGTTCTGGCAACTGTAGATTTATTTGTTTGTAAGAGTATTTAGGTACACCAAACATTGTCTCTTCTGTCATTTAAGAAATAACAGAATGTATAACTGAGGAAAACATGACCATTTCATAAAATTGTGTGATTTTCTTTTTTTAAAAAAAGCTCTTTTAAAAGAGTACGACTTCTCTTTTCACTGCTTTTTAAAAACTTCACCATCTTTTTCACTGAAATAGCATGGTAATCTTCCACAAAGACAACCTTTGTGCCCATATGCTTTATACCCCTGCCTGCTTGCATGTAGCCTGTGCAAGTCCTTTTACGCTGATTACTTGCCATTAGATGACTGCCATATGAATTTTCCCAGGTTGATGCCAGACTAATGTTTGAATTCTGCGTGGCTATATTGCAGATAAACTCTCTAATTGTTACAAAACTCTCTGAAAATATCCTTAGCATGCTTCAGTAATAGAGTAACCTCTCTGATAGTTTTACAACAGTTTCTGCCATCTTAATTGACAGAAATTTAGGAAAAGAATTCTTAGGCTGCCAGGAAGCCATTGAAATGCTTTTTTTCTCTTACTAGTTAGCAGTGGTGTTACAGTTAATGGTTCCTGAATGGGATTGGAAATTTCTAGCTGTTCCTTTTACTCCCTAAGCATGGCAAGGAATCTTATGTTTACACTAAAATATTGTATCTTGGCAAGTTCTGACTGTAGTTAAAGGGCTGTTAGCCTTTTCATTATGAACCCAATTAAAACGTCCTAGCCTTTATCGGTTCAAATAATATTAAGGATATTACTTAAGCATAGTTTTGTATTCATCATAGAGCTAATTTGAAATCTAACCAGCAATTACGTTTGTTCTTTCCTTCTAAACATTTTCTCAACTTCCTTAATTATGCATATCCCCTTATTTTGCATTCTGAAGATTGTCTGTGGTTTGGACTCTAGTAATTGTTTATAGACAGTTACGTGCTCTGGGGTTTATTTTCTTACTGTCTTGCAGGGAAGGGAATAATACTTGAAGAATCATCCCACAGAACAGCACATCTGCCCACAGTCTTAAATTCAGTCCTGTCTTTCTCGACAACAGTTTTGGTCCTCCAGGAAACTGTTAGGGTAATTGTCAATAAAGCTCATTTAAATCATTTTCTAAGGGTGATAACAAATGAGTTCAAGTGACACTAGTTGCAGCCATTTAAGAGGTTTTTTTCTTAGAGTGGTTTTGTCCCTCAGCCACAGCACTGCAAGCACAATTTAGCATGTTCCCAGCCTCAGCCTCTTCAATAAGAAGTCTTTGGCTTTATCAGAAATATGTCTTCATTCCAGTTTAAGCATCACTGAATCCCTTCAACAAGTTCTTTATTTAAGCCCAAAGCCTCAGGCTGCAGAAGAACCAGAAAGTTAGGCTAGGCTAGGTTAGGTTAGGCTAGACTAGATAGGTTAGGTTAGGTTAGGTTGGGTTAAGTTAACCTGGGCTGGGCAGCGTTGGGTTGGCTTGGCTTGAATTGGGTTGGGTTGCGTTGGGGAGCTGATATTCAGTGGCATACATACATCGGTGTGTAAATTTTACACAAGAATTTAATGTTGTGTGATTTTTCAGGGTTTTGGTGGTGGACAGAGCAGGCAGGGGAGTCTTCTCAGGTGAGATACAGGACAGCAGTGCTTACACAGACAATTGTGCAGTTCTGCATGAACTCTGGGAGACACGTCTTCTTCAGGGTCCTTGAAATTCCAAATCAAAACTAGATTTGGGAAAGACACGCCCTATCATAAATGTATTCTCAGTGAACGGTTTCCTGCTTGGACACGTATTCTGCATAAAAGATCCTTTAAAAACTATGATTTGCTTTCCTTTCAAATGCTTTGTGCCAGTGCCATTTGCAAAACTGACTTGTGGAACAGTTTATGGGTCCTTTTAGTTATTAAAATATTGGCCTCCTACACACTGAGGACTAAATATTTGTTAAGTAACATATTAAACAGCCCAAGACATTCAAAGGACTTCTAGAAAAATCAACTAATTAAATAGGTTTTATTATACAAAAAGAGTAAGAACAGAAAACATTTCATGGAAATTTGGATCCATATTTAGACTAAAGACCTTGTAGAATAAAACATGCCCATCAATCCCTGAAAAGTGTTAAAATAATAAACACAGTTGTCCAGATCTAGTGTGACATTTAGACACTGTGATGCTCAGCAGCACACAGATTGGGGCTGGGTACCCAACCCAGAAGTCAAAGTCAGAATTTTGAGGCCAGTGTTTCAGACACACCGAGGACAGATTTTTAGTAAGGGTGAGATTCACAGCTACCCAATAACTTACTGAAGGACATCTAAGGCAGTTTGTAAGGAAAATGGAAGGACAAGCTGCGTCTGCAGTTCTACGGTTTCTTTAACAATGTCACTGAGGGCTGAACTTACGCATCCTGGGGAATTAGGATCTACAGCCTGATGTCTTCTCCTGCAGCTGGGCACCTGCAACTTCATTGCAGGCAGAGGACAAGTTCACTCTTACCTCTGAGAAGGTGGATCACAGTGGCCAATCACATCATGGTTAATAGACATGCTTTGGAGGTGCAATCCTTCCAGCCCAGAGAAAGCTGCCAAGTTACACACTCTCATGCATACAAGTTATGGCCTATGTCTCCTGCTGATGGAGACGTCATGCCTCTGGAGAGAGAAAGAGATCAGGCTAAAGCAATCATGACTCTCCAGTTCAGTGCTTACAGCTCTCAGCTGAAGGGTGAGGTCTGAACCCCGCCACAATTTTAAATAAATCAGTGATGCTACATCATACGAGACTAACCAACCCCTATTTTCCAACACAATACTGTAGATTTGTTTTCACACTGGATTTTGGGGGAACGACTGTTTTAAAAGTGTTTTGGGATTATTCTTTATGGTTTTCTTCCTTGTGAGGGCACTTTTCTTGCTCAAGACTGCAGTGTCTCTTTCTTGACCTGCACTAATGTGGAACTGTAAAATTAAAATAATGACTTAGACTCCCTTGTTGAATTTCCACATTACAGAAAAACAGTTTAATTCCTCCCTTGTTACTTTTCCTCTATACAATTTGTATTAAATAATATGAGGCAGCGTGCTCCTTGAAATTTCTACCTTTTAATTTGGGGCAACAAAAGACTTGATTTTTCTTTCCCCCTGCACCTCTCAAAACCTCCAAGGCAAAGTGTAGGTGGCTACTTCCTAGGAATCTCAAAAAGAGGAAGATTTCTTACTCATTGAGACTTTCGTCAAAATATCCTTCACAGAAAAGTCCATTTAATGTTCACCAGTGTCTAGATTGTCTTAGAGAGGTCTCAAAACTCCTCTGAAGGCCAAATTCATTGCATGTACATACAGCAAGAAAAAAAGCGAGATTTTAGGCATCATATGATGCCTAAAAGTCACCTTTTTGGGTACCTTCAGATGCATTTTGGGCACCTTTGGGAATGTGGTACTCTGCAAGCCTAAGTCCAGCTGTATGGCATTAGATGACTTTGGCTTTACATCATGTTGCATTCTGAAAAGGTTGTTCACTTCTTATTAAAGGCCTTTTTAAAAATATTTTTTCCCCTTTATGAATAAATCACCTATCGGAATTGTGGTCAGTAAAAACATGATTCAAATAATTCAGCTTTTCAGATAGAAAATAATTCTATTGATTAATTTCTGACTACGCTAATGCTAGCCCTTTGCAGGCAAGAAAAATAAAAAACATCAACAAAATGCAGCAACAAACCCCAGGCCATTCAATAATCAAACAGGGACACCATTACAGGGAAAATTGTGGTCAGAAAATTTCTCTGTTTGTCTGCCTTTACTGACAAGACCTCACATATATAAACATCAGAGAGCATTTAGTCTTAATTGCTGAGTGTTTGACAAGGTAACTTGTATTTTGTAACATTAAGTGTGGTTGAAAGAGCAGCTTGCAGGTTGAATTGTTCGCAGGAAGAGGCCTTGGGGACAAAAAAAATCCCCAAAGAGAATAATAAAAAGGAAATATTTCACAGAGAACCTACTGAGGTTAGGGAAAAAAACCCATTCGGCAAGTTCTAGACAACAATAGGGAAAACATGGATATATTTTAGCATGAGGGAAAGAGGGGCTCCACCATACCTGCCTGCCCAACGAAGATCCTAAAGTGAGCTGGAAAAAATCCCTTGTTCAAGAGACAAGCTCTAAGTGACAAAGAACAAGCCTGGACAGCCATAGGGGAACATCTGTACATGTTCCTGTAGGGTGAAGGAGTGGAAGCAGAAGGGCACGTTGTGGTCCATCTGCATCTAAGCTGTGTGCATTGCAATTTATCAACACTAAAGTTCTTAGCATTTCCGATAAAACTATTTTTTCAGGGGTAAATGATGGGCCAGGGTAATAATTCCGTGTTAATAATACTTATTTAAATTTTAAAGAATTATTAATTATTATTTATATTAAATAATTAAACTAATAATAAAGACAGTAGCTGTGAAAGTGGTTATGTGTCAAGGAGAAATGGTGTTTCTAGCAAACCCTGCTAGTCTTAGGGATCCTTTGCGTGATGTTATTGGGGCTAGGAAGCATGACAGAGAGCAGCAGGGCAAAACAAAAGTACAGCTTATTGAGTTCAGAAAAAATTCAACTAAGTTTTGATTTGGTGTTTTCAGAGCCAACAGGCAGAATCTGTCACTAAGCTAAGGAAATCTGGCCACACATGTTATAAACATGAAACTAGAAATCACTAGGTGATTTGTAATCCATTTCTGAATGTTTCATAGAGGTGCTTTGCAGGCAAGGGTCCATTTGGAGTCATTATGTACAGTTCTGCCAGTAACTATTACTTGTTTATCTCCTATTTTACCTCCATTAACCAAAGTAGGAAAACTCTACTCAGACTGCAGTAGCATTGTTTGGGTTTGTGTTTGGGTTTTTTATCATCATTATTAGAAAAAGTACAAAAGGCAGAGGACTGAATTAGCACAAACAAAAATTGCATTAATATTATCTAGGGGGTTGGAAATAAGTTGGGTAAACAGGAGGAGAATGGAGAAAGAAAGTAATAGCCCAAAATCAGGATGCTGGAAATTGCAGTTAATTGGTGACTGAAATAATGTGTTACTTTCTTTTGGGTTCTTTTGAAAAAGATGTCCCGAGCAAAAAAAAAGTGGAACCGAGAGATGAATTCTCATCTTCTCCTCCCCCCACACCCCTCCTCACATCTCTTTCTTCTGTCAGCTCTCTTTTTCCCTTCTCTGGAAGTAGTACCATTTTTTTCAACAGTTCTGATTCTAGTTTTAACAACATAAGCTTATGATCATAGCCATCTTAAAGCCTACAAACAGCAGAAACTGATGTACTAGTTTGGTAGATGGGAGAGTGGCTGTTAAAATTGCATCTGTGTGTATTCCTATAGCAATGAAAAACTATGTAAAATTTGGCACCAATGTCTTTGGTTTCTCTTCATCACCTTTTTTTTTCAATTTATCTTGTTTTTTTTCTTGAAGGCAAAAGGCTTTAAAAACGTCTTTCTCAATTCTCTTTGTTTTCTTCCCTGAAGGGACAGAATAATTATTCTCTTTAAATTGTGTCAAAGATAATCAAATAGGATATCCTGTAAAAATATCCCTGCTGATGAAGGAAATTTTAAACTGCAATTTTTACTACAATAAACAAATTGTTAAATCTGTATTTTTCTGAATCTTTTTTTTTCGAAGTATGTCATGTGTTAGTGAACATAACAAAACTATAAAAGTCCATGTATCTATATTGAACCCCGATTCTTGTTCAGTTTTTATGCAGAGAGGAGACTGTTTCTTTATTCCAGTGATACTAACAGTAGATATCCCCCATAATCAGTGAGATCTCAGATTCATTTGCAGAGGACTTTATTCTTCCACAATAATTGTTGTTTAAATGGAGCCAGTAAGATCAGCCAGCATTTGAGCATAGCTTTGACTAAAATTCTGGTTTCCTAGGAGCACAAAAAAATAATTTTGATTTAAAAGTTGTCTTCCACTTATTATGGTATTGAGCAAATAGATCAGTGAAGTATTGGGGATAATAAGCTGTTGTGACTCCTCTGTGGAGGAGGAGAAATACATTAAGGTCATGAAGGAACGAACCGTATTTTTTGGTCTCAGTGTTGGTTTTTGGGGTTTTTTTTAAATACTAATTTAAAATGGATTGACCCAATTATTCCTTCTGCACACATGACTTCCAAGTGTACTCTTATTAGTTTAAGTTGTCTGTTAGTTTTTGTTGTTGTATGACCTGTGGTCTCCATGTGAGGTTCTCTACCTGAGGACTAATCTCCATTTTTCCTTACAGCCAATGGAAAGAGAAAGGGCACATTGGAAGAATGTTCCATCACACCTCTGAAAAACATTTATATTGGAATAGGCTGAATTGGAAAAGCTTATGTCTTTACACAGTTGAGAGGGGAGCCTAGATGACTTGCTTAGGAAAGTTTCCTACCTTTGCAATGGCTGAAGCTGAAGAGAAGTGAATCGCATCCTTCATGGTCTACTACAGAGAAGGCTTGCTTAATCAGAGATCATTTACTCCTGAACACAGCAAAAATGGTTTGGCTGTTAACTGAGAGCTGCTTGGCTATTACTATTACTAGTCATAACTAGCTTTGGGACCTCTACGTAATGACATCCACTGACAGCTACTTGTGAATTCTTTGCCATTGAGACTCCAGAAGGGGTAACGAGGTTGTCAAATTCAGGTGGAAATAAAAAAAAAAACCAAAAAACAAACAAACAAACAAGTTTGAAATATATTAGATTTTTGTTCCCCAAATCCTTGCAGAAATCAAAATTCTGATCTAATATCAGTCCTTAGTTTACAGTCTTGTAATATGAGTATCATAATCTAAGTTAACCTTTGCACAGAAGCTCTTTTGGTGGGAGTTTTTTTGGTTTGGGTTGTTGGGGTTTTTTTGCGCAATTTGCTTTCTGTTGGTTTTGTGAGCTGAATCAGCTCATAATGGGTCAGATGAAAGCCAGATCTGGCATGAGAGAGAAGATGGAAATAAGTGTAAAGCCTGGAACGAGTAGGACAGAAAAAATGAGGCAGAGAATGGGGCACAGGCTGCCTGCCCTTCTCAGTATCAGTGACCCATTAGATCATCTCCACTAAATCTTGTAATCTCATATACTCAGAGCAAGAAATTTTACATGAGACTGTAGTAATATCAGGACCATTTGGGGTTTTTAATGGTTTTTAATTTTATCTTGTCATAAATTAAATCCCTAGATTTTTTATTTGCGTGATAAAAACAAGATGCAGATTTTTTAATTTTCCTTAGCATAAAATAGTTGTAATCATTCTTTTAAAACAGACACTATTCAGAGTAAGTTTAAAAATGCATACACTGAAAGTGTATTTTATTGATTGGGTCCTTGATCAAGAAAGAAACTAAATATGTCACTGCTGCCTGTGTGTAACTAGTATGTCATTTTTAAAAAACAAATCCTTAGACAGAAACTTGCAGTTGACATTTAATATGCTTGGAAAAACTGATGTAGAATAAATATTTTTATGAACCACCTAGTTTAAAGAAAATGTTTCACTGACATACTGATATTATTTTATCTTTACTTACTTTGAGGAAGAGCTCCCCCCTCCCTCCTCCTTCCTTTCCAGACCTTTTCCCTAGACTTCTCTTGAACTAGAAGCCTTCCATGGTGAATTATTCTTCAGACCGTCTGTGGTCCAGCTCTGGCTTTGGGAAACAGGAGATAACAGACAGCATCATGCAGACAGTTTGCAGATCTGCAGAGGATGTTACAGTCAGTCCGAGACAAGAATTATAACAAGCCTGTTCATGTGTGTAACAGGCATATCTCTTATATCACTTTCGTTGGTGTATCCATCAGTCTTGATCTTTTTTTTTTTTTTTCTTTTCGTCTTTCACCTTCTGGGGCAGCTTGGGGTTCCTTTCCTGGTGTACCTACAAAGAGGAGAGCAGTGCCGAGTGGTGGCACACATCCAGCTCTTAACTACAGGCAGTTAGCACGATAAAACTGGGGTCCTTGGCTGGAGGAGAAGAAAAGAGCAAGTAAAGGAATGTATATGAATCCAAGTCACTCATATATTTTATACTGCTAATGGTATTAACACTATCAGCCATGGTAGTCGGCATTCAGGTCGCTAAGCATGACTGTAAGTTTGTAGGTTTAAGTATTAATGTGAAAACCTGTTTTTTGTCTGCTTGTAAACTTTCTCCTGAAGAATTGCCAGTTGAAAAAAAATCTACGGTTCTGTAAGAGGGGAGCAGCCTAGTCAGCTCTGCCCTGTCAGTGCTTCGCAGGACCCCGTATAATCTCTCACACTTAACAAACATATGAGTAAGCTGAAAATATTTCAGTGAAAGCTGAAATTTCTGAACAGTAGTGAGTTATATTTTATTAAGAAGTAAAGTCCCATGTCACACATCTACTGAGATGCAGATACATGCAATCAGATATAACGCTTATGAACACCTATGAAAGTGGTTTAGGCCTTCAAATGTATAAGTACGGAACCAGGACAGTTCCATTTTTTCACTTGTATATAAATAAATAAATATGCTGGTCCTTGCGCTCATACCCAGGCAATGTCCTCCAGTCCTCCTCCCTCCAAAAGGTGCTACATTTGACATACAAAACAAAGAGCAATCACAGGCTTCTTCCCTATAAAATAAACCATGCCAGTTCTGTATATTTATGCCATGTTTGATTCTTTAGACTAGGGTAACTTAAAATCATTTTTGTCTCAGAAGAGCAGTCACTGGAAGAAGACTTTTCATCTGAAGATAATTTTCTTTCTACGTGAAAGAACCAGATGTAAGGGAAGAGAAGATACACTGATCTACATCTGTTCTTGCTGTGTAAGAGAGTCTGTGGCAGTGTACCTCACCAGTGTACCTGTGCTATGCTTTCTGTAGTCACGTAGGCAAGGGCAGAATGGGAATATACTGCTGTTATGACCTGGTGGAGTTTTGGTTTGTACTGGACAGGCTGATTTGCTGGAGGAAGCTAAAGAGGGCTATTTTTCCCTCTTAGCACTACCTCTCGCAACCTGTACTCTCTTCCATTAGCACTGAGTCAATGGAAATTTAATTAATACAGTTAGTATAACAGTTCACTCTCTCCTCTGAAGAAAGAAAAATCAGTACACTGAAATTCAAAGGAAAAGGAGAGAGAAGCTATC
The DNA here is from genome assembly GCF_000737465.1 of Haliaeetus leucocephalus. Lineage (NCBI taxonomy): Eukaryota > Metazoa > Chordata > Aves > Accipitriformes > Accipitridae > Haliaeetus > Haliaeetus leucocephalus. The sequence goes on along the minus strand of NW_010972842.1, from coordinate 7,762,668 downwards.
ATCTTGGTCTTTCTTGTAGCTCCCTGAAAATCACAAAATCACTTTAATGTCAATAACTTGCTGTTACACAGCCAAAGGAGATCTAATTTAAAGCACGTAATGTGTAACTTCTGAATTTTATCCAGGACCTCTCTACTCCAAATGAAATCTCCATCTTATGTTGCTTGATCATCTTGCCACAATATTAAGTCTTTACTCAAAGATAATGGTCTAATTTCTCACCTTGCATGAATTAGCATAGCTCCTTTGCCTCTAATGGAGCTGTGCCCGTTTCAATCAACCAAGTCCAAGGCTCTAGCCCTCTATATTTAAAAATCTTATGTTTGATTCAAATGGTATTTATATACTTTGTGTAGTGCAGTGAAGGCCAAAATAAGATTAATAGAGAAAATACTTATTATTTCAAAGCTGAATTGTTTGTGATTAATACCTGAATTTTCAACATATTATTTACCAAGAGGCTCTAAAGAGGATTTTTATTTATTCACTGAAGACAATTTACTATATTCCTTTATAACATCACATTCACCAAAGCATAGTAAAGTGCACACCAAGCCACTCCATGCTTCACATATCTAAGAAATTTGGTATAAAGAAATACACTTTTATTTCTAGTAATCTGAATTTCAGCAACAATTCATTGCTACAAACAGCAGTCCAAGCTATAGACTCGTCTATAAGCTACTAGAGGAGCTCACAGCTCAGTCTTAGAATCAGACTATTCCTAAAACAGCTTCTGGCAGCCTTCTTGACTTGTACTGGAGGGCTTAAGCAAGGGTGATGTTACCTGGGTTAGTCTGCCCCACACAGACTCTCTGTACCCGGAAGGTCCATGTCCTCCAAAAGATATCTCTGAAAGCTTATGCTCTAATGCCATTCTAATTTGCAAGCATAAATCTTATCACAACATACCTTTCTCACAGCCGAACCCTACAAAACAATTTCACAGCGCCATTTCAGGCTAATATTCCATTCCTCTAAATGTGAACCCGTATGAGCTCTAAACCATAATACCTAGGGGAAAAAAAGTAATATGGGTGTACTGGACTCACCTGGGAACTCTCTGCCTTTACTTTCAGATCAATTTAAGCTTTGAAGAGGATTTGTTTGTGCAAAAGTCTTGGAAAATATTGATTTTGTGAGCCAGAGAATTATTAGTCTTTGATCAAACAATACTTTTTTTTTTTTTTTTCTGTGGAGAGGTACCAGTCTCCATGTGATTACTCGGTTCCAGGTGGAGCTTGGTTAAGAATGACTTAGGCTTGGGTTGTGTTGGAAAAGACATGACAAAAGCACAGACTTCTGGCCTGCTGCAAGAAGAGTTAAAAGACTGATCACTTAGAAAAAGTGTTGACTATTTTATACATAACCAAAGATTGGATAAAAGTTGGTGTGGCATATGAATTGCTACCATTACGATTAGCAATCGCTAATGGTAGCATTTGCTACCTTTTAAGTAACCTTACACAATCCATGAACTGTTACATGGTCACACACGTGGTGCAAAACTTCTTACATGATCCCAGAAGCTATTTCAAAAAGCGATGAGGTTATAGATTTTATGAAGAACTCTGAACTCTTTCTAAAACAAGTTTTGCTGAAATTGTGAGGAGAGAAGCTGGGCGGGGGGGGGGGGAAGGGATCTGGTTAAGTACAAGGATTTAGGAAGGGATGTAGGTAATTAACAGCCTCTTCTCTTCCAGCAAGGAAGCAAAAGAAAGAGGTATACATTCAGAGGCATGCCCAATAGTTAATGGAGGAAAACCTAACTACCAGGAAATTTAAATTAGACAAAGAGTGCTAATCTCTGAGCACAGTGTGGATAATCTCTTGGGCTGTTGAAAGAGAAAAAACTAGTTTACAAGTCACAATTACGCCTCTACTTCAGATGTTTGGGTTTACAAGCACTGGAAATATTCAAGCCAGAGGTGAATCTGACAGATCTTGCTGGGCTGGTGCCTATCAGTTCTTTGAAAAACGCATAGAAAGTCTCAAATTCCTGAGCTGCTGCCTTCAGGAAAACAAAGCATTTTTCCAGAGTCACCTCAGCCTGCTGTTAGTCTAAAGATGTGGTCACTAAGCAGAACAGCATGCCCTGTGAAAGACCCTGAGCTAGCAGACCCCCGAAGGATGCACAGAGCACAGCCCCTGCAGACAGTTTGATGCCCAGAACAGTATGTGTTACCCTACCCATGATACGCTATTTGACCACAGAGCTCAGCAGAGATTATTTGGTCTCATCATTGTATCAGGGCACAACTTCTGGTCCCTACCCCACCTTGTTTAATTTAGTCCAAGGATCCCTGTACCATACTCCATTACACACACTATGCTCACCTTTGCAGGCTATTTGCTCACACTCAGGAACTCACCTTTTATCCCAAATGTCATGACAATAGTCATTGTAAATTCAGAGCGAACTTTAGCATCTCTGCAGTGCTTCCTCCCACCCTACAAACGCAGTTCTGCCACCGGAGAACAATTCAGATCATAACTCTTTTAGATACAGAAGTCAAGGGCAGTAAACTATCACCATTTCTAGTATTAGCTAGCAGTGTAAATTTTAGTCTACAGATAGTATACAAGTTTTTCACTCTGGTGGCTGATACGGTCGCCTAGGTTACAGTGTTTCTGTATCTAGCAACTCTTAAGCAAAAGAAGAAAATTGGCTGAAAACTAGCTCTTTTGGTGAAAGTTTTAAAAAAAGCTTTCCTTTTTTTTTTATCTAAAAAGCTTTAGCCCTTCCACAATTAGCTCTGCAAAAAAAGGATATTAAAACAAAGTCAGTCTGAATCTTCCCATAGGCTGTCATTTCTTATAAATGCTTTTTATTTAATAAGTTTTACAAATGTTTTCATTAATAAACTGATGCTTGTCCAGAAACTGCTGAACATTAACAAATACAAGCCTGGCACGAACTTGGCAGATTTCTTTCCTGAAACAGTTGTGATGTTTAATATTTATTCAGTTCTTCCTGCTATTATGATTTATTTTCAGGAAAGGTAATAGTGCATAGTCAAGCTCTGTACAGTGCCTAGGACATTCTGTGCACTAGCAGTAACTACTAAGTAATCTTATTCCCACATATTTGTGTTTATTACAAATACAGTCCCTTGGTGCCTAGACAAAAAAACAGCCACTTAATCTCCTTGTATTGACTTACACTCTAAGTAACTGTAGTGGGGAAACGTGCAATGACGTTGGGGCCCATTGCAATGACTGCAGTGTCCAGAATAGGCCTGTCTGACGTACAATTCCTCTGCCTGCTTGCCCACATTCTGTGCCCTCACTTTTAATTATTAACATCCATCTGCAGTTCATGTACATCTAGTAGTGAGGACAACTGGAAAGGCGAGGCAGGCGGGTGCAGGCTTTGTGTTCATTCTTAAGAACAACAATGCGTCTCTGTAGCTGTTGTTATAAACAAGATAACTGAGGTAATTGATCATCTTTTTCCTTCCTGAAGTATGTATCAGAAACATCCAGTGGCTCTATTATGTTGACTCAGACTACTGTTAGTGTGAAGAGGCTTGAATACTCCTGTTGCTTCTAGTTCTGAAGCATCATGAGTTACTCAATAGGATATAAACTTCTATACTTCTCTTTCTTTCTTAGTACTGATATGACTTTGTATTTTCTAAAGAAAATTTATCCACTACCTACATCCACTTTATATATAGCAGGATTTCTAATTAAATTTAGCTGTTTCCTTTGGGCTAGTTCAAGCCTAGCTTTTTGCTTGACTACTGCATTCCATCATTTTATATTTAAACAGATGTCATCGCAGGTAATAAAATGAGCGTGGCAAAGATTTTTATCTGGCTAATGATTTCTGGTAGCTGGGGAAAAAGTTCATTCAGAACCTGGGGATTAGCAAAGTGTATTTGTGCAGAGGATATGTGTGATCAAATGAAAAACTGGATCTTTAATTCTGAAGCTCTCTTCCTTGCTACAACACAAAAACCTCCATTGTTACAACACAATAAATTTCTTTTTATTGTTACCCATTCACTTGAACAAAAGAAAATCCTATCTCTCTGTTGTGACTTGGATTATATATTACAATTTGCATTTGACTTCAGTTTTCAGTGTCAATTATTGAGTCTTCTAAGGGTGGGACACTTTTAACAATATTTTTTCTCCTTATTAACAGGATGGTTCCATAGGTGTGCTTTTCTTAAGCCTATTGATAGCAAATCAGTAATTAGTAGAAATAAACTAATCTGAATGGACATTGAAAACAGGCATGTTGTTACAAACACAATGCTTTGATGTAGAACCAAGTCTGGAACTTAAAAATCAAATCTATTTCCAGCCACTGGAAGCCTCTCTGTGAAACTGATAGCATATGTCCATACATTCTGTATGGTATGTCTAAATATTTTGATGGTTTTAATATTTTGTACCAGCCGTGGAAACTGGTTTGCTGCTAGGTGACTGTAAAAGTGAGATTTGGTAAGTACTTATTAGAACTCTGATACTAACACTATGATTGAAACAATAGACAAAAGTATAGCCAAGCAATTAACTAGTAGAGGTAGTTACTCATAAGTTTTGCAGTTCTTTGCTCTTATGACTAGATATTCCTGTGCGCTAGATGAGAACAATGTTGAGACTGACCACATGTCATTGAAACTGCTTTAAGCTTCAAGATCAAAGAACAAGGACAAGAACAATGACTTCAAGGACAGCCAACAGAATCTCAAATGGGTCGGTGGTCATAAAAGCAGCCCTTCGACTAAAATGAATTCTTCATTGTGCATGATCGGATGTAGGCAGTACGATGATAATCAGTTACAATAATTTTTATGTATATGTATACTAATCTGATTAATATGTAATTAGTTACTCCATATATCCTTTTGTGCTGAAGCTGTGGCATGCATGCTAGGTGGCACTATCGCCCATGCATCCAGCGCTGCAATAAAGAATGCCTGCCTTCTAAAACTCCAAAATGAGTCTTAGAGAATTTCTTCAACTGGCTTTTTGATATCAAATTGTGCCTGGTAAAAATAAATATTGGTGAAATTTAAATGGTGCTCAACTCATACTCTTAATTTTAATTAGAGAAGGGTTGAAAAAATGATAGTTTGGAGAGGAAGACATGCATTAGATTAATACATCATTAAGACTGGGCAGCGATCTGAACTGGAGATCTAAGTTCACAATTAACGATGTTTGAAATTTTAGGGCTTTCCTTGTTGCATTTCAAACTTGAATCATGGAAACTTCATTAACCTCTCTGTTAGACTGACATAGAAGTCATAACACCAAAGACACTGTCAACATAAGATTTCCATCACTGTGTCGCATGTATTTGCACGCGTAGTCAAATTCACAACAGTTTCTCCACATGCACTTCAAAGCTGAAATATAAAATGGGTTTTGAACCTGAACAGTTGAGACTTATGAATGTTTTGCCTGTGACCTACCTCAGTTCAGAATGTCGATAAATCTATCCTGTAGCTAATCTGTTATTTCAAAATCTGGTTTTCCAAAACCAAGTTTCCCCTTATAAAATGGATGTATGGTATTGATCTGATCTCATGAGATCTACCAGTGGCAAGCCAAAAATAGAGGATGTATACTTAATTGCACAGATTTAAAGGGATTTGGTGGTGAGCATTTGAAAGATATTGTCAGTCCTTAGGTACCAAGTCTACCTGATTTAGCACATTGAGGGATAATCAGTGTGTCTCTTTTGCCTACTTGTTTACTCCTGTTATAAAGATACAATAAATTTGTGCCTCTAGGAACGTTTACAGTCTGTCAAACAGAAGATAATGCCTGTTTCCCATGGAGCTTTCCTTTCTCTGAAATAGAGAACAGTATATGGACTGAACAAACACTAGTCAAAACCCCCCAAAATTAGTCATGAGAACACCCACCATGGAGATCACTGGCCACTGCACTGGAAAATATGATCCTTTCCTTTTCTATGCTGCAAAGGGATAATGGAAAGCTTTGGACCAGTACTAAAAACTTACCCACAATTACCTTGAGGAAATTATTAAAAACCAAGGAAAAACTAGTTAAGTCGAACTCTTGCATAACACTAAAAGACAAGTCTCAAAACGAAACAAAAAAAAAAGAAAAAAGATATATTTTATTTCTTTTAACAATGGAAATTGGAATACTTTAAATATTTATGACATTGTTTATTAATTTATTCCTGTGTATATTCTATTATGAAGACTTTATTGCAATAACCTATGTCTTTTAATCACAGTAGATTGCAAATGACACTATCTTCACAGACACTGAAGAAAAAATAAATGCTTTTTAAATAGAAACACAATTGTGTTCTTTCTTGATGGATTTGACTGTTCTTTGAATTTTATTTCACCAGGTGATCCGTGCATCCTTGATTAATTACATTTTTTCAATTTGAAGATTAAAATCTTTTGAGGGGAAAGTGCTTAACATATTAATGTAAGATGCTTAAGAATAACCTTATAAGAATCCATACAGAAGAATAAATTCATTATCTACCCAAATAAACAACAGTTGGAGGGTTCAATAAAGACTTTTTTTCATTTCAATTTAAGTATGAATTTCTACACCTCAAAAAAAACCCAAAAGCACAAAAAAACCAACAATAAACAACCCGAGGCATATTGACATTTACATATGGCTTTCTGAGTTAGTTTAAAATGCATCTAGTTGTCTTTGACAGATCTTCTTTCTCAATAGCTGGGAAAAACAGCATGTAATGCTAATACTTCTCAGAAATGAAACGAATGACTTCAAAACAAGAGATAAAGCAAAAGTATTTGCAAAACAAGATCTGGGTCATGAAAAATTTTTAGAAGCGAAAGTGACAGAATAATGAAAGGTATATAACCATAACATTTCCAGTCATAGAAATTGGGATCAGGTCTAACAGTAAGAGCATCTAGACTGACTACTTTTGTCCACTGTCTGTGACTTTTGGGGAGTGAGAATTTTCCTTCCTGCTTTTTGAAACATGATGTTACTAGACTGAAGTGGTGACAGTACTCACCCTCTTCTATGACCACACTGTACCTCATGTCATGTTTTGCACATCCAAAATAAAAAGTCTCACAGCACTTACAAGACTGCCTGTGTGGTTCTTGTTTATTTTTTTCATTAGTGGAGCATCCCTGTTTGCTGTCTTTTTGAAGATTCCTACCGTGGCTTGAAAGATAATCAATTTCTTTTGGAAACTTTTGAATTTAGCACTTTTCTAATGCAATTAACCCTTGACTTCTTCATGTCTAAAGGACTTCTGTCTTCATTCAGTAACTCGCCATAGTTTCTGACTATTTTGTCTGAATTTCTGATTATTAAGATTGAAATCACAGGCTGCCCTTTGTAACCTCAGAGAGACTGGCCACAATGAAAATGCCATTATTCCGAGTTGGACAGAGGCAATTTGGCCACAGTGAAAGTAGCTGCCACTTTTGTTCTCTGCCTGTGAACACAGACAAGAAATTGATGGCATGAAAAAACCACCCCACCATAATGGAGTATGAATTGAAAAGCATCCAGGAAACAGAAAGGAGTAAGGTGGAGGCTTGGAGAGCTGGAGGTAATGAGAAATGAATGTGAAAAGCTGACGACAAAAGGGAAGACTGAAGAATCAAGGGGCAATAGCAAGAAGAATAGCAGATGACATAGTAACTTCATTCCCTTGAGAACTATCCGCTGTAGCACAGCCATGTCAGCACACAGAGCAAATAATGGCTACTCCAAATCTTGGGTTTGATCACAAAGGTCTTTCATTGTTACCTCCCAGGATCTTCTACCAGCTTAAAAGAATGATGGCATTTTATGAAAAGTTTTCTCAACACAAAGCAACATCTGATAGCACGTGGACTTATTGAGAAAAGCCAAATATTTGTTTTTCCTGTCTCCCGAGAAAAGAATCTGAGATGACTAGCAGTTCAGGTGTTTGCTTGCTTATCCAGTATGTGTCCTATTTTCTTTTCATAAATTTTAGAATGAAAATGTCATCACTTCCCTTTAAAAAAGGAAGTCCTCACAGAGGCTTGTTTTCTTATGCTTAATCAAACAGAAAAAAACTGCTTTATGCGGGATTTATGAGGTTGTGCTTCTCTGGAGAGGTGATATGAGTACTTTCAGATTACTGAGTGATCAGTATTAGTCTTTTATTTTAATAGTGCTACAAACTGCCAGAAGAATCAGAAGTGCCCTGATGCAAAGCCTTTGATTGGAGACACACAGCTGAAGTGCTGTAATCTGCATTTAGTGAGGCACAATGTCATTTGCCCACGTCATGCCAGTGCTGTTCTCTGGGGCATGGATCACCCCTGTTTGCCACTGTGTCCTACAGGGAATCAAGTAAATAGAAGGAATCCCTCCTTTTAGTTGTAGTTCCTGTTGTGTTGAGAAAACTTTTCATAAAATGCCATCATTTTTTTTAAGCCAGCAGATGATCCTGGAAGGTAACATTGAAAGAGCTTTATGATCAAAACCAAGGATAACCCCTGTCAGCTTTCCTGTCTCTTGAGGGGGTGTTTGAAATAAAGAGGTAAGGGAGGGGGATAAATGGGAGGAAGAACTGAGAAATTAAGAGAATCCCTTGTGTCTGCAGTGTCCTTGGTTTAAGTTTCTTGTGGTTTAGTAACAGCGGGGAAGCACCTGAGACTCAATGTATTCCACACACTTCCACGTAAGAAACACGAAAGATTTAAAAAAAAAAACCAAAACAACCAATTCCCCCCATATCTTATTGATCCTAGTGTGGTTCAGAATCATATCCCTGCTCTATATATTTTATGGACCCTACCCTAATTGATGTACAACTTTCATGACTTTCATGCAAATTTGTTCGTAGAGCAATGAATCAGAAAATAAACTATCATTTCAGTAGAAATAAAGTAATTTTAATCACAAAGATTAAATCTGTGTTGTATGGAAATGGGAAAACCTCAAAGAAATGTTTTGCTTTGTGCCAAGAAAGGCCCCAGTTTCCACCTGTGTCAAAATTAAGACATGAATAGATCTTTGTAATTATTGTCCAGAAGTGCATACATAAGACCAGCCAAAGCTAAAGGCAGGTGAACCATTTTGCTTCTGCCATTTATTTTTGAAACCTTAACTTTGTTGAGTTGTATCTCAAAGTTTCAATTTTCTGTTGTACTGCAGTCACAGCAATGAACTTAACGATGATTCCTACAAGCAAGTTGTCTTAGCAGAATAATCATCAGAGCAAGGTTCAGACCCGTGGCCCACAATATTCTTCCTTTCCCCAGCACTGGCACTCAGCCTGGTGTGCATGTACATCATTTTAAATAACCCTGTGGCATTAGACACTGATGCATACAGTGCCTATGTACCAGGGCAGCTCAGAATGTTAAATATCACTTCAGGAAAAAGGTATTTACACACATGCTGACAGTTCATTTTCAGGTAGGAGCTTCTCAGTTGATCTGTACTCAGCAGCCTCAATCTCCAGTCTTCCCACTGTGAAATTTTAGACAGCTCGTCTGCTGAGCCCTTGCCAGACCTATTAATATTTATACATTCCATACACATTCCAGTCAGAGCATGTAAGTTGCAGATCTCTCTGATTTAGAAGCTATTAAGATTCATGACCCCTTTAGCTATTTAATCTATGGTCCTGAAGCCTTTGCAATCAGCTTACACTTGAAGAAAAAAGGACAAATCATTACTGTTCAAATATTGTCCTGCATTGTGTCCATTTGTAGTCCATCAAAGAGTAGTTAAGAGCTTCAATGCATTCATTTATCTCAGAGACACAGGTTATTATAGGAGGCATTCTTTCCTAGGAAGAAGGGAGAATAGGAATGTTATTTACTCAGTTGCATTTAATTTTGGATTAATGACTTTTTTTAGCTGTAGCTGCTCCTCTGCATATGAAACAATCTAATTCGTTTTTTTCCGTTCTCATATCTGGACATCAATGTGGGTACATTGTACAAGGGTACATTGATGTCTTGCCAAGGACATCCATGCAGGAAAAGCACAGTCTGTATTCTGGAATGTAGCGGTGACTCCACCTAAAGAGCGAGTCAGCATCCTCCCCTTCTTAAGGTTTATATGTGTCATCTTTGAACGGTGTGGTGATCCATCACAGACTTCTTCTCCAGGACCCATGAGAAATGTCAAAGTTAGCTTTTTATTAAATTCATGTCAGTTTTTCTTCTGTAACAGATAGTTCATGAGTGGCTTCAGGTGTCCACAGCTCTCAGCGAGTGAAATGAGTGATAGGAGTTCAGCATCTCTCAAGATTTAGGTCTGAAGTCTGTAGAGGAATTCATCTTAGTCTGTAGCAGAAAGCAAAGAGGCAAAAAAATTTAAAAATTAAAGTAAGTGAGAGAAGTCTTGGGATCCTCAGATTTTAAAACAGAACTTGTAATTATGATCTTAAGGGCCTCCTAAGAGCTTCTATTTTTTGCATCCTTTGGACTGGGGTTTCTTTCACTTCAGGATGTGAATGATCTTCATCATACGATGACTATCACCATCAGAATGCTACTATTTTGTGCAGTTTTCTTGGAAATAGCAAGTATTATACACTGACAGATTTCGAAAAACTAATCACTTAGTTTCAAAAATTTCAGGGGAAGTTTTGGGGAGACTTTTGCCTGAAAAATATAAAGAAAACACTGAAGTATTGTACTGGCATTCTTGTGCAGAAAAAAATAAATTATGATTTCTTTTAAAGCTGCTGTCAATGAGGGTTTTTTATTTTGTCTTGTTTTCGTTGCTAGCAGAAGCAAATTATGTTCAGAAAGGCAATTCTTTCCGTAAAACTGGAACTGTGCTAATAGAAAGTGATGTTTCCAGATCCTGCATATAGACTAAAGGTCTGAAAGTATAATGGTGCTTGGGATTTTGAAATGGCATTAAAGCCTATGGTTAGAGATTCTTTTCCTGGGGAACCTGGGTACATACGCTATGAAAATTTGTGGAAATCTTCGCCATTGACTTCAACAGGAAGAAGATATATAGCATATAGAGCACATATAGTCCATCACATATATTTTGCACTGTTTCTTGTACCTTTTTATCTCTAGATACACTCAAGTAAAGAGGCGATCTTTCTTTTAAATGATTTGCTCTCAGCTGCTGCCTTCCTACAGGAAGTCATAAAGTTTCTGTCTGCAATATTATTGTTTTCTGTGTGATGAAATGATGTGTTTGGTAATGGTTTAAGTCATAGTTTATCTAAAAGTTCAATTTATAAGCAATTTGTAAAAAGTTTAGACTTACCAATATGTTTTTATAGTATGCATTAAGCAACTGTTGGCCTGTTAGTGTGAGACAGGCCAATTTTTTGCTCAGAGTTTGCAGCGTGCAACCCTCTGACTTCAGAGCACATGCCTCTTCAGTATGCTTACAACATCTCTCATCACTTCACTCTTCAGACAAAGATTCCAGTTTACAAACTGCCACTGAATTATAACTTGAGAGGGTGACACAATTGAAAATCTATTGTCAGCAGTGGGAAGATCGGGTTCAAGCTGGAGCTGTGCTGAGAATAGGATATCCATTTTGCTGGAAATTTTGAAATTGTGAAATTATTTTCATCTTGCTTCAGAACGGCAAGCTGAAAACATGAAGTTTTCATCAGATGTCAAGGGCTGAAAAAATCATTTTCGGAAGAAAAAGAATTTGAGTCAGGCTTTTTGGCCTGGGATCCTGGCTCCTAAGCAAAAACCTGGCAAAATCTGGAATATTCTAATACCCTTATAGTGAGAGGAAAATTATTTCATCTGAAAACTTCACATAAGGGTACCTGTTGACCCAATATGTCCTGTCATTAAGACAGGACAAGAAGATAAAATTGACAGGTAACCTTAAGCTCTTCTCATTTCAGGAGCAAGCATGTACATGCATATAGTGATGCTGGAAGGAAACTGGGGAAAAATTTAAAAGGGAGGATGCTGTGTGGTTGGTGATATGAAAGCTCGGTGCTATGGGTGCCAGAACAGCCTCTGTGGGTGCCAGAACCTACCTCTGATTGATCTATTGGAGGTAGATTGTGAAGGAGATGATTGTACCCTCCTTATGCCAGTATGTTAAGGGAAATAAAAGCCATTTTGTCAAATTCTTACTGAGCATACCAGTAGCTGTAAAACCCTGGAAATTAAAATGAAAATTAAGGGTCTGAAGAGGATCATGCTGAGTTCAGGGATGGGGTAAGAGGTGGTCTAAGCTCCGGGCCTGGAGTGGAAACCAGTGGGGCCCAGTTTTTTCCAGATCCCCATTGTTTTCGTGGCAGCAGTGCGGAGCCTTCTAGACCACACTTGAGCTTGCTGTCAACAGGCTTGTCTTAGCTGGTGACTTTTCACCTCAGCTTCAGAAGTGGTCCTTTAAAACCTCAGGAACCTGTGGACCTCTGTTTCAAAAACACTGCTGCAAGCAGCAGCGTCCTTCAGGAACTGGCACACTCACGTGTTTCTAACGTTGATTTCTTTTCTGTGGAAGGCAGTCTACCTCTTTGGACAGGAGCAAGGAAGACTTATGGCAAAGAATTTAGCCTTTTATCAGTGTTAGCACAGCCACATCTTGAGAACTGAGTGCAGACCTGACAAGCCATCTGCTGTATTTACACTATAGTAACGGGAGGTTTTTCAATTTTTGCTAACGAAGTATGATCAGTAAATGAAAATAAATCATTACTGGATGGGATCTTCTGATTACCAGTCCGAATGTGTAGCAAACAGCATTTTCTGATGTCCTTTGGACAGGTGTCAGATAAATATAAGTTTCCACTCCGTAACAGACGGATTGGATGCTTTTACCGTCAGCTGTGCACCTTCCTCTCATTACGCACAAGACACGCTACTCTCTGAAACTAATTTACAGTAAAAAATGGGGGAAACATAGCAGAACTTCCTCCGGAGATCTAAAGGGCACAAAATAAAGAGCTGAATCAATGGAGGGCTGGGAAACCTGCCCGTCCCCTTTACACCTCCCTGCGGTGCAATATATAATCCACACACAGCAAAGCGCAGCTGCAGCCGTGCACGGTGTCAAAAATGCACAAACCCACTCGGTGAGGAGATCTGTAAGAATTTGATTCACGCTGTCTGTTTTAAATGCTGATTCCACAGTCCCTTCTTTCATCTGCTTTACCTCCCGCTATACCCCGGGCAGCATCTGACCTGCCTTCCACGATAACCAAACATTTTCTTTGGTAACAAGCCTGAATAGTACTTCTCAAGGAGGTTTTGCAGTACGTCGCTAACTATTTTGGTTGCATAGCAGGTCAGCATTGTAATTATGTAAATTTGCTGTTATTGTTGCCATAATTAGCATGTTTCATTTTAAAGTCTAAATAAGCTCCAAGTATATTCTGAAGTGCTACAAAGGAAGGGGAAAGAGTGAGAATAATATACACACACAGTGCTATGCTGCTGTCATCAAAAAACTTTTATTTCATGGTAATTCACATGGTAATTGAGCTAGGAAATGCTCGTAAGGATAGGCAGCTAATGTTCAACAAGTGGTAATAAGATGAATTTATATTACTGCAGCACAAACAGTGCAAATGCAATTCTCTGGGTGTCTCAAGGACATACTCACTCTATCAGACAAACATCTAAATATAATTTTCCAAAAGGTGCCGATAGAGAGGCTTTTTTCTGTTAGACATCTTAAGGAAGATTTACATTTGGAACAGATCCATTTAGTTTTAAAACCACCCCATATGCCTCTTTTGTGTTTTAAGGCCCCCAAGCAGAAAACCCTATATATGATAAACCATCTGGAGATGTATCATTAGGAAATCATTATTGGAAGCTGTCCCTGATCCAGTTCACAGGTGTATAACTCAGTTAATTTCAGTGGCATTTTAAATAGTGGCAGGTTTGATACTCAACTCGCTCTTTGTAGTAGGAACATTTGTCCTTATAACAGGAGTATGGTGTTGCCATTTCCCCTAAATCACAGTCATTTGGCAATTTGAATATTTGCATAATACAGAAGTAATTCATCCCTAAATCTTTTCAGTCCCCAAGTCTGTATTTCCTAGTATATACATTTATGTGAGCAAATTACTGAAGACACTGTTCTTGTAAGTACACAGGTAAGAGATATGTTTAGATTATCTGACACAGTTCGTGGTATATCTTGCCACACAGCAAAAAAAATGCTAAACTTTGGTTGTTGACTTCCTTTTCCTGAAGAATTTCTTGAAACAATATGTAAAGCCAATAAAGCCCAGTTAGCTTCTTCTGAAGAGCTTTGTTCAAATCCTTATATTAATACAGAAAGAAATTTGGGCAGGATGGTGTCAGCATTAGCCAGGCAAAAGTTACTTCAGTCTTGATCTTCCTTGGGAGAAAGAGAGTTAAAAAGTTAAATATAGGATTTTGAGATATTTTACTTGTAAAGGTGAGTTCGGCCTCAATTCTCTTTAAAAATACTTGAACACAGGATGAGAGGTCAGTGGCAGGGATTCAGCTGGCGCAGATCAGATCATCTCCAGTTAAATGATAATATTTTTCCTCCTTCAAGGTTTCCAAACATGCCTCTGAAAGGGAAATGGAATGTGTTGCAGTTTTTGCTCCCATCAGTTTCTCTGAGAAACTTTGGAAACATATTAAGTCCTGGACCTAACACACAGGAAACAGTCACTGGTTTCAAGAGAGATTTTTTGAGGAGTTCCAAATAAGAAAAAATGATCTTTTTCTTTTCAGCAATGATTGCCTGTTGTTACAAAGTGAAAATAAATAATATAGGAGAAATATCAGCTGATATATATAAGGAATGGGGAGAGAAATGTGATATTTGTGTATATTCCCACTACTCTCTGTAGGGTGCCCAATTTAAGGGCAGGATCCTTGGGGTCCTCTATGGGTTCTAGATGGGAAAGTAATACAGAAAAAGAATTAATTAAGTACTCAGGATTGCCCTCTAGAGGATCTCATTTCTCTGTTGTCTTCAGAGGAAAGATGGGAGATTAGCTATGTAATTTAGCCACACGAGCTATAGATAATAAGAATGTCACTTTAGAATCACTCTGCAGGTAGATACAAATGAGAATAAGCTGGTTCCTGGACAAGGTAAGGACTGGACCACAGTTAGCAGCAAGTCCACCAAACAAGATAGATTTTGTACAAGAACTAGAAAAGAAGCTGTGCAAGGAAGCAAGGGAATGAATGTTCTTCCTGCTCTCTTGTGCAGTCACCGTAGGATGCACCACAGTCATTCTCCTTCTGCTGAACGGTGTTCATCGAAACTTTGTGCTGGTGGTCACTTCTGGGCAAATCCCTATTTGTGTCAGCAACAAAATCCTGGTGCTTATAGAGTGCAGAAGATATACTGTTGAAATATTAAGGAGCTATTTTAAATCTGATTATAAACTCTCTGAAATCTAGAATTAGAATCAGATGTTAGTTGCATTGTCTCCTATTGTTCTCTCCCCTCATTCCTTGCCCATAGTTTTTCTTCTTTGCCTGCATGATAGGGCTTTTTTATTTAAATATATATAGCATAAAGCACTGATTAGAATATATATTGGGTGAACAGTTATTTTACAAATATACTCAAACTATTTTCAGGTAGAAAAATGTTTCATATACAAAGAGAAGCAAATTAGTCAAGCAGTTTTGACACCCAAGATGCTTATCAGCTGTCCCACTGTATTACAATTACCACTAAGAATGAATAATGTATTAGATTATTTTCCCTTTTTACCTCTGTGAATTGTGCATGAATGGAATGTCACTTTCCCAGATTCTGGTCTTTATTATTTTCCTATCAACAATTTTTAAATTAGCATTTTTCAATGTTGGTTTAACAAAAATGACATAATGATTTAATAAACAGTTATTAAAGATCTAACCACGTACTTTTCATACTCAGAATTTTAGTTGCATCCTACAAGCTAAACTTTTCCACCCTTAATGCTAACACAGGTACTGCGTATTTCTTATATTTACTTTTACTAAAACAGCCATTAGATACATTTTAGCAAGGTAGCAGACACAGGGAGTTATTAACAGAGCTTGTGATATAAGCATTCTTGTTTTAAAGACTAAGCAACTCGCAGAAATCACAAGAATTAACACTACAATTTGTTTTTGTGAAATCCTCTTGGATACCAGAGAATCTTCTTTGTACTCTTGCCAGTATCCAGGCTTAAATAGATTATTAAGGAAATAATATAATAGATTATAAAGGAAATTATTAACTAAAATAGTTAAAAAGGAAAATAAATAGGGCAAATTAAAATACTGGTCAGACTGGAGATAATAATCCCAACAGCTCACTGAATATACCTATCTTTTGTATGAAAGAGAACACTAGCAAGAATTTCTACATTATAGTTTATAGACCCCTGCTAATTTTTTTGTTGTAAATTCATTAGCTGTGTCTGCAGTAGTAAATAAAACAGGACTAAACCATGCATTGGAGCACCAATCTCTTGCTCTCCATACTGATGAATTATTTAAACCCCCTTGGTATGGTTTGTTGTGTGTCAATGAGCCCGCTCCCAGACAAAGCCGGAGTACCTCGCAGGGGACAGGTCATGCCAAAACTCTTCCCCCAACAGGCAATTCCAACACAACCACCTCGTGCTGAGGCGGGAGAGAGTTTGAGTGTATGATTTGCCACATCCACCGTACCGCTTGCCTTCTGGAACGGAGAACTTTTTATTTAGCAGTACAGTGACAACCAGTGAGCCCTGCTGGGTTTTTTCCAAAGAACAAGACAAGGATCCTTCTGAGAATATTGTGAAATCTGGGAGGCAGAGGGTCGTATGTAGGATGCAGGAGGGGTGATAAAATGTCAAGGGAAGAAAGGAGGGGAAGGAGAGCAAGGAAGTGACAGTAGTAAAGAAGAAGCCCAGAGGAGAGAGTAGAGGTTGGAATCAAATTTTTCATTAATGTTTTGTCCGTGAGTTTGGCTGGGAGCTCCAGGTTATTGCTTTCCTCCCTAAAGCTGTTACAGAACAAGGCTGGATGCACCCTTTGCTCTCTCCTTTCCAGCCTATGGGACTGGATGGGACAGTGGGCAGTTGGATGACGGTGGCAGATGCCATGCTGTCCTGAGTGGTGCCTCTTCTTCCCTTCCCTTTTTTCCCCCTTCTCTACAAAAACCGTGAGCCTAGAGGAGCAGAAAACCCAGCTGCAGCACTGATTCGTCTCCCAGGCTGAGTTTTTCCCCTGGGTGCTAACTCCACCTCTGGGATTGTTTGTGCCTCTCCTATGCTACACAGCATGACAGAAATTGAAACCTGTATTTTCGCATTTTAAAACTTCATGTAGATCCTTAACTAACTCAATTTACTTCATGAACAAGGTAGCTAGATATAAAGCAAAATAAAGATGACCTACCTGTGCAGCAGGAACTGAATTACCGTTAAACATGTCCATCTGTAAATCTCAGAATGTAAGTTATCCAGATCAGTTATTCAAAGTAATCTGATACCCATGTTAATTATTATGATTTAATTATGGTGTCTTACTCCTTGCAGGTATATTTATGAATTATCTTTTGCATGGTCCCAGGGAACATTATTAATACATATCGAAGGACACAGTTTAACTATGAATACTAATGACCCATGCAAAGTAAAGTTATGCATGAAATTCTATGAAGCAATAGATTTCACTCATTAATTCCACTTAGTACATCATTATAGTTACGTTGTCATTAGTTAACAAATACTGCATTGTGTATGGGAGTGTTGCTCTTCCTGATTTATGATAGCAATTTTTGATACTTAAATATCACTGTCAGATGTGCAATGTAGCAATTATGAATTATATTAAAAATATGTATACAGTATATTTGGAAGTGAGTTGCTTTATAACATTTATAAGTTGCTATTCAACATAGTAAGAAAGACGCTATAATTTTCAGCAGTAGTAAGATGAAATTCAGTGAATCTCTCCTAGAATGCTGAAGAAATTGCTAAAATGTTAATTACTGATTTAATAGGAAGCTTTCTTTAACTATATGTGCTTTACCCAATTTCTAACTCACTATTTTTAAGAGACTTAAAAATGTGGAAGCAGTTGTCTCTCAGATGCTCTGGTTTGGTTAGCAGAGCAACCTGGGGTTTTTTGTTTGTAATCAAGAATCAAATCAAAACTAAAATGCTTTCTAGATCCTTTTAGTGTCATACTCAACTTAGTATCAGTGGATCTGTTCAGATGAATAAACACACACACCGAATGTCATTTTGGACACCCCAGGGATATCCCACCTGCCCTGCAGATGCCACTGCAAGAAGGGAGCCCATGTCTCACAGGTCCAGTCTTGCCAGCTCTGTGCACATCTCAGATTGATCAGGATGTCTGGAATGGTGCTAGATGTCTACACTTAGCACCACAAACTGCTCGCTAGCCATCTAAAAGCTAGCGGGTTAGTTGTCCAGGCTTCCAGTGTGATTAAGCGAAAGCCACGAGCACTTCTAGAGGGCAATTTTTCTTTATCTAAAGCAGAAGTCGAAGATAAGATAGATGTCCATCATCTACCTTTGACTGTAGACAGTGTGTGGCTGACCAACCTCCAGTTAAACACGTAGGGCAGGGAATGTCACTGCAGATGCCCCCAAATCCAGACATGGCCTGGGAACAACCCAGCCCCTGAGAACTGGCAGGTGGGACCAGGATACCCTACAGGGAGTTGTAAATCACACTAGGCACCTGTGATTACACAGCTGATTTAAAATGACATTCGGGATGAGGTTCAGGCACCTTAATGTTGATGTCTGTATTGTCTTCGTTACGGTTAGTTATTTCAACTCTAGCATACTCAGTGGCGATGTTGGGCATAATTTGTTGCCTGGACGTGGAGGCTTAGCGCCATGCAAGGCACCTGAGAATATTTGAGACGGCCTTGTGCCTAAACTTAGCAGAGACCCGTGTGCCTGTGAAATGGGAGCTGGAGGCCAGGTCTCATGTCCCAGGGCATCCCAAATGGCCGCAGGCACAGCTGTGGGTGACTGGACCTAAACCATTGACAATACAGACAGTGGAGTCTACAGAGGTTTTCCCATGACCAACCATGAGTATCACATCTCAAGTGACGCTAACTACTTATGTTTAGAAAATTGAATTACACTTTTCATGTCCGCTTTTTGATGAGATGAGTAATTCTGAAGTGTCCTCTTACTGTATTAATCATGACGGGACTCCAGAGACAATCAGGGGAACTGAGACACCCTGTCTAAGTATATACAACTGCACTGTAGGCACGTAAATTTAGGTACAAAGTCGCACGTCTACAAGACACTGAAAGGAAATGTGAACTGAATTCCAGACATTAGAGACTAAAATCTCATTTTGGATCTTTATAAACCACTTCTTAGTTCTATCTCACTTCAGTCTCTCTATCAAACCTCAGTCTAGTGTGAAAATCTGTGTGTGTGTGTGTGTGTGGCTACACACAATGTCAACAAGTCATTGAAGAGACACAGTGGTATGGGCTTTTACTCATTTATGGATGACTTTTAAAACTTGTCAGTGTTGTCAAACATTAGTAGGACATTCTGCTTACTCTTGAGTGATCTGACTAAAATTGAGTCCTGCGTGTTTGGAAGTAATCTCTGCCTTAATCCAGCTACCACTGAGCTGCTGTTCATTGATAGAAGGCACTGGTGTAGACAGGTAAGCTTCTGTAGCTTGTACTTTTCTTGAATTCATTAGTTTAGTGAGAAATCTCATAATTATTTTGAATCCTATTATATTCTGATAGAAAGAGAGTATAGAGTTGCAACTGAATGATTTAAATCCTGTTTATGCTCAAGTTTCCTGGAAAATTGAAAGTGCTTGAAATAGAGAAAGAAGCTGTTACTAAAAAGTGAGTTTTAGCAGGAATCTTTAAATGATAAAGGCTGTATCCTTCCCTTTGATGCACACGTGAATCTTCTACTGAAGTCAACTGGAACAGCATTTATACCTTCAGGATCAGGATTTGTTCATAATCCTCTGAATTTTAAATTCTCATTCCATTATATCAAGTAAGGGAGAGGGGATTAGTTGGCAGTATCTGAAAGCTTTAATTTTTTATGGGATTTGTATATCTAATAGTAAAGTAAATGAGAAATTGAGAATGCATTACTCATGAAGATGTGCATTTTAAAATGTGTCTTTTAAAAACCTTGATTTTTGCGTCAGGAATCTTCTCACTGTCTTAATACTACCCTTTATTGTTAACCAGTGGGTAGAAAAAAAATGAGTTTAGAATTTCCAACAAAAGGAATCACTTTCCTTTGGATTGAAGATATACCGACAGTGTTCACAAAACCTACATGCTCACATTTTTCTGCTAGCCGTATGCAGAGCAGAGTCTATCCGTTCAGAATTGTATGCCATTTGAACTTTGCTCATCAGTCCTTTGATGAGCACCATGATAGTTGCAATATTTTATTGTTTATCTATAACAGCTGGTTTGAATATAGGCTTTTTTTAACCATCAGATATATAGATGATAGCACACTACAGAAGAACCTGATATGATGCTCTGCTAGATCATTACCCGAAGTAATTATCAGCAATAATTTAAATGCACAGATAGTCTCACACAGACACTTAGTTCAAGAAAAACCTTCATGACTAGCCAATTAATGTATTTTTCACTTATTTTAGAAGAATCTATTGATTCAATCGTGTTTACCCATCAACATGCGACGTGAGAATTCAAAATTTTCTGTTCCTTGATGTAAGGGTAAGTGGTTTGAAAGAGCGTAGGATGCATTAAGTTACCTGGTTACAGACTATTTGTGTAAAAGAAATAACAGATAACATGGAAAGTGGAAGATTAAGCCCTCAGACAGGCAGGCAGTAAGGGGCAGGAGGTATTGGAGACAGTAGCGAAGACCAGACCCCTTTGGCTGCTGCTTGGTGGGCCACGGAAGGATCTGCTCAGGCACAGCCTTGCAGAGGGGCAGACTGAATTTTGTCACTGGAAATAAGGGGTCAAGGTGATAATCATGAGTATTTGGGGGTATCAGGAGGAACTTGTGAGGTTATGTCAACCTTGTTGTGAGGTGTTTAGAGGAAGCACTGAAGGCAGGGAAAGGAAAAGATCAGGGCAGATGGTGGAGCAGCAAACATGGGAAAATGGGGTGAAATAAAAGGGGTCAGACAGATGTAAGCTGGCTAGTGCACTCATCCGACTGAGCCTGGCACCTTATTGCTACAGCCTGTCCTGTCTTGCTACTAAATCCTATCCTTATTATTATAATTATTATTATTTCTCTGTGTAATTCAGTCTCTATTCTACGTGTGATTGCTTCAGTCTACGTGCCAGCAATGGGAGAAAAGGTCGCGGCTCCCACAGCTCTAGGTGCCAGCAACCAGAGGGACCAGCATGCAGGACAGGGCTGGTTGCCAGCACCCAGAGACATGCGGGTGCGTTTGCATTTCCCTAGTGAATTACGCATGAATACCTGCATTGAGTTCAATGGTATTCATTCAGGTATGCACGTGTAAATCGCTAATTTTGAGCTGGAGTAGCTCATCGGCAGGAGGAGACGTGTATCTGGAAAGACTCAAGGTCTGAGAAAGTGGTAGGCGAGGGAGCCTGAGGTCTGGGCATGGGCTTTAAGCAGTGTGAGAGTGCTGAGGGATCTGTGATGGTGGGACTGTCTGGGAGATAAGGACGTGAGCACACCCCTGTCTGCAGGAGAACAGCAAACTGGATTAGGAGGAGACCTCCATACAGGGAGAGGGGGCCCAGGGTCTGGACATGGGTGTTACACAGAATTAGAGACCGATATTCAAGGCTTCTGTCACTGTGGGTATGCCTGTGAATCTGGAGAACGGTGGCGGGGGGGGGGGGGTTTCCATTAATAAGCATCAATCCTGACCTGGAGGGGAGGAACAGGACATGGCTCTCTGCACTTCTGTTTTATGTGAGTTTTCATGGTGTTACACGGGCATGCTGTTAAAGCCAGCAGCAGCCTGCATGGCCGGCTGCATTATTTCTGTGCGCGTGTGTGCACGAGCCTCACTGGGATATTCGCTCAGCCTTGCTGCTGGCTGGACCTGGGCATGGGCACTGGGACTGGGATGGAGGGACCCTTGGGTGCTGAGACCATGCCCGGCTGGGCTGTAGCAGCCAGGAGGAGACAACCCCCATGTCCTGGAGTCTGCTGGATTCGGCTGATCCCTTCACATCCTTAACACCCAGCATCTTCATCAGCTCTTGTCAGTTCTGCCTTGTATATAACATATCACATTCAAGTTCATTATAACTGGCCTTCAAAAAAACAATTATTTTTATTGCTGCAAATGGAATTAGAATGTCTGATGCAAACAACATTGACAATTTTCAGTTTTTAGGGGGTGTTGTTTTTCATTTTAAATTTTGGAGGCTTTGATGGATGCACGTCTTTTATCATGCCATCTGATATAAAAATGAAGAAAGAAAAGAGAAAGCAGTCCAAAGCAATGATTTGACCTCTTTCCAACAGAAAAACTCGCAGAAAGTGGTGATAGTTCCCATCTGTTAAAATTTAGAAAACACCAAAAATGAATAAAAATGGATGACTTAATAGACTAAGCTAAAATAAAGAAAACTATTACTTCTCAATAGCTGAGTGGAGATTTTTTGCTTAAAAAAATTCCTTTGGGGGAAAAAAAATTCCAACGAGATTAAATCACAAATAATAAAAGATAAGCCTTTGCAGAATTTAATAGTTCTGATTTGCAGGTGTTGAAAGAAAGTTCTACTCATGGAAGTGTCATTTTGTGCTTGTACTGATCTTTTGCTTTTTCTCTAAGCATCTGCTGCCAGCAGACATCAAAGATGAAATACAGACTTAGATGAATGCTTGTTCTGTTCTTACATTAAACAACTTATTTCTGGTCTTGCTACTCTTCAGTTAAACAGCCACTGAGGTCCCGTTAGAATTATGGCATCAAGCTGTTTGGATTGAAACTAGAACAAAACGCCATTGGTACAGGGACACTTCTTCTTTACCATGCTAGTTTGTAAAATGCCTTCTGAGCTATTCACATCCTCTTACACAGCTAGCACAAATCCAGGGGAAAAAAAAAAATAATCCAATGTAAATCCAATGTAAATTATGGAGCATTGTTGAGCTTCACAACAAAACTCATGGGGATCACATCCAGATCCAAGAAAGCATTTAAACTCCTAGCACCTATTTAGTTCTTTAATTACCCATTTAAACAGTTAGGAACCTAAATATGGGCTAGAACAATATATTATCAACTGGATTTGAGACTCATTTCTATGCTCTAACACAGACTCATCCTCATTAAAGGCCAAAATAGTTTTGTGATGAAACTGGGTAATTAGGATGCTACCAGTAGTCTAGGCAGTCACAGCTGTCCTGAAACCACTCTTGGAAATAATTAAAATTGATGGCCTTACACCTCCAGACGATCTTTGCAGTGAGGGAACACCAGCTCTTACAGTCCACTCGAAGGTGACTCTATACGCTCTCATCACGAAAGGTTGCTAATAAAAGCCAAGGAGCTGGCTTTATTGGTTACTCGATGTTATTAGCAATGTGTTTCACATTACCAGTTTTGAATTCACTAAGTAGCAGTGCTCATTCCTTTGCACAGCCCCCAGCACAATTGAATTCGAAGTCTCTACATGATAACGATATAAAAGCTAAGGAGCTCACAGTGTAGGCTGAGAATACTGCGTGATACTCCGGGTTACTCACAGTTTACCCGTGGAGTTTGTGTGTATACAGGCAATGCTGCACTATTGCTTTTAGGCCAGGTTCAGCTAAGCTTCCATAAAAGCTGATAAAAATGGTGGGGGAGCCAGAAAGAGGAAGAAATGTTAACGTTAACTCCTTATACTGCTTTAGCAGAGTGTCAGATCACATACTGACAGCAGTGCCCTCATCCAGAAAAACAGTGCCACTGTGTTTTCAAATGCAAAATTGCTTGCAACTTTTCACTGAGCCGTCTTTACAAGACAAATTTTCTCCTTTTATTCTTTGTTCCTTTTTTATCCGAGTCAAACTGCTGCCGCGCTTTGTGCTGGAGGTCGTGGTGCGAGAGCTGGATGGGGAGACAAGAGGTTGCGTCACAGCCCGGCCAGCGGGTCCCTGCCAGCACTTCCCAATTCTTGTCATCAGGGAGAGGGGATCAGATTTAGCAAGATGATAAGCACAGGCCAGACTCTACCCTTTTACCCCATGATGAACCTACAGCGAGTCGGCTGCCACTGATTAGATTTACACCCGTGGAGATCAAATACCCTCTGTCCCATCCCTCTAGTGTTTTCTGCTTCTCCTAGCCCCAGGGCACTTTACTGAACAACCTCCAGGCACCTTCAGCGATGCCTCTGCCATCATGTCACTTCTACCACTGTTAGGTGGTGAAAAATAAGCCTTCTGGGTATGTCTTTTCTACACACCTTAGAAAAAACTACAGTCAACTTTGTCGAAAAATCAGTTCAGTGGGTAGGAAAACGTCTGTGAGCATCAAATGCCATAAGATTTTCCAGCTAACATTTACAGCTGAAATAAGATTGCAACAGGTACTTGGATCCTTTGAATGCCATCTGACTTTTCTTTAATATGATGCTTCTTGTCTGTGGGTAAGACGTGGCACGCATTGCTGTTATAAACAAATTATGATAATTTCTGCTGCATTTCCAACAGCTGAAATGTATGCTATTGATTTTTTCCTCTCTTTAGTTAAGTGTCTCCCTGGCTTATCTCCTCAGCTGTTTTGCCACCTTTAGGGCAACTCCTAAACCAAACGCTATCCAAGTCTTGAGCAAAGAATTAGAAGTTAGGTCTGAACTCTGCATCTTGACTTGCTTATCAAGGTCCAATGATCAGTAGTCATGCACCCAGTGTGAAATGATATCACTGGAAAAGGTGAAGTTGTTGCTCAAAAAAATTGATTACTTACCTAGATAAATTTTTGATCTTCCAGAAAAAACAGTAATCACCAAGACACACTAAAAACGGTGGATTTGAAAACAATGGCAAACATTTGTGTCAAAGTATAGGGAGGACCTGGTTAAGCAATTATTTCCTTTTCCATAAGGCTGAAGAACAGCTACGAATATCAGTTCAGATAAGAACAATCATTATTCAGGGGCTTACAGTTGTGCATAATAGGCTGTATATTAGCATCACAAAAAAGTTTCATTGCTACTCTGAGGATGCAGTGTGTCTTGCTGCAAAGAGATAGGTGACTTACAATTTTTTTAAAACTAAAGCATAACCTCCTTGGGCAAGACTGGACACAAGAAGTGGTTCTGGTCCCATCTGACAGAGAAGAGCAATGCCCACAGCATAGCATATTTGTTACAGCGCGTTAACAGCAAATCCAAGGGAACTGCAGCAATTCATCATACCGTTTGGAAAACAGGGAGACCTTGTGATATTTTCTGATGAAGAATTCCCATAAATACTATGGAGAATTTTAGTCAGTTGGCATTATTCTGCCTAAGGGTGCTAAAGAGGCTACAGGATCCAGAACTTGTTACCAATCATTTAAACAGGATAACTACTGATTAAGGTACAGGTAATTACCTTCTATTTGATTGCAGTCAGTAAAGGACTATTTTCACAATACAAAATCAGCAACAGATTGTTTTTACGTGTAGTCCTCGGTTGTTAAACCTTCAGATTATTATTTTTTTTATAGTACAACTTGTTAGCCTTTTCTCTTTGCTTAAAAAAAAAATGTCTATGTACTATAAATGCATCCAAAAGTGACATTACGCCTTTGTGGTGTTTGGAATGGTTAGTGTCAGTGTATTATAAGGTGATTATTTCGTGGCTGTGGGTTTTTTTTCCTTCTTTTTTGTCAAAGGACAATTTGATGGGTTAGGCTTTATATATCCTCTTTTCTTTCTGAAACGAAACAGGAAACATAGCATTTAGTTTTGAAAGCAACTAAAATAGAAGTATTTTGTGGCAGATGGGATTTTTATGAGCTGTTTGTCACTATATACCAGTCTTGTTAAGGAGCAATCGTTTTCTGCTTCATTACACTAAGATAGCTCTGTTTAGGGTTCCACTCAGCTGTGAAATTACTTTAAAACTTCTGTAAGGAATAGAGATGGGATTTTTATAAAAAAAGATTGCTAACACAGTATAAGGAATAGAAATAAAATGGTCAAACACACTGTTTTTTGGAAGCAGAGGAGAATGTAGAAATGTTGCATAGCATACTTATGCCTAATCTGCTGGTTTAAGATGAAAAGAAGCTCCAGAGTACTGTTATTTTCTACACCTAAAAAAGGTAATGTTCAAGTTAGTCTATATATAATGACTAAAAAGACATTATTTATGTGAAAAAATAAAACAATATTGATTTTTTTTTTTATGCTGCTAGGAGGCAAATAAAGTACAAACAAAAGAATTAGATGCACACAGACATCAGTATAAAAATAGTGGGACAGATCTTCATCTCCTGTACATCACCGGACCCAGGCAGGTTTATGCTGTTCTTACACCTTTCTTGAGTGTAAGCTCTGAATCTTTAAACCTTTGCACCTTGTCCTGGGCAATTAAAATTCAACATAGTCCCCTGGGAGCTCCGAGTGGCTCTGAGGAAGACAACAGAGCTCCTCTTCCAGGCGGTCCTGCCCCATGGCCCTGAGCGGTGCCCATGACATGATCTACCTGTTCAAGTCAACCATTGATCCAGACATCAGTCAAAGCTTTTATATCTTTACCTACTCAAATTTAAGCACATAACATTCACTGGGCTTACTCATGCAAAATCACACGTGGGACTTTAAGTATTTCTATGCTTGACATTCATGTTGCCTTTTTCCCTAAGATGCCAAGGCTCTTTTTCTTAATTCAGATGTCCAGTCTTTCTGACTATCATGTTATTTATTAATTCATATTTGATTCATTCGTATGTTTAATTGTGGAAATTATTGTTTTTCAATGAAATATGGTAAATCTTTCCTTAAATAAAACTTGTCTCTTCTGTCCTGAAATGACTTCTAACTAACTGCTGAAATCAATTTCAACAGTGTCACTAAACTTCCTAGCCCCTAAGAAACAGCTGGTACTGCTATATATCTGGTACACCTTCCTGGCGAGTCTTCATTATTCCCAGTGGAACAAGGTGTCCTTCTGGCTGAGCAGCATTCCTGTTCGCAACTGTGAATGTTAAAAACACAGAGCTATAGCACATCATTTAAAACGTTGCAAGTATTGATGGGATCCGTATGATCAAACTTCTTCGCATCTTACATTTTAATCTCATTCCTTCATACACACTTTTGTTCCTTTCTACACCCCATCAGGTTTCACTGTTACATTTGAAGCATCTCTTTGTGGTACTTCTTCCCCGTGACTGTTTTACATGCCATTTCTCTTTCTCTCTTACTTTAATACCGCATCAAGACTTTATCCTTTCATATGGGCTCTAAAATATCTACAGTGAAGAATCTTTATTCTTAGTGTCTCTCCTCGTGGCTTTGTGGACAGCCCATCAGGAAAGACTCTTGCCACAAGGTAAAGCTGTGCTGCATGGACACAGTCGACTTGTCTACAGCCAGTGGTTAAAGACCACCCAGTGGGCAGCCCTTCTTCATCTTGCCCTGCTCCTACTGGTGTGGATCCAAAGTCTTGCCACATTTTCACATAGAAAAGGGTGATCTCCGTCAGCCCGTCGCTTTGTATGTATGTTTTAAAAGTTAACAAATGCAAGTGTCCAACCCTAACCCCACATCCACAGTCCTTGGGTTTATTCTTTCAGCAGCAAACCCCTGCAGTTGGAGGCTTTCCTTTAATGTGCAGGACCACTGTCAAGCTCCCTCCTGCTAATTCTGCATGGACTGTTTGGAAAGACTCATTCTCTGACTTTCACATTCTTTCTACCAATGGGCAAGAAGAAAATGAATTTACACCTGCTGTAAGAGTGGTGCACTCCACAGTGTCCTGGGAATGGCTGCATCTGGAGAAATCCTTATGGTCTGCTTCATCACTGTCATTCACTCCTAACCTCCTACTTCGACTGAGACAATCCTCACCAGTGTTGTATTGCCCTTGGGACTGCCCAAAGAGGGAACTTCTAAACTTTTGGGTTGAGGCACGCTCCCCCCTACTTTGTCATACTCCACAGAGCACTTCCTTAACTTTAGAAAATTTTGACAGGACATCCATATCTGAGGAAATCACACTAGGCTCCTCTATAAAGATATGGATAAAAATAGGCACTTAAGACTGCTATTTATCTACCTGTTCGTGACATCTCTTTTGGGATGAGCTGAAATATGGAGGTCAACACTCCGGCAGACTAAGCCCTTCTGAGAAAAAACCCTCTTCTACCAGACCTGTGTGTTGTTAGTTCTCAGATCAAGCTGTATAGTTCAGAATAGCCTCTCCTGGTTGTCATTTAGATACCTTCTACAGCATACGGGTTTGCACTGGTCACCTTAGTGTGGCCCATTACTCTTTGTTTTAGAATCCTACACCAGAGGAGTAGAGTGGGTTTGGGTTCAGCTAGTTGCTGTAAACCACTTTTGAAAGCCAGGAAAGAGTGTTAAATAATAAATAAATGGGGAAAAAAAAACCACCCCCAAGCCCCAACATTTATTTACATAATATGAAAAAGGCAAACAACAACATTATAAAGTTAATAATAACAGGTGAACTGGAATGAAAAGCAAAGAATATATGTCTGTACTCAGCATTTAAAGCTCTAAACATTCATTTCCTTTATGTGATTCATTTTACAATCATGCAGACAATTCAAAGTATACCTAGATGATGACTGATTGTACATTGCATCTTTAGATTGAAATCAAACAAGAAAGTCTAGATGTAGGCATCCCTAGGTTATTCCTCAGATTATTCTCAGTTACGTGAGTAAATTATTTCTTTCTCCTTGCTTTCAGATTTCCAATGTGCTCTCATACATGCTTTTTCTAATTTTTGGGGGGGGGGGGGGCTTATTTTACCCTACTTTTGTTGAGTCTTACCATATATATGATGTGTGGCATCAGCCAGCAAAATAATTGTATAGAATCTTGTGCTTCATAATTGTATGTTTGTAGCACTTGACAGGAAACCAAGACTTCCCTTTTACTTGCTTGGCATTGTTTCAAAATGTCAGAGATACTCTGTGCACTCTGCTTCCCTTGCTGAAGATATTTACTGCACATAGTGATAATGGGCATAATGGCCCAACACTTACTGGCTAATGAGAGAACAGGATCTTCAGACAGCTTTGCATTTCATCTCCTTCATTTACTTAAATAAGTAAATGAGATCTTCTGAAAGCATAAAGGAGAGTGAACTTCTGGTAACTATCCATCTCAACTGCAGGGTCAGTCAGAGAGAAAAAAAATACTTGAGGCCCAGTTTCAAAACTTTCCACATTAGTTTAACGTAGACTGCCACCCCTAAAATTATCCTGGCATAACTGTTCTCTCCACCAGTGAATCATCAAAGGACCTGATATAGTAACGGTATAGTCTCTGCTCC
Source organism: Haliaeetus leucocephalus (assembly GCF_000737465.1). Classification (NCBI taxonomy): domain Eukaryota; kingdom Metazoa; phylum Chordata; class Aves; order Accipitriformes; family Accipitridae; genus Haliaeetus; species Haliaeetus leucocephalus. The sequence goes on along the minus strand of NW_010972842.1, from coordinate 7,733,294 downwards.
AAAACATAAAGGACTTGTCTGAATAATTCTCTTGCCAAGTTCCTCATATTGTTTTATAAATTACATTGACGTAATTGCAGAAGCAATGGAGAGGTGGGAATAACTGGCTAAGAGGGTTACCTATTTTAAAACTAAATAAGGAAGGTAGACAGCGCTAAGGGAAACCAAATCCAGTGGTTTGGCAGATTTACCCTCTTGTTGTCCTAAAAGTGGATTCGTTACCCGGTGTGCAGCAGAACAATCTCACACACTCAGGACAGATATTGATTTATTCTGCGCAGAGTGCTCGGTGGACTTTCCACAAACCAAGCACTCCAGATCATCAGGTGTGTCCCTTTTATACAGTAACAATTGCATCTAATTTATTAAACAACTCCTACCTAGTACATACTGAGAGTATCTAATGCATATGCATAGGATTATGTAATGATGATGCATGGGGGTCACAGGTGGTCTTCGGTGGTCGTTTGAGGAGGTATCCCCTCCTCACTTTGACCACTGAGTCGCTCTGTATTGGGTCAGTGGTTCATTTTCCTGCCAAGAGGGACGCACCATCCATGAGGAAGAACAGAAAGGATCAGCACTGGTGCTCCAGGTGAGGCACCATTAAACAGGGACAATAGGAAAGATCAGAATGATCTTGGCTAACTAACTTAATTTAAAATAGGACTTTCTAACCTACCACAGGATTTTCTGTATCTGACATCACTCTCAGACAGTTTGCAGCTGTCACCCTTTGTAGCTGCACCCAGTAGCGGGGCTGAGTGTCAGTCCCGGAGACGGGCACACGCACACATGCTTGTTCCTCTCCGGAGTCCCCCCTTTCCCTGCCTTTGGCCATTCCCCTTAAAACATCCCGTAATCAGTTTGCTCTTTCCCAAGAGTCTTGTAGCTCTTGTTCCCTCATCAGTTCCCCAGCTGTGGCTGAACCCCCCTCCGATGAGACCTGAGAGCTCTGCCTTTGGTGGCTTCTCCCTTTCCTCCTGTTTGTTTGTGTATCTGGTGTTCAATATACTACATTTCTGACCTCTTTTTTCTTTTTTTCTTTTCTTATTTTTTTTTAACGGTGAATAGCCTTTAACCATATACCCTCACAAAACAGATTTCCTCACAGACCTGGTATCTACATGTCCTTCCCCTGCTGCATATCCTTGCAGATACTGGCACCCACTAGGAATAAGCTCAGTCCGCATCCTCCATTTGGGTAGATTTCAGTCCTTTTCCTGTTTTTCTACATGTAGGACTTGGCCAGTTGTTTTCTGAGGCTAGGTTTTAACCACAGTCACCGGGAAGAGTAACTCAAAATGCTCATGAAACCTGTCTGGGACACAGAGCCCAATGCAAAAAAGTGGATTTAACCCAGGTTTCCCACATGCTGAATGAGTGATCCATAATCAGAAAAAGAGGGGAATATGTCCTCTCCAAGGACATGATCTGAGCAGTACCCAATCTGGTAGGCAGGCTCTGACGGCTCAGAGGCAGTAGCTGATGAATATCGATGAGCAGGTTTCCCATTGTACTATCCCAAGTTTTATAGAGCTCAGGGTAAAATAAGTGTTTAGTACGGACAAGAACATTTAAACAGGGGCAACTTGTGCTTGAGAAATTTCTGTGTTGAAAACCTGAGTACATAATGTCTTTATGCATATGCATTTACAAATGCGGCAAACAGCTTAGCAGAAGTCACATGAGCAGGAATTAATAACTTTTAATCTTTTGAGGGGTCTTGACTTTTACATTTACTTGTATATGCGTCTTCCAGTTCAAAATTTTTTTTACCTCCTGATCGTGTTTGCCATGGAGAATTGATAATTTTAAAGTGCATTAATTACGTGTTAAATTTGCAACTTAAATTCACCTGACTTATGTGTGAGTCTTTCCGAGTCAGATGTATGTTCTGTGAAATGTAGGAAGTCATGTTTTTGTCATTACTGAAGCTGCATTCTTACTTCAGATGATCAGTATCACTAATTGCACTTTTTCTTGCCAGTTTCTTCTTGTCTATATCAAATCTTCTTAATTTCTGACTGATCCAAATTTACCAATAACAGTAAATTGATGTACCCTTTCCTAAAAGCTATTTTAATGTCTGACTCATGCATTCAGTAATTTTATGCAGCTTCTATTAATAATACTATATAAGCAAAGTGCAAGTGAAATTAATTTACATACAGATCATGATCAAGTTATTCTCCCCGATGAATCGTGCAGTGAATTTCTTCACACTCATGTTGTAACTTTGGACAAGATTTCTGAAGGTGCGTGAGCATGGAGGTTTGATTCCTCTACAAGCACTGCTGTTCACACCTAGGGACTGAAACACGACTATTATAAAGTTCTGTCTTTCACTCAGTGTTACTCTTACAATACACATTTTATTGACAGGTTTTTAAAGAGCTGCAAATCCTTAGTATAGCCTGACAGTAGCTTTTTAATAATCTTCTAAACCTCCTCAGATCTCTTGCACAGCACACCAAGAATTACTGCATTTGGGAATGACTGGCAAAATCCAGGTCACACCATGAGTAATATATGGGTATGTCTAGACCTGTGAGTGTTAATACCAACTGCCTTCAAATAGAAAGGCAGGCTCACAGTAACTGTATATCTAATCACCAAGGAGGAAATATGGGGATGCTGAGGAACCTTCTCCAGCATCTGCTGATGGCGTACCTGGAGTTTGCCTTGTAATGAGAGACTCATTTCCTATGGCTCTTCATCCCCCAGTGATCTTGGGAGAAGAGGTGAAGAGAATAACATATGAAAATGCCTTCCCTTGCATGAATATTGTGTGCAGTGCACAGGATATTAGTGTTCTAGGCTTTAATTCATTGTTTATCTCTGTAGGACTTACATATCTTTGAGTTACATGTGGACTTGCCATGAGTCCCAATGTAGCAAGATATTGGACAGTACTTAATCCCATAAATCATATTCTCATATGCAAGTTCAGTCATTCAAATGCTCTTAAGACAAATAAAGTCAATCACAGAGACAGACCAATTTAATCTTATTTTAGATCTGATTAATAATCAGGTTATAGATCTGATTTTCAAAAAGGTAACTGGGTTGAAATTTTATGCTAATTCAACCTAAAGGTGGTAGGCAACTGGGAGAAAGAACAGAAAGAAGAGGTATTCAAATAGGTGGTCTGCATTATATTTTTGAAAATCTACTGTGGAAAACACAGTATTGTTATTTAATTTAGATGACAATACAAGCTACCAAATATATGGAGATTTTTTGCTATAAGCACTGTGAATAAAAAGTACATGACTTTTTATGCAAAAGAAGAGAGAGAATTTTAAAATTTGATTTAGTTTGTGATTTGCTCAATGGATGAGTTCAGGGGCTTGCACTGGCAGGTGTCATGCCGTGACGAGAAAAGGGGCTCAGAAAGGTGCAGGAAATCCGAGGAGGTCTTGAAGAAGCAGTTTTCAACCACTTGAATACTGGAAAATCAGACGGTAAGTTTAGGAGGCTGGCCACCTCAATCATAGACATTTGCAAGCAAAATCACTACTCAACAATCTTAAAAAAAGTCATATGGATTAGCTTTATTTAGGCTTCATTTTTTTGCATAAAGAGACATTCATTTTACAGCTGCTTTGTGTAAGTGGTGCTGTCTTTTTACCAAAGGTTCCATTTCCCTATTGCAGAAAAATAGGAACATAGCAAAGCTCTGGAAAGAGGTTTTGAGGCTACCTTTTCATTTTCCCAAAGTATTAAAATTGTTTTGTGTCAGACCATTCATTACTAATATGATACAACACCAGACAGATGCTCTGGATTATTCTTACCCTTGGGGACCATTTCTGTATTTTTGGCATCTCTGTAGGAAAATGCTGTGTTTGCTTGAGTAACTCCCAGTGCATTCGGGGGTCACTGTTTCTTCTAGTCATGGGATTAGTTATGTTTTACCATCTTGCACCGACATGGGAAATACATGGGATTGATGTTCACTAATACAGTTACACTTACAAGTACAGTAAATTTCTCCCCATATGTGAGAAGCAAAACCACAGGTTTTTCTGTCCAAGTGAACTAAAACTAGAAAAGGCAAAATAAGTAGTATAAAAGGGTAGAAAAATGTATTTTTAACTGCTTCTTGAGCCATTGAAATCAAAATAGTTCCTAGCTTAGACACATTGAAAAGTCTAAAATGAGAGTCTTAACTGATGGAAAAAGACATAACTCAGTGACAGCCAAAGACAGTTTACCTCAGCTGAGGATCTGTTTTGCAATATTTTTCTCAAACGATGTCCCTAAGGTATTAACATGACTGGGGAAAAAAAAAAAAAATCAAAATCTGTCCTTTTGCCATTGATTATGACCTGATGTGTAGCACGCTAACTAAAGCTATACTCCAAACTGAGTGTACTTACAAACAGTGAAAAGGCTTGAGAATCCAATTAAGGAAACTTTAAATGACTAAACCAGCAATTTGAAAGTAAAGAAGCAGTTGGTTCGCTTGCCTACAGAGAATTTGCAGGCAGATTTTATTATGAAAAAGCTCAAGTCCCCCAGGCTTAGTGAAAGCTGAATCCTACAATATGCTACATTTGGCAGTAACTCTTAGAAGAGATATATGTGTCTCCCTTTTCTGTTAAATATAGGTGTTACCTCTTCAGTATTACTGGTGCTGGGTATAAAAGTTTCATCATAAAGATGAAGAACTAGACAGTTACTCTCAGGTGGCTCTACTAGATAGGTTTTTATAATCTTGCTATACTTCAGAATGTCAGGCATTTCTTTATTTCAAAAAGTGTAGAAGCACAAAACTCACAAGAAAGGAAATTAGAATGAGAGGAACCAACCAAACTTTTCAGCAAATCAGTTTTCCTTACTACCCTGTATCATTTCACCTGTTTCTCTGCTTCCTTCTCTTTTATGCTCCAAATTTCTCAAAGCCTTCCTATGTTTTTTAGGGGGAATAACTGAGCTTTTTTTTCTGCAAAAGGATGGATATTTGACTTGGGATTTTATAGCTGTACAGTCTTGTGGTTAAAACCCCAAATCTTCTCTTTAAATACCCTAGGTCAGTTATCCCCCCTATTCAGAGAGCTTCCTAGGGCTGGAAGGGCTATCTTTTTCTTCCACAAGAAGAGCAGCAGCAATCATGTATGAGCCACAGAGAAACCAAAGGATGATGTTGGGAATTGGTAATTTCTGGGAAGGCATATGCATTTCCAGCCATAATTTTTTATTACATATTAGAAAAGAATTCCACAAAGAGTTTATTAATTACCAGTCAGAAAACCTTGAACATTAACCGCCTGCTGTTAGCAGGTGCAGGTGTTCACACTGAGACTGAAACTTCAATGAAGATTTTGCCCAAGTCCTGACACTTAAGTGTGGGAACAGGGTCCACTCCATTAAACGACACACAAATGTTGCTCAGAGAGCAGTTCTAAATGAAGACTTAGGTGCCTAAAGGCTTTCCAAATGCAAAGGACTTCTGAATCCAGATGTCTTCTAAATTGCCACTCTATAATCTCCTCTTCAGTGGACACAAAATGTGCCCTTTTTATTTGAAACTTTCCTACGTTCTTGTTGCACTTGCCCACCATTACCCCAGGCAAACTCCCAGGTGCCTCAACTTCACAGAGTTGCATAAATGAAGTCAGGCAATGACTAAAGCCCACGAAGAACCTGGTCCAGTAGGCACGCACTGAGTTTTAATTCATCACAAGTAGTACCCTTGGCAGGGGTCTTGAAGCCTGGGGAAAAGGCAAGCACCTGTTCAGACTCAGAGTAAAGGGACTCAACTCATTTTCTCAAATGTAGGACTCTGGTGCCATTCCAGTGCCCTGAGATATTCCACCGCTCCTCTAGCCAACACCCTAGAAGGCCATGGTTACCTCAAACCCTGTGTCATCCCTACCTTGTGTGTGTCCTGTATACCACAGGGAGTGTTATCTCACCCTAAAAAGACGTGTAGACGCGGCTCTTAGGAACACGGTTTAGTGGTGGACTTAGCAGTGTTAGGTTAAGGGTTGGACTCAATGACCTTAAGGGTCTTTTCCAGCCTGAATGATTCTGTGATTCTATGACTTGATACCTACATTTGGACAACCAAACCCTGTCCTAAATTACCAACCTTGCTGTTGAAATTTTTTTTTTTTTAAGACTTGTCCTTCATTTTTTATTCTCTCTCTGCATTGATTTGGTGACTCTTATTTTTCTCCTCTGTCAATCTCTTGGATATGTTTTCAGTCAGGAGATGGCACATTTCTTAAAATCACAGACACCGTAGGCCTTTGCAGGAAACCTTTGACACTGAGGGGTGAGTTTCCGATCGGCCAACGACACGCACGGACAACATCTCCTCTGAAGGTTTTAGAGGAGAGAAAGAAGAGACAACGCATAAAGCGGTGTTTCAGGAGGTAGTTGCCTTGTGTTGTAGGAGACAGCTGGGCAGGCAAGTATGACTTCCCAAAATTTTTGAGAAAGCTTAAATCATTATGAAAACTGGACTTGACGTAAGCAAATGTCATGCTTGTCTATACAATGAAAGCTCCAGGTCTCAGTTCACGCTTCAGGGTGAACAGCTTGGGAGCCAGGCGAACAGCCCGTGAGGATGTTTCTGTGAGGTAAAATGGGTAAACTACCCAGCATTTACTGTCAGATGCTGCAAACCCATCGTCTCCACCTTCTCTGCAGGCCTTACTGTTTGCTGTCCTGCTCTGGCTGGACTGCAGCGACGGCAACTTTACTGTTAATGTTTTTCTCTCTGATGAGTACGGACAATATCAGAGGCTCTCACGGCAGCTTGCTATTCTCAGCTACAAGCCGGGGACTGCTGCTCTGCTCTGCACGCCAGATAAACAAGCCGAGACTCAAATATATGGAGGGGAAAATAAAAGATTTTTTTGAGCATGGATAGTAAAGGGGTTTAGACTAAAATAATTGACTGTTTTTTCAAGCATAAGCTGCGAGTGCTGGGGATTAGTGTTAAAGAGCATTCCTTTTTTTTTTTTTTTTTTTTTTAAAAGGCTCCTGTTGTCAGTGTGTTTCTTATTTAATTAATACCACAGACAGTAAATCATTGCCTTGTTACCAAATTGTGAGAGCATTAGCCACTTTTAGAATAAAACCTGTTGTAGTGTGAAAGGAAATCCAAACAAATGTGTGCTTCAAAATGATTATTTTACCCTAGAGACTTAATTTGTACAAAACAGATTACTGGAATACAGTAAGATTCCCATTAAAACATGAGAGTCATCAATTTTCTGTTGAGTGAAGCATAGCTTAAATTATGAGGATTTAATTATACTAATGATTATAAAGTTGGGGTTGAAAGGTGACTCATGTTCTGAGCTTGATTTTCTTTTTCTGCTTCCTTTTCAGTTTTCTCATTAAATTCCCTCTATATTTTCCCCCTAATCTTTCCCTCATAAGAGTAACTGAGTCACTCTAGAACTGTGACTTTGTTTTCCCAGGAGCTGGTTGAATTTTGAAGATAATCAAATGTTTCCTGGGCAGCCACGCTGTGGTTTCTTAAGGCAGGTATTGCATTTTATCACACTTGTCCTGTCTTCCCATTGCTTAGCACCCTTGTTCCTCCACGCCTGGCTTTGCCCACCCTGCCCGTGGTGGGAGTGCTGGGGTGCCTGCTCTGCGTCCTCCTTCATGCACCCTGCGGAAGCTGCAGAGCTCACCGCCTTGGCCTCACCTTGTCCATACGGAGGACAGGGGAAGGAGCTGGGTCATCAATCATCGAATCATAGAATCGTTTAGGTTGGAAAAGGCCTTTAAGATCATTGAGTCCAGCCGTCAACCCAACACCACTGTGCCCACTAAACCATGTCCTGAAGTGCCACATCTACGTGTTTTTTGAATACCTCCAGGGATGGTGACTCCACCACTTCCCTGGGCAGCCTGTTCCAATGCTTGACAACCCTTTCGGTCAAGAAATTTTTCCTAATATCCAACCTAAACCTCCCCTGGCACAACTTGAGGCCATTTCTTCTCATCCTATCTCCAGCCACCTGACAGAAGAGACCAGCACCCACCTCACTACACCCTCCTTTCAGGTAGTTGTAGAGAGCGATAAGGTCTCCCCTCAGCCTCCTTTTCTCCAGACTAAACAGCCCCAGCTCCCTCAGCCGCTCCTCATCAGACTTGTGCTCCAGGCCCCTCACCAACTTGGTTGCCCTTCAACAAGGCTCAGTCACGGCTCAGCCTGCCGAGGGAACGGTTTGGCAATCCCCTGGGTCTGTGGCAATATGCAGCTGGAAAGGGAGGAGTTGTAAGACTAAAACCAGAGTCAACCCAGCATGTCAGCTGGCACAGGATCGCAAGATGAGATGGTGACGATTCAGGCTGGAAGGGGTCTCGGGAGGTCTCCAGTGCAGCCCCCTGATCAAAGCAGGGTCATCTCTGAGCTGGAGTGAAGTTGCTCAGGGCTTTATCCAGTTGGGTCTTGAAAACTTTAAGGATGGGGAGCGCACAACCTGTCTGTGCAGCCTGTCCCACTGCCGGCCTGTCCTCGTGGTTGAAAAAGCTTTTCCTGATGCCCAGTCTAAACCTCTCCTCTTTCAATTTATGCTCATTGTCTCTTACTCCTGCAAAGATCCTGGCTCCTGTTTCTTGACAAGTACTGGGGGGCTGCTGTGAAGTCCCCCCTCAAGCCACCTCTCCTCCAGGCTGAACCAGAGGGACCCAGGGGCCAGTTATTGGGCAGATCAGGTGTTTCAACTGAGCCTATATATACATATGTATGTATTTGCATGTACGCATTTTTCACCAACAAGTTTTCATCCTGCCCAGCTGGAGAGGGGAGCAGGATGAGGCCATTGGCACTGGTTGTGTTGCGTTGTGAAACCTGAATGGTTTGCTCATACGCTTGTTAAATAACGGGGAACCACCTAGAATTTTCCCTTTAAATTTACACTGTTTATAAATTCCTGCTAACATAGCTGTCTGGGCCTAGTTTTCCCTCACCTTTAGGAACATAAATATTTAGTCCTGTACTCCCATGGAGTGCGACGCAAAAAAAAAAGCCTCATCCTGAGTTTGCTGCTAGATTGACTTTATGATTTTATCATTTTGAAGTGTTTTGTCATGCTTCCTAGAAAAGATATGTGTCTTTGTCACATATTATTTGTGTTTCAGCTGCTCTTTACTACCTTTACTACCTTTTGGTAGTCTTTACTTCCAAAATCTAAATACTTTTAGCATGCTGTGTTCTTAGGGGGGCAAAGTTAGTTCTGAACTCTTCTGTGTTGGGATTATCATATATGCCATATAAAAAATGAAGTTAGAAGGACATCTTTCAGTTCAAAGTTGTCTTCTGCATAGGCAAAGTGGTCAAATTGAACTGCAGAGGATTCCAGTTTTAACAGATTAATTTAAATCAGTACTTATATATGGAAAACCAAAGCTTTTCAAGTCATTTCTGTGTCTGGGGCTCACAGATTTTTCTTTGAACTTCAGATTTTTTAGTTCTTCAGATATTTTCTAAAACCTCTTGTGAATAATAAAAGCCAAAGTTCCTAGAAGATTCCTAACTCCCTCTGTGCTGAGCTCCTTTGGAAATCCAATTCCAGGTCCATGGCCAGGGTATATTCCAAGGAGGAATTTTTCAGTACAACCTCTGAAATGCGCTTCTCGTACCTGCTTTGGAGCTCAGATCTCACCTCGGAGCTCCTTCCAGCAACATGACAATCTTACTGATGCAGGTGCAAACCATTCCAGACAGGGTCTTTTAATTTATTTTGATGAAAATATTTAGATTTGTTTTGGTATTGATGTGAAAGTGGAGGAGAAAAAATAAATGCCAATTTCTATATGGAGTACAGGAATACATTTAATGCCCAGAACTCATGCATAGTTATTTTGAAAAATTTGATGGTTTAAAAGTCTATTCCGTTAAATAGGTGGCTGGAATTCCCTCAGTACCCTCCAAAGAAAAAGTGTTTAGCCTGAAAAGGAACTGTCTCCTCTCTGTTAGAGTTCTAAGAGCATTTTACCCTGATCTCTTATAGAAATCTACTGTGTTTGCCCCCTTCCTTCCTTTGTATCTGTAGGGAAATTTGACTAACTTACAAGTTTCTTCAAGCTAGCAGTTGACTGGAGAAAGAACAGCCCAAATAAATGTTGCAGAAGGAGCAGGGTTTGGGAACCAAGTGTGTCGTAGTGCAAATATCACAAGAAACAAGTTCTTGGTGGAGGAAGACTCTCAGATGAATAGCTAAAGCAAATCAGGTTTCATTAGCTTTGATGCTCACCAGATAAGACTGATTTCTTCCTTTTTCAAAACAATATATGCTCTCATTCTCTTCTGAGCTCCATAATATTATAATGAGATGCAGAAATCCATGACAGTACAGTATCTATTGATAGCTGAAATAGCTGCTAAGCAGAAATGAGAGTGAGTTCACATCCCTTCTCCTCCTTACCTCACAGGCACCAAGCAAGTGTTTCCACAGAAAAAGTAGCAATTCAACATTACATAGGTGAACTGTTTTATTAGCTATAGTGGGATTCTTTGCTTTAAGACATATAGACAGGCCAGCGAAGTTTTACAAGACAGCATGAAGTCAGTGTGACCACTGTACCCAGTTGTGCGCACTGGGCTGAGGGCACAAAATCTGCCTTTTTGTGAACATGTTGTCTGGGATCTAGGTTTCTTTTTGCAGTAAGCAGAAAGCAAAACACTTGTCAATCATTAATTTTTTACTCTTTGGACTCCATCATCTGAGCACATGCAAGTTTGCTTTTCATCTTTAATTTTGTAGTTATTGTGGATTACTAGTTTAATTTGTTTTCTCTAGTCCGTCTTCTATTTACCATGTACCTACTAATAAAAAAAATCCTTATATATGCGGGGAGGGATTTGAATGGACTGTACTTTTGTGTTTAGTGTTAAGCTGGCACATTTAAAGAAATTTGGAGGCACCATATTTGAGTAGGCAGAAAAGTGAAACCTGTGGCTTGCTTCCTCAGAGCAGGGAATACAGCCAGACCAAATCCCACCATCACAGCATTTACACTTACTTACCTTTTTTTTTGATATTATAAGAGCTGGTCTTTTGCAGACTAACATTAGGCTAGACACATCTCTATATAGCCAGTTGCCTAATTATATTTTTACACACCTGACCCCATCTGTCACCTTCTTTTCCAGCATGTAACAGTACAGGTCAAACCAATTTGAATCAGTCAAAATAGCTGGTCTTTCACTCCTATTCTACTTTTGTAAACATTAGAGACCAGATGTTAAAAGGAAAGGCGGCTCCTGAACTGTCCATCAGTTGGACAGAAAAGGACATTCAAAAACTTGCTGCTCTGCTCCTGAACGTTCAAGTAAACACCGAGCTGATCACTCCACTAATGGTTCAATTTGCAGGTGACTGAGAGGCAGATAGACAGTCTGTGCACATCCTGCCAAGTCAGTCTAATCTGAAAGATAACAGAAATAATAAACCTTTCTTGGGAGGATTTTTCTGGGGTTTTTTTGATCATAAGACTAATACAATAAAACCCAAACACATCTTACAGGTTTTTTTAGTGGCATTTGATTAAAATTAAAAAAAATATTAAAAGAACAGATAAAAATGACATATCTGTCATCCTTAGAGCACAATCTTACCAAAAAAAAAAAAAAAAGAAAGAAAGAAAAGAGAGATACCTATAAGCTTCAGCATTTTGATAGTTCTTTAGTTCTTTAACTTCTTGGCCCCACAGAAACAGCTTGAACGCTAAAAAAGAGTCCATACATTGAAAATATGTGATATTTTCAGATGGATGTGAATATTATTGTAGCTGAAAACTGATTTTTCTTGTATTATTCTACTATCAAACCAACTGTGAAGCCTCCAAAAGTAATAAGCATAGCTGGTAATATTCAGATAAACCTGCTGAATGAGGAAGTGACATTTAAACCAGACAAAAGACTTTCCCAGGCTTGCAAGTAAAATTAAATTCAGTAGAATCAAAATCAAATGGAGCTATCTGAATGGCAAGTATAAGTCTGCTTTATACAAAAAATTAGATTTTTCACAGTATCAGTTTGTAAAGCTAATATGTATGAACAATTACTCTCAGTGCTTAGCAGTCTGAGTATTTAAATGTACTGAATTTCTCAGTGTGTCCATAAGGAGTCACCAAGTGCACAAATACCTCATCTATGTATGATCTGCAGCCAAGATAAAAGATGTAATGATAAAAAAGATTGGCAGATGCTTTGTTTATAGAATTCTAACAAGTTAAGGAAGAAATCACTCCCCTTTTAAATTCCAAGAAGCAAACCTAGTGGAAAATGTAATTATTGCATTTGCTTCTGGAAGATGGACTTATGATCTTCTTTTAAAATATTAATATCCTTATTTTAAAGAATATATTTTAGCCCTTAATTTGAACAGCTTTTTCTCTTCAAAAGTGTCAGTCTTCTGGAGAACTTACATCCTGTTTTGAGTGAGTGAAATCTGGTTAACCTCTCTGGGTTTGGGAAGCTGTATACAGAAGTATTAAAAAATGTAAATTAATCTAAGAGGATTGGGTGGACAGCTAGACCCCATTCCTCTCACCTCTCACTCTCTGACCGTGCCCAGGACTTGGCCTGTAATTTCCTTATTTTATCCGATGTCTTCTTCAAAGATTGTTGGATTTTCTGCTTTCTGTTCCTCCAGCCTCCACTCCACACGTGAATCAAGGGTGACTAAGCAACAGGCTGTCACTGCATCTAGTAGATGAATAACTTTCCCATCAGCAATTTCCCTACAGCTCCCAAGGATACGTAATCGGGTCCTGGTGATGGACTATTGTCCATCATATCAGCTCTTTCAAAAAGCCTCTTCCACTGATGTTCCCACCAGTTCCTCAGCTTCACCTCGTAAAGACAGGTTCCAGTTTGGGAACCTCTCTACTCACCACACCGATGCTAATCATTGATCCAGCTTTTCCTTTGAGATCAACTTTTTTCAAATGATCCCTACATTACCTCTTGGTCTCACCAAAACCTCACCGTGCTGCTTGTTCCTCAGTATGTACCCTTCTGGAAGCCTCAGGCTTAGCTAAAGACAATATCCTTTCAACTGATTCTTTTGATTCTTTTTTAACTTTAACCCCCACTTTTATTCTTTAGATACTGTTATGATCTTTCTCCTGTGTTTTCATTCTTACGAGACTGTCGATCGAATATGAGTGTTGACCACGCTCATACAAGATAACACTCATCTATTTACTGTCTCGTAGTTACACCTTACCTGTGTACCATGGCTACATGCAGGACTATTGTCTCTCTTTCATTCGATTTTTATAATTTGCTGTTCCAAGCAACAATCATTGTCTCTAACCTCTCCTTCATCACCCAGCACGACTTTTACCCAATCTGCGCTGCCTATTTTTGGAATGCCCGAGTTGTAGTGGCGTCAACTAAAGAAAACTTTCAAAATCCATCCAAACTCTTTGATGTATGTTTATAAAAACTTGGCTATATATTGCGTGTAAAAACGTCCTTTTTTCAAGAAACTGAGCCCATGCCTACTTACAGTATTCAGTTCGTGCTGTCTGTTACTACTCTGTTAGCTCTCTGTGCTGCTCTGTGAGCACAAAATGCTCATCTCAGCTGTGTTTTTAAAGACATTAATGCTTTGCTTGAAAGCAATATATTCTGTTAATGTCTTCCGAGCTTTTCGCAGAGATCTTTGCAATCATTAATGAAATTTGTCTTTCAGATGAGCTAAAACCTTTTTATCTCCAGCGTGATTTTCATAATATTCTAGCCATTGTAACTAATTTTGTCAGAGCTAAATGTGTCATTGAATGTGAAGTGATTATTTTAATTTGAAGTAAGAATTAATGAAATTTATATTATTTTTTCTTTGACTAAAAAGCACAATTTAACACAATTTTGAGACCAACATGACACTGAATGCAAATTCACATTGTATGCATTTCATTCTCTGCTATTTATATTAAATAGTGTCCAGGTATGATTCAGCAGTCTTATTTGCCTTTCAGGATGAAACTCAGGAGCTTAAACTGTGAGTCAAGAAAATGTAACCAAGCTCAGGTAGAATTCTGCCTTTTAAAAGTACCTGTCATATACTGTGTAGATTATACACTTCTGGTTGTTTAATCTCTTCAAACATATTCTTCAATGGCTAGATAGTTTCTGTTAAAGCCCAAAATTTGACCAAGGAATTAGAAAATAGACTGTTACAGCTGTGATGAAACACAGGTTTCTTACTTTCCTATGCCATATTTCTTAGGTTGAGCAAGGCATTGCTCAGCGGTTCTATATGGGTTTGGTTTGCTTTTCTTTTTCTTTTTGCAACAAGGATGTGATCTGCAGCAAGAGGCATCCTAACAAGGCTATATTTCTAGCAGAGGTATGGAAGCATGGAAGACTGTTGTAGCAGGCATTGGTAAAATTTAGCCTAGTATAGCATGTACACTCCTAGATGTGCAAGCTCAAAAAAAAAAACCCAAACCCCTTCCTTTAGCTGTCAGAGGTAGCGGGAAGGACTGCTAAGATGGTCAGAAGAAGAAAGTGCCTATTTTGCCAAGAGCAGACCACATTGGTAGGGCTGTTTTGTCTCATAAAATAAGCAAAGGAGGGTTATGAGTGTACCCTACAGATACTTAGGTCAGTTATCCATTAGGGAAGGAGAGCAATTAAAGGTGAAGAAGGGAACTGATATAAGACCAGCAGGCATAAAAAAAAAGTCAGGAATAAATACAATCTTGTTAGTAAAAGAATCCTAACTATGAGAGAAGCAGAGTCTAGAGCACTTTTCAAAGAGCAGGCTCTTGCTTTTAACTTAAAGCTTGGTAAATTTCTAGGAGGGATTATCTGATCCAGCACCTGCCGCTTCCCCCAGAAGATGTCTTCCATTCCTGTAATCTTACATTTCTGTTTCCTGGTAGGTTATCAACTGGCTTAATATCAAGATCATGTTTTTATTTATAATGCATGGTCCTTCTTTAATATTTAGTGACTCTTTAGGAGAGACACATTGCTGCGGTTATTTTAGATATCCCCAGAGCAACCCCATGTCCTCCATCTTGTCGTTTGAAATAACACCTACCTTCTTTTTGTGGAGCTGGCTCTTAGCAGTGTTTATTATTTGTCGTCTCTGGTGGGTAGATTTCTTACTCTCACATGCTTTTAGCTGGCTTATTCATGAAATGGAACATCCTCTCCCGTTTAACAAGGGTCAGTTGCTTGGAATTCTTATCGCACTGTTTCTTCTACTGCAGTCTCCTAATAAAAAACTCCCTTTAGCTTATTCAAAAATTCAAAATTCTTTGGTTTTACAAGGCATCCAGAGTTTGACTATAACGATATAAGGTAAAAAAGGATATTCTAAAAATGAATCTTATGTGTCCCTTAAGCCTGCTTGATATTTCTGTCACAATTTGTAGGTGGTGTTGCAAACTCATTTGATTGTATGTCATAAAAACCTGATACCGTGTACATCTGTCTGCAGTATTATGACACCTATTTGAAAAAAATATTTCTTTATTCTATCACTTGAAATAACCTGTAATACGTAAGTACTGAACCAGCAAACAAGGAAATCTACAGGCAACTGTATCCATTTCAGTGCGTGCCATGTGCTGACTACATCTGTCTTCTTTCAGCTGCAGTCCCACCCTTGCACAGAAATGGAGAGCATTAGGATCTAAAATCATGTAGAAGCAAAAAGTAACTCAAATAAACTAGAGTATGGGAAGAAAAGAAAAGAAAACACCAAACAGCTGTAACTAAGTAATCATTATATGCAGAATATATTCAGAGTAAATTGTTTGATCTACTTGTCAACAAATCTGCCCGATTGTTTACCATTCATCGCCTGACTTTACAAGAAATATCTCTGATGCCTTGATAACGTGTTCCTGGCAGTAATGCTCTCCAGACCTCTCCAGATAAATACCTCAATGCAATGAGGATTGCCAGGTGTTACTAAATTAAATGCAAAGAGCATCACTTCTAAATGTGAGGAGCAGCACATAAGAAGGTGTTGTCATATAAAGGAGAAATACAGTATAGAAGATATTCATCATTTGCTTGCAATACTTTGAGGGTATATTCTCCTCTTGGGACTGTATTAATATATAACTGTTGTGTCTTTACTGAGGCAAGTTTTTGAATGCATAGAATCCATAAGTCCATTTTTTCACCTTTCTTTATTATACTTGACATGTTTGATGGTGTTCATCACTTTCACAATTCCACTGATACTCTTTACTGAGCCTCTCGATAAATTTGTCTGATCCATGTACCATCTACAACTACAGCAGTAAAAGGTGTCACTGGCTGAGGAAATGTGCCTTCTATAAATAGTAGATGTATTTCTCTTTTCTTCTCCCACATTGTCCAAAAACTTTTTTATTATCTGCCACAGCACACAGTTTATTAATACCAAAATTACAATATTGTTTTTGACAGAGTAGTTAACACTGGCACTTTTCTAATGGAAGAATAAACTTAATTAATATTTCATTCTGCATGTTAAACAAGCTGAGTACCTTTGAAACCTTGTTGTGATTGGAACGTCTTCATAGAAAAGGCAATAATAAACTTCATGTGATAAACTCCGGCTACATAACTTTTTGAGTATTTTCGCCAAACGCATCTACATAGAAAGTTTCAGACACAAGTCTTTCACCAGGACAACACAACCTCTTTGGTATTATCTTAACTTTGCAGAAAAGTATATTCAACTGTGCTGGTAGTATTTCCTCTCACTCTCTGTATATATATATCCAAGAGAATTTGTTTTTGTCACAGGCAATTATCTGTATTACTATGTTTAATAGGATAATCAAATCTAGAGCCATAGATTAATGTGCATTTTATGCCTTCTGTATTATTACTGTTTCATACAACTACAAAGATAAATATTGCATAGTGTAAGCTCTTCAGTTTAGCCTGGACAAGATAAATTCTTAATTTTAAATCTGGAAAAAATCTTACAAGTCGTCTGCTATACTGAGACAACACCACTGAGTGAGTTTGAAGTACTTAATGAACAGTATACTTGCCAGGATTTATAATAAAGTCTAATATATTAAGAAAAAGTTTTTCATTTTTGTAGCTGAATTTCATGAGCAAAAAGGACTAGAGAATTTGGCTGACTAGGAATAGATTTTTATTTATGTAATTTCCTACAGAAATCCACATGCATTTTGTTGTATGTAACAGTAAAAAGCATTCACTGTATTCACCATAAATTACATAATATTTTACTTATCATTTTCCTTAGCTGCTATTTCTCGTAGTCCCAACAGCCTTGCAAGCACTGTGCAGTCACAGTTGTAAAAGTTAGTACTGAGTGCCTTTCTCTTCTCCATTCCCTCACTCGGTACTGCAGTAGTTCAAATATTTGTACTGAAATATCTCACATCTACTCTTGGGCAAGAAGAGATAGTTTTGACATATTTAAGCATTGCCTGCTCAAGTCATTTTTTTATGAGTATGGGAAAAAATGGCTTTAATTAAGTAAAAGTTCCAATTTATTTTTGCATTCCTATCTCAGGAATTTGTATGAAGGTTTAAAATTGTCAATCTTCGTCATAGCGCATACTAAGAAGAGCATGTGGGTTCTGTATCACTGAATGAGAGTATATCTGTAAATGGCAGCTGAGGAAATATTTTTCCCTATGGTGTCTCTTTTGCAAACTCTAATCCCAGGAGAGATGTTGAGCAGCAATAGCAGGGTCTATGTGGATGAGTGAAAGAATATAATTGCTGAACACCTGTAGCATTGACCAGCTACATACTTTCAGTCAGTACAATTCATAGTCTCTCATTCTTGTCATATTTCCCAGTTTGGTCTGGTGATAGTGATATAGGGGAACTAAAAGCATTGACAAGTCCTTGTCATCAGTGTACTGCACAGGCATCCAGAAAAGGTGAGAAATCCCATATAGTAAAGAAACATTAAAAAACACCAAACATTAAAATTCCCTAAACCAAGTATCGGCCTGTCTGCTTACCCAGAACACTTCAATTTTGATTTTTTTTTTAATTAAACATCCTCATGTCTAAAGGTACCATCAATATTTTTAAGCTGCTCCATGCAGCAAGAAAGTGTGTGCATCCTCCTGTTTTTAAAGAAGATGTGGTCTTCCGAAACAAAACAACAAAAAGACTTCTCATTGATAGGTCTGTGGGTGTCATGAGCTGATGGACAGGAAAGAAATCTTCTTCAAGGACAACAGAAGGAGGCAAGGCTCCTTTTGCTCCTCTTTGCGGCTTTGATCATGGGTAGAAGTATAGTATATAATAACACCTTAAAATATGCATTCTAGTCTGTTTTATATATTTACTACTTGCCTCACTGACAAGTTGAAATTCTGTAAGGTGCAAGGATGGAGTGGTGAATGGCACTAGTGACAGCGTCTGAACATCTCCTGCTTCTACACAATAGCTTCGGAGTTACTGAGGGAAACAATTGCTGAAAATGAATATTGCGTTGTTAGTACAGGATGGCAAAATGCTTCCAGAGGGTAAGTTTCATCTCTGGGGACCAGCTGCCAACTAATTCCAGCACCTACTCTTTGGTAAACCATCTCTGTCACTGATCGCTTTTGTTCATGAAAAAGCAGCTGTAATGGGGTGTCACAGGGAGGCAGTCAGATAGCAGCAGAGAAGAATAAAGTCAAACTTTAAAAGCAGTTCTGTGTTCCAAGAAGTGCTCTCCTGATGAACTCTCTGGATGCCAGGTGAGCTCTTTTTTCTCAGTGACTTAGAGCTTTTAATGGATCAGTGTGTAAATCGCGGTAGCTCTAAGTATCCCTATCTAGAGGGATTGGTTGTCGGGTAGCAATAAGTTGCATTGCAGTGAAAACCAGTAGAGCTCAGGAGCTAAGGCTATGTCTATAAAAGTAAATTAATGAGGAACCTGATTGTCTATACTGGCGTGTTTTTTTCTGGATCAACGAGCAGTATCCCAAATAATACCTGGAGGGCTGTGTATGAGTAAGCAGAGGCGAGACACTATT
Source organism: Haliaeetus leucocephalus (assembly GCF_000737465.1). Classification (NCBI taxonomy): domain Eukaryota; kingdom Metazoa; phylum Chordata; class Aves; order Accipitriformes; family Accipitridae; genus Haliaeetus; species Haliaeetus leucocephalus. Next base: position 7,714,334 of record NW_010972842.1, on the reverse strand, counting down.
TCCAACAGTCAGTTTGCACGCAGTCACTCAGATTTAGAAAGGAAGAATATTTAGTACCATGAGTGCAGACCACTCTGCACCACCTGGCCTCAAAGCCAGATAATACTTACAAGCACTTTTAATTTTTTATATAGGTTTATACTGAGTGAAACAGATGGCTCTGTGATTGCTTTACCCTTCATAATTTCCAAACACATTAAAAAAAAAAAATCTAAAGAAGAGGAACGGAGACTTTAGAAGCTCTACCAGAACTCTCTGAAAACAACTGAAGTAGGTTCAAGCAAAGCTTCACTCTGTATTTCCAAGCCATAAGTGACCAGAAAACAGTAACCAGAAAACAGCTTACTTTCTCACAGCAGTTAGTTCTTTAGCACTTGATAGTTAGCCTTTAGTAGTTTCACTTAACTCATTCGGAAAAGGTTAACTATCAAACTATATTATTTCAAAGTTGAGGAGAACTGTATGCTAGACAAAAAAGACTTTTAAGTTGACTGTACCAGAGTTCTCTAACTTACTAAGTGCTTCTTTAGGTTTTGAATTAAATACTGAACTCCCAGAGCTTTACAGAATTGTTTCAAAATGCCATCCACTCCTAGAATTTTGCAAAAGTTCCTGCAGATTTCTCACAGTCCAACATACGAACTAGTAATGCACTGTCTTGAAGTTAATACATTTCAGGAATGGGAAAGCAGGGAAAGAGATTTTCTTGAGCAAATGGCAAGTTCACTGAATATCAAAGGTTTGGAACATCTGAAATTTTTCACAAAACCAAGTCTAATGTACTGTTTCAGATAATGAAAAACATGGGAGGAAAATATTAAAATTTATTGAAACTCTGAATGTTTTTCCTGCTGCTTATTTAATTCTGCCTTACCTGAAGGTCAAAGGACTGCTAACCCATGCAGAGCCTTAGATTTTTGATTGTCCCACTCTTATGGGGCAAGGACAACCTACATCCAAGGAGGGTTTTGCACGTATGATGCCTATTTTGACGAGCTTGGCCTACCATATATGACATATGTGAAAGGGGTCATTTTAGCAGTTTTAGCACACTCAGCAGACTGACCTCCAGGAATTTCTAAGGATATTAACCCAGCTTTCGGAAGAGCTCTAACTGTCAATCAAATATGCCTGAGTAGATACAGTCAACAAAAATATTTCTCGTGATTTCCATTTCCTATTGCAAATTACGGCAAAATTTTCATGTCATATTCTGAGGATTGAATCACTCAACTCATATATTGAAAGACATATATATTAGAAATAAAAATAAATCTGCAACATAGCATACGACTGAGCTGTTATAGCTAGTCAGTATAAAGGAAATTGATACTTTCAAGCACTCATTCAGCATACAATTTAATAGGGCATTGTGCAATGTCTTTCTTCATTAGAAGAGAGGAGGGAAAACAAGTACAGCAAGCAAAAAATATGACTTTCATTTGCAGCTGAGGCTCAAGTAATTATGTTTACAGCATGAATTTTAAAATTTTCTTGTTATTCAAAACTTTAGCCTGCTTTTAATTAAGACTTGCATGTTGGTTGAAAAAATACAGCATATTTGCATAGAAATAACCATGGCAAGCTGAAATCTTAATTTTAAGCCATTTTAATCACTTTCCTGGACTGGTAATTACTTCTAGTTGATACATTTGAAGTGATTCCTTGCAGCAATTGAATATATTCACACCAATTGAAGTTTTCCCTGGTACTGAGAGATCATATGCATATGATATCTCTGGGAGTGGGCAAATCGTATTTTTTATCACGACCTAATAATTAACAGAAATTCTTAGTCCACGTTGCTTGAGCTCCAACAAAATAAGCTTATAATTACTTGTAGCTCTAGGTAAAGTAAATATTTGATGTTATAGTGGTGAATGAGTTTTCGTGATGTACAAGTCAGCTCATGATATATATGTCCTTAGCCTTTAATAGTGCTACAGATATTAATAAGAAAGGGAAGGTCAATTCTACTGCATCTGCTGTTGTTACTTCATGCTACAGGCAGATAACCTGGGAGACAGAGCCAGTGGAGCATCTAGCTAATGAACTCCCTCGAGACTGATGCTTTTCATAGGCTAAAAACCAGGAGAATGCTGTTAGCAAACTCAGTGCTGGAAAAATAGTTAAGAATATATTTTACTGCTAGAATGTGTTTAGAAGATGATAAAAACAATGCTCTTCAATGCAAAGAATCTGTAACAGGTTCTAATTTAAACCTCTAATTCTTTTGCAAACTAAATACATAAAACAATAATTGGATTTATTAAGACTTCTTATGAGTGTTCCTTTATGTTTGTTTCCTCTTGAAATTTTCTCACAAACACAAAAGGCCTCCTTCTAAATTACAGAAAAAATTATTTTTAACTGGTGTGAAAGAACAATAAAACTGGTTCAGGAAATCCACTGCTTCCTAACTGACACTGACGTTTTGGGGTCATGTGAAATAACTGTCTAGCCCAGCGTACCAGAGTTATTTAGAGAAGTTGTTTTTTTTTTTTTTTTAATTAAAAATATAGTTTAGTGAGCAAACTTCACTAATAGATGGAACATCCAAAGAATAAGGTAGCTAAGTGCATTGCACTCAAAAATATTAAATCAGCTGTTTTGGAGTTCTCTGAAAACATTTCGGAAGATGCTTGGTGCAGGACTGATGGGATTTAGAGACTCAGAGGTACCCAAAGGATATATCTGAGTCTGTAAACTTTGCAAGGTTATATAAGTTGCAATGTTTGCATCCCACTGCAGTTCCTGCTCTTTAGTTTAATCTTGCTGAGCGTTTTGTAGGATTGCTTCACAGATTGTTATTTTACAGCTTCACAAGAAGTTAATAGGACAGGCATGAAAGAACCAAACATGTAGAAAGGAACTCATATTGACTCAAGTGCTTAATATGGAGGACGCAAGAAGAGGAAAGGAAAGTATGCCAAAATGGAATATCTTACATGCTCACAAATATCTTCAAAGTTGCTGTTGTAGTTGTGAGGACAGGGCTGAAAGATATCAAACTAAAGTGATGAACGGAGAAAAGACATTGCTGAAATATTATTGGAAGTATTTATGGTAAGCTGGGAAGCAAACTTTCAAAAACTCTTTACTGCAGAAGAAGTAGGAGATGTCTGTGAACAATCAGCCTTATCCTCGGAGTGAGAATGCTAGCCTGGAAAAAATTCCCCAGTGGCATTTGCATTCTGCTCATCTTACTTTGCCTACATAAAAAAGGCATTTAACTCTCAAGAAATTAAAATTACTTTCTCCAAAAACTGGGAACGAATAACTTAAAAAGTACATGTGGTTTCTGGCAGCCATAAGAGGCTGAAAACTTTGGTGGAGAAATGGAGATGAAGGCAGTACAGAAGACAGAGGTTTAGGAATGAAGAGGAGGAGATAGGCAGGATTTCACATTTCATGGTTCTTAAAAATCACTGATTTTGCACAGGGATAACATTGTCTTGGGCAGGATTGTCACTGAAGACAGTTGTTAATGCCTGTGTTGCCAAAGGCATGAGAATAAAGAAACTGATGAATGTTATTGGCAATATCTACTTTCATAGTTACAATGATTACGCTTAGGGTTCTTTTAGCATACACCTCAGGACTAAACTCAGTTTTGCCCTGATATAAAAAAAGCTTCTTTTTTCTTTTCTCCTGTTCTTTCTTTGCTTTCCTTTTTTTTTTAAAAAATGTCACAGACCAAAGGAACCTGGAGAAAAAAAGAACAAGACCAATAATTTGGGGGAAGGAACAAAGAATGAAACAGAAAAGCTCTCTCTGCTATGCATGGATAGCACGCAAGTTGTGATGGTGGATAGCAAGACAATAGGAACCCTTCCCTCTAAACAGCTGTGCAAGGTGCAGCCTGAAGTCCCGCATCTGGACTTACAACCTCGGGTGTGTTTAGGATAGACCAAACAGAGAAGCTCCATGGAAAAGGCAGGACCAGACCCTACACACTCCAAAGTTCCCCAAAGCTGGGGCAGAATTCTGGGACAGAATTCGCACTGGACCTTCTCACACTGGCTCGTCTTGAGCATATAGCCCACGAGACTTTCTCTGATCTAGTCTCCTTACCGAAACAGTGCCCAGACTCCTTCCCTATCCTCCAAATGAACAAAAGAACATAACAATGAGATGTATGCATATTTAATCATTTTCTAAACATTTTTAGTACATGATAACATAGATTTGCTCAACCCTGGAGTGCCTGACATTGACTGTTACCTTTGGGGACTGATCCTGCACACCATACAGCAGGAACCACAACTATTGGGCTTCAGCCCAAGTGCAACGTATAATAAATACGGTAAGAGTAATTAACACGGTATACCACCTGTATTCCCGTTTCAAGGCATTTATGAAAGGTGTACGGAAAGGACAAGATTAGGTAACAGGTCTGTGTGCCTTTGTGTTTAAAGCATGTGGAAATTCAGTATGAGGTGGAGACATTTGGACACAAACCTCTTCACTAGCTTCACTTACTCAGAAGGGTAAGACTTAGGGTACGCAATACCTTTCAGTAAACACAGAACTCAGTCCTAAATATCAGTTGCACCCCTGCATTCTTCCTTTTCTCTGTGCAGAGTCAAGATACTTAAGAAATATTCTAGAAAGCTTACATTTGAACTGAAAGACTGACTTTACCTAGTTGCTTTGAACAGGAACAGATAATTAAAGCTAATTGCTGTACATTATTTCTTCGTCATAAATAAACTAGTGGCAGGGCCGTTACATTCTTCTGCACTTGCCACAAAGCTCTACATACTACTTTTCATATGCTTTTTCATATGTGAAATTATTTGAGGGAGAAGAAAGAAAACACATATAAGGAGTAATAATGTTCTCATAGGTTACAAGAAAAATGGAAAAGGTTTTTTTTTAATAAAAATGATCCTTTATTTCCATTTTTGATTGTTAGCAACCACAATATAACTAATGCTGCAATGTTACACATCTTTTTCGCTTCAATTTGTCATTAGTTCAAGACTCAAGTGACCGTAAATTATCTTTAATCTTGTGAAAGTGATACATATAAAATAATAGTAATGCAAATAATAACTTATAAAATATCCCCATAGATCTTCATTACATATAAATGAAATACAGAGTTGAAGTGTTAAATGCAGTTCTTAAACAGGCTTGTCTTAATTTTTAATTCTAGAGACTTGCATGATATGTAAAATGAGATAAAATGTGCATTTACTAACAGCCTTCTTAATCATCATAGTAGTTACTATTGGCCAGACAAGTACTTATGAAGTATGGCATTGCTGTCGGCAAAACTATTTATCTGTATGACACTATATGTCACTTTTGAACTTCGACTTGACATCCATAAAATTACATTTTCATCAAACTGAAAGATCAAGCTTTCTGTGCTGACTCACTTGGGTCAACATTTTGCAAATGACTGGATTTACCACTTGAACCATAAAACCTTTGTGAATAATTTTGTGCATTGATGTTTGATAGCCTAGGGCACATATCATAATTTCTGAGCTAAAGAAGAGGTGTCAAAGCAAAATTAATTTCTTTTCTGCATACCAGATAACTTATTCCAATGCCCTCTCTCATATGGTGGTTGTTAAATGTCTTACAAACTGTTAAATTAGTTGAATTCCCAGACACTATAAACAACTTAATTCCCCTAAGACTTATTTTTAGTACCTTTACAGTAGTTCAGAAGGTCAACTGCCCCAGTAGGCCAAAAGCTTTTAATTAATAATAGATTTTTTTCCCTAGTGGGAAGCCTTTGGCTTGATTTCCAGGTAGTGTTTACAAACTCAGCAGAGATATGAATTTGAGCGTGCAAAATGGAAAAGCTGCTGTTTGTTTCAATTGACTGGAGTGATTAGTGGTGTTTCATCTGTCTCAGTATCTGCAGCTTAGAGATGGATGAGATGTAACACACAGCTGGATAGCTGATCTTGAAAGAGTGATAGCCCATTGTGCCCTATATGCCTTGGTTACGTATCTGGAAGTTTGCACAAAACTTTTATATTAAGAAGTTGTATCTAAGCAACTGCAGGTTTTATCCTTTTTGGATGTCAAAAGTTTTCAGCAGAACAAAGTTGCACTGAAAAATGTCAGTTATCCAGGCCTTCTGAAATGTCTCTCTCAAAACAAAATTGGTTACACAAGCTTTACCACAGCCCAAGGGAGGATATCAGGCAACTGCCTAGGATTCCTTTAAAGTCCACAGAGATTGGATGCTGGTAGAAGTTGCAGGACCCCTTGGGATGTAGTTTAGTCCAGAACATCTCCATGCCCCCAGGCAAACATGCCTTCTCCTTGTCTGCAGATGCTCTGTGAAACCAATATACTAAGACCACCTCCACGGATATCTTTTAGGAGAGCTTCAAGTGTTCTTGTCACCAGCTCCTGCGGGCAGTGATTTATCCAAGAAACAGCAATGACTCACAGCAGTATCTCATCTAGAGCTCTCTACCAAAGAAGAGGTGCGGGTGCTATTTTAACCTCTAGCCCACGTCGCTGGAATGTTATTGTGTATGATGTGGTTTCTACATGAGTGTGCCAAGTAAATCTTAAGCTCGGCTTCGATTTTCAGACATGCACTGTCTCCGTGCGTACCCCACAATTCATCCATCCTTATAGTGCTGTGCTTTGTATTTGTAGCTAGAACGGCGTTGATAACACACCGATGTTTTGGCCACTGCTGAGCAGTGTTTTCACAACGTCAAGGGTGTCTCTCTAATCCCCATCCCCAAAGGCTAGTAGGCTGGGGGTGGGCAAGAGGTTGGGAGGGGACACAGCCAGGAGAGCTGACCCCAACTGACCAAAGGGATATTCCGTACCATATGATGTCATGATTAGCAACAAATGCTAAGAGAACGGGGGACGAGGGGGACATTTGTCTTCCAAAGCAACCACTACACGTACAGAAGTTTTCCTTCCCAGGGTGTGGCTGGACATCACGTGCCAATGGGAAGTAGAGAATAAATCTTTTCTTTTTTTCTTTGCTTCCATGCACGGCCTTTGCTTTTCTTTACTAACCTGCCTTTATTTTGACAGACAACTTTTTCATCTTATTTTCTCCCCCTGTCTTGCTAAGGATGGGGAGTGAGAGAGCAGCTTGGTGGGCACCTGGTGGCCAGCCAAGAACAACCCACCACAGTTACATGTAAAATCACTTCTTTACTGCATTCTTGAAGATCACTGGCAACACATCAGAGATCATGCAATGTCTTCAGCAGGCATTTTGGACAGTTTATGAAGGCACAAAACTCCCATTTCCCTTGTGTTTTTTACACGCCAGTGCAATGAAAATGAACAATGAGCTGCCAGGTCCACCCATGAAGAGACATTTTGGGATTCAATAAACTTAGTTCCCACCTTCTATAGGTGAATGAAGCAAAAATAGCTATCCATAGATGTAAATCTAGGGACAAGCTGAGTGAAAAGGAACCAACAGACCTCTTAAAAGTGAAGTAGAGCTGGGAATTTATTTGATTTATAAGACTATGAATGACGAGTGGGGAGGAAAACTGATGAAATAGATTAGGTACACAAATTTGTCTTCTGTGACTTACTACTATGTCAGAACGGATAATTTGGAGACACTGTTACTCAGGAATTGGGCTCCGGCTCCCTTTTTCACTCTTCACACACATGTTGCTGGATGTCAAATACTCTCAGAGGGCAGAACTCAAGCTCTGTAATCCCAGGTTTCAATCAGTGATGGACTTTTCCTATGTGTGAATGCAAGTGTCGCGGTTTAACCCCAGCCAGCAACTAAGCACCATGCAGCTGCTCAGTCATTTGCCCCCCACCCAGTGGGATGGGGGAGAAAATCAGGAAAAGAACTAAAACTTGTGGGTTGACATAAGAACAGTTTAATAGAACAGAAAAGAAGAAACTAATAATGATAATGATAACACTAATAAAATGACAACAGTAATAATAAAAGGATTGGAATATACAAATGATGCACAGTGCAATTGCTCACCACCGCCTGATCGATGCCCAGTTAGTCCCCGAGCAGCGATCCCCCAGCCCCCACACCTCCCAGTTTATATACTGGGCAGGATGTCCCATGGTATGGAATACCCCACTCAGCTGTCCTGGCTGTGTCCCCTCCCAACTTCTTGTGCCCCTCCAGCTTTCTCCCTGGCTGGGCATCAGAAGCTGAAAAATCCTTGACTTTAAACACTACTTAGCAACAACTGAAAACCTCAGTGTGTTATCAACATTCTTCTCACACCTAGCTCAAAAACACAGCACTGTACCAGCTACTAGGAAGACAATTAACTCTATCCCAGCTGAAACAAGGACAGCAAGGCATGCTACAGCTGTTTGCAGAGCTCAAAATGGGGTCAAGATGCTCTTGCAGAATCCTTTTCCCTCTCATTCATAAAGCAAATACAGATGATCTCCTCAGCAAAGGTGGTTTATAGGCCTATCATTCTGACTAGTTGTATAGGATGGTTTCTTCTTCGCTGACATTCCTGTATCTTCTTCGTCCTTAAAAGGTACCCACATGCCCTAACACACTTGCATTGGTAAGGGTGTAGCCATCAGGTTCAGGAATGTGAGTCGTTTTGTCACTTGGGAGACTGTATTGGGAGTGCTCTGGGCAGTTTGGGGTACCTTTGGGTTTATATTAATCGTAATGATATTGTAAATAATATTAATATTATCATTTTAACCACTAGGCACTTTGTACTTTGCTATTCCTTCTGAATCTCACGGTCTTTCTCAGAAAACACAGGATCTTTCTGTTTTGTCATGTAGAAGTTTAGTATATACCATTTGCACTCTTACAGCTTCCCATCTAATGATATTCAAAGTTGAGTACTGCATTTCTCATACCAGTGAACCTTTCTGGAATCTCCCTCATCATTTCTAGTAGTTAGGTCAGGAACAGCAGAACACATATCATATTGTTGCAGAAAGTTTTTTCCCCCACTTCCTAGGAAATTTGGTTTTAACACTCAGTTTGTTGCCTGGTCAATTAATCATTTATAGATTCTTTGCAAACTCTATGCTGTAATCTACAGTTTGAACCAAGATCATCATTTATTCACTGTGGTTTCTGCACTGATTTTCACTTCCCTCTTCCCCCAGTTTGCTGCAACTTCTTAAAAGATTGATCTTCAAGCCAACTACCTTTGTAGGAAGATTGTGTCTCATGATGAAAGCACACAGGCATTGTTGCCTGCTGTGCCCGATTGAAGCTAATCTGTTGTCTAGGTTATGACATACATCATCTGTACATGTTTTATATATGTAGTTTAGGTTATATGAGGATGATAGTTCCACCTGCTATTATGAACAGCAGTCATCATCATTAAAATAATAGAGCCTATTCAGTGTGTCAGCAGTAGTCTTTAAATTACTTTGTTTTGCAAATAAAGTACACTCAGTTTCTTAATACACCATTTAAGTGTTCTGTAAACTAACAGTGCTTTGATTTATTTATTTTAGCTACATCCTCAGAAACAGTTTCATGTTTTCATTTCAAAAAAATCTGTAATCACCAGTTGCTTTGGGAGCAAGTTATTCTGTCAGATGCCTCCACATCAATTATTCCTTTCTCTAGGTACCTAATAAGGACTATGAAATCACCAATCTGAGTGTGAGCTTTATCTCCTATTGGATGTCTTAAAATTGCAGCTTTTTGCTCACTAGTTAAGTTAATAACAGTTACATACTGTTGTAGGCTCCAACCATGGAAAATTCTGTCCTTTACTGAGCTACCAAAGATTTTTTCCTACTCGTAGTGTTCAGCCTGGAGCTTGCGGATTCATACATTTTGCTGTTCATACATATTTCTAAATTAAAATCTCATCACAGCTGTTGCTTTCTTCTCCTCTGCAGTAAATGAGATACGAAGGAATCACATGTTGTCAGTGGGATTTAAGAAACTACAGAAACCTTTGCAGTGGTAAGAGGAGGTGTGAACATGAAGCGCACCTGCTATTGTGCTTTATAGAGCCACACACCACCACTCCCTGTACCTACTAATGAAAGCCATTTTTGCATTGTAAATTCACTCTCAAGCTCACTGTATCCTGACTTCCCTATCTAGGTGATCTCTAAATAGCCACATTTACTTACTGGTACTGTTATGCCATCCCTAGCTACCTATCTGAGACCTTGACTGAAAACTGCATTTTTTTATTAGCTGAAAAGTGTTAAAATACGCACGGGAGGAAAATCATTTGGATTCAGGAGATGAAAAATGTCAGCGGGCATTTCCACGATTTCATGACACAGCAAACAAACCGGCATTTGGGCTATTTATTTCATTTGGGTTTTTTTTTGGTCTGCAAAGAGTGTTCCTGTCTTCCCGTCAGCGTGAACGACGAAACCCCTAGTCTGGCCCTGCCAGAAGATGCCTTGCCAGCGTCACAGCGAGGACCCAGGGGCGAGAGGGCAGGGAGCGGGACGTAGGGACCCCCCCTCGGGGACGGGGACATGAGCTGGGCTGCGTTCACACTACCTGCCGGTCGCGTTCTGGGCTGCATTGTAGAAGGGCACTTAGAAACTCATAGACGCATACGCACCTTTTGAAGCATCTCGTATTACGTTCTACCTCCTGTACTGTGGTTTCTCCGTTGCACTGCAAGTATTGATCTTGCTTACATGGTTCGCTGATTGCTGGTTAATTACATGCTGTTAATAAATCGATAGACCGCTTTGATTCTGATTTGGTTTAAACTACGTGGACTGAGCAGTCTTTGCCTGAGACAGCCATCTGGTGTTTGGGATTTGCAGGCCAGCTGTGTCCTGCTCCTTACTTGTTTTAAAGAAACAACTGGTTCCCAGCTAGGGCAGGAGCTGGACTCTCCAGTACAGCTTTCTGCTCAGTTCTCATTTAAACTATTCATTACAGCAAGAGTTTGTAAAACTGCTGACTCCTTAGTAATCACTGTGAATTCATTGCTGCTCTTCTATGCCCAGAGGAGAAATGAGTTAAGCACAAGTGCAGCCGATGAAGCTGAGTAAACAAAATTTTTGGGTCTTTACATGCTTTTACAGGGAGGAAGACACTTTCAGAAAAGTAGTAAGGTCAGATCAGGTCATATCCTGATATCCTGCGTAACACATAGATGTGTATTTAACTGCAAGATAACATTTCTGTGTTAATTCAGACAGAAAGCTTTCTTCCCTTTACAGTGCACAGTGTTTCTTCATATATATAACATATATACATATAATTCTCTAATGACAGTTGTAACCAAATTCATATATTAACCAAGTTTCACCTGTCATTTTCAATATTCCCATGCAGCATGAAATCTTTTAATTTGTTCATAACTTTCAGAAGAGTGCTTGCCAAGAACGGACAGGTCAGGACAAGGTCCCCAACCTGCAGTTCTGCTGTTCTGGGTGCAAGTCCCTGCTGGGTGCTCTGGGCCAGAGAGAGGAGGGATTGGGGAGACACTTAGAGGAGGGAAGGAAATGGGATCCGGGACTGGAATGGGAATCGAGCAGACTGGAGGAACGGGAGGCCACAACAGGGCTTCTTTAAGGAGTCAGGAACTGGGAACTGAAAATGGGGCAAAAATGAAACAAGGGGCACAAGGGAAATGGGGAATGAGGGTCACTGGGTGGCTGAAGTTCTGGTGTAGCAGGAAGTTATGAGAATTAACTGCATGCAAGTGAAGATACTAATCTTAAGACAGAAACCCAGAAAATAAAGAAAAATAGCAAGGCATTTAATCTAATCCTTAAGTCATTTGCTTCACATCATACAAGAACCCTGTAGCTGCCAGAGGGAAAACATGCAGGTCTGCAAGGCAGCATGCATCTGCCCTCCTCTGGCTACTCTTTCCAAAACTCTTGCTTTATTCTGTACACATCTTCCAACTTTTGCTAAAGATGAAATGAGAATATTTTAAAGAATAACCACATAATCGTCAGAGCCTCAGCCATCCAGCGCACTAGATAAAGGAGCAACTGTGCAAAAAATAATTTGTGATCATGTAATAAAAGGCTGCATCCTGGTGTGTATAATCTGCTGAGAAAATGAAGCTGACCGAGGAGTTTCATACCTTTTGAATCCTTCACTTTGCAACCTTAATAATTTATTTTCTTGTTGGGAGGCTTCTTGTCCGAAGTTAAATGGATGTGTTAGCCCAGAAGCCCCAAAGTGTTTACAACATGAAAGGACAACTGCTGGTACAAGGATGTAGCCATGTACTGTATCACAAAACTAGAAGTCAAGCATATGCTGATAATCCCTTTCTTCCCCACTTTTTAAGTATTGGCCAGCTGGCAGCTGTCAGGGCAGCTTTACAGGGCAACGGTTGTCTTTCGTACCAGGGTTACTGCTGACAATGCAAAAAGGAGGCACCAGATGATACCTCAGAGGCAGAAGTAACTACATTGGGAGGGGCAAGCGGGCAAACCAGGTTAGCTAATAAAAAATAAAAGGAACAAAATCCTAAAGCGGTTGCGATGGGCCTTGAGGGTGAGGACAAGGGCTGTGACCTTGATGCAGTGGAACAGGAAAGGCAAGCGCTTGTTCACCCACGCCACATCTTACGCGGCTGTTCTGGTCTTCACGCAGCTATTTATACAGTCTGACAATTTGGTCAGTGATTTAATTAATAAAACATTTTATGAAGAATCAGTTGTACCTCCAATTTCTCATCTTTTATGTAGGTTTTAATTACTTATTAAACACTCGTAGCCTTGCCTGGACTATACATGCTGAAAAAATAATTTGGCCTTTCTAAAATGAATCATTAAAAAATATCTTTGCACAAAATTTCCCATCAGATAGAAGCACAGGAACCATCCATTACTTCAATACAGTGTTAACATCCTGGGGTAGGCTGAATTTTCATTTTCCGAAGGTACTACTAGTTTTCCCAGCTTAAGAGCACCTTTCCTTAAACTTTCCTTCAAAAATTTCCTTCAAAAACAGGGTTTGTTTACCTGGTGTGAAAGCCAATAACACACAGAGTTGAGGTATTTTCAAATTAATTTCATTGATGTGCACAAATAGGTGCCCGTCTCAAGACAGCACACCTTTGTCTCCAAAATTCCCACATTATATACTTAAATAATGTGTATTCATTATTATTTCCCTTAATGATTGGTTCTTTCTTATTCGCCTCTCATGTAAATTAGTGCGCAGACTCTGTCTTCTTCCTTCATTGTCTTCTTTTGAGTAGGTGGTAACATTTAAGTAGGCAGTGAATGAGTCGGTGGTCGCGATCTCCCCCCTGCAGGAGTTACTTTTTACCTACTTCTTACTCTATCTTGGCAGTTCCAAGCAGTTCTTCAAGGTTTGTTGATCAGACCACAATCCATTACCTTTTCTGACAAAAGCATTCTACCTATTTACAAAGCCCCATTTTCCAGTAGTTTATTCCAAAACCCTAAATCATGTCTAGTTATTGTTTCCCTATTTTAAATATTAACTGATGGGGGCTACACACAAGACTTTAGCAGCTCCCTGGTTATTTCAATCATATTATACATATCAACTGATAACATAGTTCTTATAGCTAAAATCAGAGCTTCAGGGAACATCACCACCATTTTATCGAAGCCTGCATGTTGGGTAAAAAACTCTGATAATTGCCTTTATCAGCAGCTGAGACCTTTGAACACCTTCAGGACTTGACTTCCAGTTGCTACTGGGATAGAACACATCACCAACACCTGTTTAAACTGAATACGTGCCTTTCTGTATAGCTGATATAAAAATGCTTGACACTTAGCAGTTTTATACTAAACTGCATTTTTTTAATTAAAGAAATTGATTGGGAGAACCTAATGTTACTGCTGGCAAGGTTAGAGGTGCCCAGTACCGATGAAGCACACAGCTGGCATCACCCTCAGGGTCCCCTGGCACACGGCAGTACCTATAATAATGTGCCAGTCCTCTGGCACAAGTATAATGACTTATTTTCACTGGGCACATTAAGTAACGTGCTGAGCTTGCAAAGCGAGTGGAGCCTGTGGATGCAAGAGGATTAGTACAAGCATTTGCAAATTAACGATTGCCTATCTATGCCTGTACTGAAATGAATACATACCTAGGCTGGGACAAAAAATTGGGATCTTGAGGACAGATTTCTGAGGATAAAATTAAAAGCACGCATGGTGCAAACATCATCTTCTGATCTACATATAACACTGCAGTGATTTCTCCTTTTACATATGAATTCATTTTGAATGTTCAAGCATTGATGCCCACAACAAAAAGGCAAAAGTGATGTTTAGAAAATGCAATGTAGAAAAAAACATTGGGTCTTCCATTTTTTTTTGTTAAATAAAAGTGTAGGGAAAACACTTTGTGAAATTTAGGCCAGTATTTCATCAAATGGATTCATCCATTTTGTCTAATGTTTTTTAATTCACATGTTGCTTTTGTGCCTAGAATATGTAAGTGCACTACAGCTGATGCTGAATGGAACTGTGATAAAATGTCATTTTAGAGCTTTCATTGCTTGGATCCAGGATCCATATTTCTGAATAAACACTGTTCTAATCAAAGAGAACACATATTTGAGAAATCTTTCTCTTTAAAAGTATTCATCTTCTGATTCTTCTAGTGCTTGGTGTTCAGAAAAAAAAAATAAAAATCCAAAAAATATCCAAGGCTGCACTAGTCAGATATTGTTTCAGGCTTCACTTACAAGAATTACCAATAACACTGTAATAAAATCTGTGGGTTTTGAATTAAAGGCTCTTTAATAGGTTCAGAACAAATACACCATTACTCTGGAAATGAAAAATGAGTCGGTAAGAGTACAGAATACCACCATCTTTGATGCTAAACTAGTAGTGGAAAGGGTTGAGGAAATGAGGAACAGTAATACAGTTTTAATATTTTAGCATGTTGTCATCTCATTTAGTAAGTATATATAAGCATTTTGTACCTTCTTTATTGTGATCAATCCAGCTTTTATAGTGATTCTGTTATGGTCATCAATATTCTATTCCTCTCCACTGCAAAAATGCAGAGCATGCTTTATTTCTTTTATAAATATTAACGGACACAATATAACTTTTCAAGAACTGATCTGATCACATTTGTTTGCTGTAAATCACAGTAGTAACCTCAAGGCTATATTTTCTTAGCGACAAACACACAGAAACTCAAGAACAACTTATTTTTTTGTGCAACGTATTGAGAAAAGCTTTTCTTCCAGCTCAATAAAAATGATGTATACTAATAGCTTACCTTGTAATTAAACCAAAGAAACAAACATAATTGTACAAATCTTATAAACCCACATTACTGATTTTCTCAGATGCTTTATCTTCTCTTTGTTTCTCTGTTGAGTTGTTTCCTTAATGATTGGATTTTTATTAACTATCATTTCTCATTAATGTGTTATGCAAAATTGTGCTTTGAGCACATCAGGGCTTTATTTCTTTGATGTTTTCATTACACTGTTTTCTTCCTGCATACGTAGATTAAATTTTTTACACGAAAGATAACTCCAAATTCAGATGACTGCTACAATGGGTGAATAATGTTCAATAGCTATATTGATTAAAGTTTGCCTCTCTTCCAGTTCATACACTGTCTGTAGCAGGCTGCAAAAGGTATGTAAATGTATGTAAACCATACATTTATTTTAAACTACATACCCAGTTTCTCTGAATGATTTTTGTATATGATTCATTTGTAAATAGCTTGTAAAAAAATTATAAAACCAGGAAATTTTGATTCGTACCACCCACATGGCATATTTCTGTTACTTGATTTGATTAATTGGACTTCTACATTTGGTCTTCTGATGCAAATGCACTTTTTTTCATTCAAAAATTATTTTCTAGAAATTATTTCCACTAAATTGGAGATATGCTTTTATCAAACAGTGTGTGTGTGTGTATATATATATATATATAAAATGAATTTAGCATGACTGTGTTGTAGAATACCTATGAGCAGATTAAATTTCCTAAATCTTATTCATTATTGGAAAAAAAATAATTTTTGTTGGCTTATAAATCTATGGGTTTCTTGTAAAGCTTTCCCTGTGATTGTTTAAATAACAAATAGAAAAATGTGTCTCTATTGACCAGCAAAGTAGATGTGCCTTCTAGCACACCATGTAGTCCTGGAGCTTATTTTAATTTTCATCTGGTTCATCCACACAAGTACCTTTCCCACTGAAACCAGGATACAGAAGAGAAAGAACAGTGGATGCCCCAGCGTGGACTCAGAGCTGGACAGTGCACAAGAATTCAAGAGTTAGAAAAGACTGCCGGGTTAGATGTGATCTATACTGCTTAGTTGTAATTGCTCAAGGTAACGCTGGGTTTTTTTTTTTTTCTTTTCTTGCATAAGCATGCAATAGTTCTGGTGTAAATATTCATGTTTTAAAACCAGTGTGCACTTTGTAAACATAAAGTTCAATTTATATAATGACTTGCAGGAATTAATTCAAATAGTTAAACATTCAGGACAAGCAAAGAAGATGAAGGATAAGCATAGATAAAACAAATACATTTTAAAAGTTCATTGCTAATATTTGCTGTTTATTGTTACATAGGAAAATGCTTGTGAATCTCAGGAAATCCTCTAGTATCACGTGAGGATTTTCATCTCAGTTGGGAAGGACATATGCCCATAGACCCTTGCAAAGTTTGTTCCTTTATAATCTTGTCAGTATGTTTGGGGGAGTGTTGCAGTTTAAAGCATGGTCCACATAATCACTTGTGTCTTGCTGTTATCTATCTGACTTTAATAAAAAAAAACCCCAAATCTTGGAAAAAGAAAGCAGTGTTATTTTAGGGTTTGCATTGTGGAGGTGATGTGAGCAGGCAGAAATTTTTGCACGTTGATTTAATGCTGGAACTCATCTGCTGCCCTGAATGTGCTCAGAGATGCTGACGGATGCGCAGGGTGTGGGTATGAGCACACCCAAACACAGGGAGGGCAAGGCGAGCGCTCCTCCTCTCAGCTGGGAATCGGCACGAGGGCCTGCGGATACGCAGCGACGCGATGGAAGAGGTGCCAGGAGTTTCTGGCAGGAGGAAGCACCTGTCTATCAGCCCGTTGATGGGGGATTGGCCTTCTTAATGACTTGACACGGATAACTACCTTGGTGACATGATGTTGCGATGCAGATATGCTGCTGCAAACTGATAATCCTGTTTAAGTGTCTTTTTTTTTTTTTTTCCTCTTCAGTTATTGCATGGATTTATGAATTAAAATTAATACCTTAGCTGGAAGCACTTGCTTCGCCATCTTTGATGAGGATATCTGTAATCTTGGTTTATTGTATCGGTTCATGTACCGCACAGAAAACTCTGCAGAAAGGTACCCATGGGAAGGAGGAATGCCATGACCCCCTTACAAGAGCACATTCAGATTATTTCGTCAGCTATGCGGTTTTTCCATTTCTTTGACAGTCTGCCTGTTAGCATTCCTGTCGGTGTTGCCAGATGGCCCTCAGAAACACCCTCCCTTAATCTGAACGTGTTGTTCTGCCAGCTCTTGCAAGGGGTATTCCCCAGAAGAGAGTAGCTTCCTTGTTTAATCTACAGAAGTGGTAAAAATGTAATACCATCCTGGGTCTTGAGAGCTCTTGGGTGTTAGTCCTACTTCGCTCAGATAACTGGGAAATCTTCTTTTTGAGGATCAAAAATAGAAAGCTTAATTTCAGAGTAGAGTTTATGTTCCCTTTTAAGAATGTTTAACTTTTGTACTATCAAAAATGAGAAATCCACTTGCTCTTGTCTTTCTTTTTGCCATTTTGTTGTAACATACCACCCAAGTTCCAGCCACTATGTCTTCATCTATTTTATCTGACAAGCCATGTGTAAAGATTCAGTTCAGTGTTTATCACAGTACGAAAGTTATAAAGCCCTGAAAAATGTGGTTTCATATATAATAGAAATGGTGACATACCCTAACCTATTGTGGCAGTAACAACACTGCTATAATATAAAAGGTTACTAAGACATATTGGCAGTCAAGGCTGCTTGCACTGCTATGATTGCTCTTTTTATAGGCATAGTAATGCAGTTTAGTTCCTGAGTATCACATGTTGGCAAATGAGAGTATAGTAGTCAGGAAATATTCTTCCACATGAAAAGACTTTTTTTTTTTTTGTATCTTAAAGCACTGGTAATGACTTTTTTTTGAGCTGAAAAGCCAAGTCTAGGAGAAGTTACCGGTCCAATCAGTGTTACTTATATCTCATATCCTAGAAAGGGAAGTGCTGTTGAGGAGAACTGTTCTAATGTTACTTCTGCAAAGACTAAAGACAATCCAGGATGGAGAGTGCCAAGATTTGAGGTATCAAATGCCTTTTGTCCAGAAACAGAGAAGGAACTACCAGGATATGTGACGCTGGTATACAAGTACTGCCAACATAGAAAGAGGAATATGATAAAGAGGATACTATAGTTAAAATGCCAGCATGATGTTCACTGAGAACAGAATAAGGAGTGTGTAGGTGGAAAAAAGAGGCATGTAAAAATCAGTTCTTATATCTCTTGCTAGTGAAATGCAATTTTCAAGGATGCTTACACCTAAAGATTATCTAAAGCTGCATAAGTAGGCATGCAACAACTAAAATTAAAAGACTAGTAATAAAATACTGTAATTACCCAGGTGCTGGAGGGAAACAGAGAAGATAAGAAAGAAATCTACCAAACAGTTGAGCATTTCAATAAACATTTTAGTGATATGTAACGCATCCCAGACTACCCACCCACTCCTAAAAAAAAGAGTTGCCAAGTAGCCCAGAAAGCTCCATTCATGCTGCACAGTGCTGGCTCCTGGGCACCCTCCAGGTCCATGCTAGTAGAACCTTGTGCTTCTGAACCATGGTTCTCATTCCTGCTGTTTTCTTAAGTTCAAAGGTCTGAAATATTTTAAGGGTTACGTTACAGCCCCTCAGAGCGGTGTTTTAGCAGTGTGAAACTGACGGTCTTTGCTTGTGGGGTGTGGTGTGCTTTACTCCGCTAAATTATGGATTAAGAGAATATACAGGTGTTTGAGAAACTCCTGAAACAGTTTTGGAGACCTGTCCTGAGAGGAGGGAAGGAAAACCTCATTCAGGCTCATCCATATTGATTTTGGAAATGGTCTCCGGTGCATAAAATCCCCCAACCCTTGCGCAGCCATCTCTCAGAAACTGCTAATTGGCCCATGTCATTATCATGCCAGTTGTGTGCTAGCTATTCATCACCGTGCATAATTGCAGTCCAGTACTCTAGCACATTCATTCTCCTTTTTTAGCAATAGAGACATAGCTTAAAAGCCTAAAGATGTGACTATAGTTCCAAGAATCATATTAATCGAATAGCGGGCACATGATCCATAAGTAGTTATTTACTTATTTTTCTGTTGTTCTCCAAAATGTATTTTTTCTGTGAAGCTTTTATCTAGTTTTTTATAGCTTCTTCCCTTGTAGAAAGACCAATCGAAATCTCACCCCCCGGGATCCCATTCTGTCATCATCTCCCCTTTGAGCTGTGGCTAGCCTTCAAGGTTCTGCCCATCGTTATCTTTCAAGACCCTGATGAATGTTCATTGGTATTAGAAAGCTACACTAGCTTTTATGTGCCAGTCACTGAGAGGGCTGCCATCAGTGGTGATATTATGTCCTCCAGCCAACACACAAATTCTCAAGAGTCGGAGGTCCTGAGTGGCAAGGCACCAGCTGTGTCATTCCTATTATCGCAGGTGGGTGTGAGACTTTTTTAATTTCTAAGCTTCCTTACAAGCAATAGTCACTATGTCCAAGGTGAGGACACAATAGCAGGATATACAGGAGGTAATTATTTTGCAAGTAATTTTGTCTTCCAAAACACAACAAACATGGTGGAGAATGAATGTAAATCCACAATGTAACACAGTTGAGTAGAAGCACTTACAAGAATTTAAAGTGGAGCCATCAGTCCTTCTTCCAGCATTTGCCGAGATCCTGCTGAAACAAGTCTACAGAGAGAAGGATATTCCCTCTCTGCAGCTCTAAAGCTCTGTCAGTGCACACCAAAGCTGGTGCTAGCCCATTTTTAGTATTGTAAACACCTGTGAATTCATGAACTTGTGGTAATGAACTGCAAAATGGAAGTTACACAGAATGATATTGGCAGCACAAGAGATGTCTAAAATAATTTTCAGAGTCTCTTACACTTTCTCCTTTTTCTCTCTGTTTGCTCCTTAAGGACAAGGCTATAAATCATGATTTTTTTCTGCAAGACAAACCTATTCAGGGTTTTTTCACAAGTCATCTAACCAAAAGCAGACACAGCCAGATGGGGTGACTTGTGAAAAGAGATTTTGAAGGAGAGTTTTACAGACTATTACTAATTGCCCTCATGAGGCCTTTATGTCCTTACCCAAGGCCCATCTTTCAGAGAAAGCCGTAGGTATAAACCTGTGTTCTGTGACAGACAAAGACAAAAAAAAATGGACAGGTGTTAGCTGAAAAAGAAAATAAGCTTGTTAAAGAGCAGCACTGGAAAAAACATTTTGGCCATGCAACATGGAAAAAAGGCAGAGCTTGGTGAAAGGAGAGAGAACAGCAGGAGAGGCAATATTTGAACCATCAAAGTTGAAAGAGAAAGATTAAATGTACCAGTTCACTGGAGTTTTCTACAATTTTACATGTGGTGTTATTTCAATTTCAAAGGAAGCGCATTGACCAAAATTTCCCAAGTACTGCGAGTATGAAAGAAAGGAATAGATAGTGAAATCCTTGAAGAACAGGCAGCTGCTGCTGACAACAGTGTCCTCTCCCCACTCCAAAGCTGGGCAGCCGGAGGAGTCACCGAGGAGAGGGCAACTCCTGCCACGGGTGCAAGGAAAAGCTGTCAAACAGCTGCGTGTCCCCAAAGTCCAGTAGGTTCCTGCGCAAAACCTGCTTATGGCACTAGAAGTGGTCTCTGAACTGAAAAAAAAAGTTTTCAAATACTTCTGAAGTCACAAAACTGGAATTTTCTTTCAAAAGACTTAAACTGAAAAAGTCTTCATTAATGTTTTCCAAAATTTTGAACTTCTATTTCTCATTCTCACTCCCTCAAGGCAAAATGGCCTTTTCCATTAAGAGAAGCACCAATGCCGTTACCAAATGGTAAACTGACAGAGCTTCATTCGTACTCTTCTGTTCAGGTGGAGCAAAGACTTAAGGATTTGAGCTCTGACACAGTCTTTTTTTCCTACCTAGACCCACTAATCCTCCTCCTTGGCTTTAATATATAAATGCATAATGTGTCTATATACGTACATAAGCACATACCTCTTTATTTCTATATGCACACAGACACACATACACTGTCATCGTTCTAAGGGACATAAAGGGACATAAAAGGAACAGTTGGAATATCTGATCTGATTTACTTATATTTTCTCTTCTATATATCTACTGAGTTACCCCAATTAGGTTTTTTCTGACTTTCAAGATTTACATCTTCTTTGAGCTTTCTTCTCTTTGCCTTCTTTTTATTTGCAATTAGCACCAACATAGTCTGCAGAATGAATTTGTCTTAGCAATGTAATTACATGGCATGTACTTAAAATGAAATTAAGTACTCCTACAATTTATGGTGGAGTCCTCTGACCATTCCTGTTTAATACTGGTACCAGTGAAGTCAAAAGACCTTTAATGAAAGCAAATAGGTCCTGTTATGTTCTGCTACAGATTTAAATCAAGTAGCTCCTTTGAAGTGAAGGATTTATATCAGCATAAAATCAATACAAGAATCAAAATCCAAGCCTATAAAATGTAAATGGTGTCCAAAATTGACATGAGTTATTTAACTCCATTGATTTCTCAGTAGACAATCTGTGAGGTATGGATGGGAAACATTTTTTCTACAGACATAGTCTCAAAATGCTGCCTGCTGTCTTGGCTTTCTGGGTTTTTTTACTTTGGCAGCAAGTGAAACATGGCTAATGTTGAGCTCAGCATGGTGAACTATGGCCAAACTAGCACATACCAGACCATTAGCTCATCTCATTATCCAATTAAAGCTTTAGTCCCCAGAGAGCCTCAGCACTCTCATATTTCTTACCTGCTTGTCAGGTAAACCAGCCAACTGAAGTAAAATGATGTCACTCAAGCTCCTGTCCTGCATCTGTTTTAAAGCTTCCTCGAACGCCTCAGCCACTGCAGTTGTTTTGTGTTGAATTATGGGCATGCTTTTGGCTGGTTTGGGAAAGACATTGGATTAGACTTTGCAACAAGCTCATCTTTGCAGCACTGAGGACGCGAGACAGATAACCCCTTTTAAAGTGGTCAAGCCTGGTGTAGAACAGGGGCTCCGGCACCTTATAAACCTGTGTGATGTGTGACAGCTCCGAGTGGATTGGATCCATCTTTAGTCACCCAAGAATGATTTTTAAGGCATCAGCAAGGCTTTTACTAGTTAGGAAAGAATAACAAACATTTTAGGCTTTACTTGGTTGCCCATGCCCTCTAGATGTCTTAGGCTATCCCACTTGGATAGCCAGAAGTATGAATAACTTTTGGATTTGAGGTTATATCTGCCAGCCTTATATAGATGTCTCTCAGATACAACAAGGTATCTACCTCAAAAGGTTGTAAAACCTTATTTTTAAATGACTGGATCAGACCCACCCACTGGGGAGTTCATACCATGTCTTTCTCTACCTGCAACAGAATAAGTAAATCACCCTTCTGAGGTGACTGTTTCTTGTTATCGACTGCAGATGCTTTTCTTTTTCTAGGTGACATTCAGACAGCTTAGAAAAATAAGGCGATTCTCCTCAATGTTTCTCGGAGGAGATCTGTGAAAACTTGTTTTTTTCTAAATATTTATAAGTCATCTTGTTTTTAGATTATGCACTTGGAACTTGGGAGAAAAGATCATAAGCTCTTAAACCAGTGGGAACACGACCTTAGGATGCAGAGGGAATCCTGATGCAGTCCATCTTCCTCGCCCTTTCTCAGTTTCTCTACTAAGAGTTCCTCTACTTGTAAAACAGGGAACCAACACCCCCCTTTAAGACTTAGGAGTAGAAAAGACATGTAGGAGCTAAGTATTAGTATCAGTACAGACTTCCTCCGACTTGTAGTAAGTAGATTTACTACAAGCAGTAACTCATTAAACCACACTAACCCAACATGCAGTCACCTATCTCTGTACAAAGAAATTGACCTGGATTAAGTATTTTGGCACAATTTCTTAGGCAACAGCTGCCCTCCATGTTACAGTGCCTTTTATTCTAGACTAGAGTGACTTTGTGCAGCAGGGACTCTTGGCAGGTTTAATTGAAGGGAAGTGGGGAGGCCAAAAGGGATTTCTGCATTAGCACTGGCTGCTTAAGTGCATATTCCTGAGTCATGTGGCATGGATCCAGGCAAATATCTATACAGTTCCTTCCATCCATCATTCAGATGAAGGCTGCATTTGCCCCCAGGGTTAGAAAATTAGAGGATGCTGTCCTCAAAACATTGGGTCTGAACAATTCTCTGTGTAGGGAAGTTCTCATGGAGAAACAAATGAGTTCTGAATCTAATTAAGACTTTTTAATCTAAAAAAAATATATATTTATTCTCAAATGAGAGGTAATTCTAAGGTAAAAGCATAGAGGAACAGTGACTAACACCATCTTCTCCTAATGAATTTTCCCAGAGGAAACAAATGACACAATTTCTAATTGTTATGAGGGGAATACATAAGCTCTTATACTTCCCAGCAGCTAGGTTTGCTGAGCTTTATGATGTCTGTTATACATTTCTGGCTGCCTGGAGGAATAACACTGAGCATGAATTTAGGAAGAGGGAAAGCAATGAAAAACGTATAAACCTGTTCTTTAAAAAAGAAGTTAATCTCTGCTAGAAGGATGGCTCATATGCAGATAAAATATGGGAGTATGAGGAACTTCTTACAGTATTAAGCCCTATCTCCTTCTATTGTAGGTAATCAGCTCAGAAGACCTGATACATAAATACATCAGTCACTGTCTTAAATGTGAGCAGGAAATACCCACCGAAACATTAACATGCTAAAGCTTCTACAGGACTGGTGGTATATATTTATTTTATGAATGAACTTTCTATATGACATTTGCAAAAGCACAGGAGAAAAAGTCAGTGTTGAAGTACTTTAATACCAGGCATCATTTGTTTATCAGTCTTGGGGCTATAGGCACTGGTATGAAGGTATAGAGTTAAAGTAGAGCTATCCATAATTCAGCTGTGACAGAAACTCAGTGCTGCAAGAAAGAGGCACCTGCAGAATATCATGCTTTTATAAACTGTATAAGCAACTAAAGTTGAAGGAAGCTTTTGCTTCATTACCTCAGCAGTTGTGATCTGACCTTTTGGCTACAGTTGGTAAAAAAATCCTTTGTTCTCCCTCTCATACCAGGAATTAACATTTTTCTAAACTCCATGAACTCAAGCTCTGTGAATGCTTAGTAGTTTGCAAATAGTTTTTCAATGTCACATTTCTATAACGGTGTTATAGAACAAAACTAATTGCTGTCTGTAGTGGATGCAATTCCATTCACAGCAAGATAAATTGGATTTCTAAACCGCGATTTCCATTGTGTTACCTCCATGTATCATGAGAGTTATCCTGATGTGCACAGCAGTGGGCCTACTTACTTATACACTGAACTACTGCTTTATGCAGAATGCATCATCTTGTTTTGCTCTCAAAAAGACAAAGGAAATCCCAAAGTGTAACTGTAGACTGCCATCTTTTGGAAGGGTTTAATGAGGATACTCGTCTCTAATCAGGCTCTACCTGGCAGAGTAGAAAACATGACTTTTGCTCATGGACTCAATGACTGTCCCAGACAATCCAATTCAATGCTGGATCTGTATTTTGGCTACCAGGACCAAGAAACTACCAGACTTCTTTCACTTTGGTTCTCTAACTGGAAGAACAATGTTTTTTTTTCATTTAGAATTATAACTGCTAACATTAAAAAGATACAGAAAGCAAATTTTCAGTTTTGATATCTCATAAGCTTATACTGTAATTGAAAAAAAGGAAGAAGGAAGGAAGAAAGAAGGCCCCACTGGTATAAGGCGTCAAGGGGGAAGATACAAGGCATGAAACCTGCTGACTGTGCAGCCCCAGGGGGTTGTAATCGGTGGCACAAAGTTGAGCTGGAGGCCAGACATTAATGGTGTGCCCCAGGGGTACCAATGACAGGGCAATACTGTTTAACTTCTTCATTAACAACCTGGAAGATGGGACCAAGTAAATCTTCAGTGAGTTTTCAGGTGATGCAACACTGGGAGAAGGGGCTGGTACACCAGAGGGTCATGCTGCCATTCAGAGGGACCTTGACAGGCTGGAGAAATGGGCAGAGGAACCCCATCAAGTTCAACAAAGGGAAATGCTGACTCCTGCACCTGGGGAGGAATAATCTCAGGTCCTGGTACAGGCTGGGTCCAAACAGCTGGAATACTGCTTGGCAGAAGCAGCCTTGGTGATCCTGGTAGACACCAAGTTGTACATGAGCCAAGCAACGTACCCTTGCAGCAAACAAGGCAAACGGCCTCCTCAGCAATTCCCTAACGGGAAGGGCACTGCCAGGAGATAGAGAGGTGATCCTTCACTTCTACTTAGCACTGGTGAGACTCACCTGGAGTGCTGTGTCCGGTTCTGGGCTCCCAGTACAAGAGAGACAGGGCCATACTGGAGGGATCTGCTATGCTCCAGTGAAGGGCCACAAAGAAGACAACAGGATTGGAGCATCTGTCATGAGAAAAAAGGCTGAGAGAGCTGGGACTGCTCACCCTGGAGAAGAGAAGGCTCCGGGGGGTCTCATCAATGTGTATAAACATCTGGTGGAGTGGAGTAAAGAAGATGGAGTCAAACTCTTCTCAGTGGTGCCCGCTGACAGGACAAGAGACAATGGACACATATTAAAAACCATGAAATTCCACCTGAATACAAGAAAACTTTTTTTTTTAACTGTGAGGTAGGTCAGACATTGGAACAGTTTGTCCAGAGAGGCTATGGAGTCCCCATCGATGGAGATACTCAAAACCCCACTTGGCACACCCCTGAGCAAGCCGCTCTAGCTGCCCCAGCTCTGAGCGGGGCCTTGGACGAGGGACACCCAGAGGTCTCTTCCAACCTCAGCAATTCTACCATCCTGTAAAAATGGCTATACTGAAAATCTGAAGGGTTGCAGCTCTTTCATTAGGAGCAAGTGTTGTTTTGAAAGATTAAGGTTGCAATAACTCAATTCCACAAGAGGTGATTAGTTCAGCGCTGAACTAAAAAACACTGCAAAAGATTACGTGTAGTAAGAGACATCTCAGAGGTTTGAATTCAGTCCTGTCATCTGAAAAATTTATGTGAACAGTATAATTCAGGCTATGATTTACAGTCAGTGTAATGTACTGATGGACTGTGAGATTCCATTTCAATTTAAAGGAAACTACTGTCATGTATAATGCAGAAACGTTATTTTGAGCCCTTGTATTAAGCAAGAAGTTGTTGAAGGATCAGATGGCTCTAAGGGTTATCAGCAAGGATAAGGACTCCTGATTGCCCTGGAAGGCACTGAACAAACTTCCTTCTGATTTCATATATAGGTGTCAAAGTAGAAAATGGCTTGAAACTCTCTGTGTGGACACTAGCCAATGCCTTAAAACCACTCTAGTATAGAGTGTGTGAATATGAGAACTCATTCAACATGAGCTATATAGGCAGAACTGATTTTTCCTGCATTTAGTAGGAGATACACCATCATTTTATTTTTCTTTAACACTAGGGTCAACAATTTTTAATTTTGTGATGGTAAAAAGCCAATTCAAGAGGAAGAGACATCAGAGAGATTTGGGGAGCTGTGAGGAATCGACAGAGGTTCAAGGAGCAGTGGTAAGGGGCTGGGAGCTGTAAGACAGAACGGAGTTAGCAAAGCATTTACAGGTTTTCAGAAGGGCAATGGCTGGGAGTTTCTCTGCTGCTCCTGGTGCTAGCCCAAGGCTCAAAGATCAAGAACAAGGCAAAACACCTAGGAGACAAGTAGCTAAGTTTCATCCTCCTGGGATCCCCTCTGGATTCATCAGCCCCCCTCCCTCTTCCTGGAGGAGAAATCCTAGTCACGAGTGAAACAGGTCCGAAAGGACCTCTGGAGATCAGATGCAAGCAGCAGTTCATGGCCACCCCATGCAGACAGCTGCCATCAGAAACTACTCACTTTTCCCACACTTAAAACCAGCTCTTTTACATGCTATTATTATTAAATAGATAGTATTTACATTTTTTCATGAGAGGGAAGTAGTATCAGGGTGTTTGATGGCAAATATTCTTCCAGCACCTGAAGGTTATGAGCAGTTAGAGAAAATTGACAGCTATGCAAACAGTCCACTGCTGCTTTTTTGCAGTATTCAAACACTTCAGGAAGACATTTCTTTATCTAACATCATAGTTTGTGAAAACCTTATGACATAGGTGCACATTTATTTAGGAGTTAGAAAAATTTTAGTAAATTTTTTAAATGAAATTAAGCAGAATCCTCTTTATAAGAGACTGAACAGTGATGTCAATATCCTACAAAATTTTCTGTGTCATATGCAGCCTAAGAATATTTCTAGGGTTTACATTAGAGAGGTTTTCACTCACACTTCATTTGATGTGGCTTAAAAGACCTCAACAATACTGAAAATCTGCTTGCTTAACTGTCGCAGCATTTGCAACTTGAAATCTTAGTGCCCCTATCATTACCATGTTTCTTCATTATTTTTCTCCCTGCTCTATGAAGCATTTTTCTTGTAGCTCTCTTTTACAAACTGTCTTCATAAACTGACACGTTGCTTTGGATAACCTGTCATTTTTTGCCCATACCTCAGATAATTCTGCCCCCTGTTAACCTATTGCAGAATAAAATGTCGGACATTATCTGAAGACAAAAGATTTAGAAAGATAAATATTCGCTAAAAATGAAATAAAACTTTTTATTTTTGTGATCAAGCATCAGTTCTTTATCCATCATTTCTGTTTCAACAAGAAAACAATAATAATTTTTACGGTGTTTATTATCATTAATGGGTTAAAATAAAAAAAAACCTATCAAGGGCTCCTGCAAACATCAGGGACTAACTAGCTCCATTATGAATTTAAGACCAGATCCACAAAACAACTTTGGTCTGGAAAGCAGGAAAGAACTGATCGAGTGGAAACAATGAAATCCAAGAAAGTGATTCTTCTACTTCTTTTCTTGCATCCTAACTCCATGGGCACTCAAAACTCTGAGATGCTCCTGGGCATTTTGGGCTGTGCTATTTACATTAACAGTTCTTTGTCTAACAAAGCACCTTTGCAGAATTTCCTTTTTTCTGTATCTCCCCAAGGTTTTTATATGGTTGCTAACACACTCACATGTAGAAAGAGGCTGTGCACATTATACGATGATTGTTTCCTCTAAAAGAGAGATTCAGTCCTGAAAGCAGGAGCAGGACCAGCTCCTTATCACTAAACTTCAGTACCATTCCTTTTTGCTCTGCTTCCCTGTCTCTATGGGTCTTGAATTAAATCCTGCACAGCTGTACATGGGACTCTTCCTTGTGGAGACAGCTTTACGTACACGGACTCTTCCAGGGCATGAAAAGACAGGTTCTGAATTCTTTCATGACATGAAAAAGGAAGAATATAAGATTTTTTGCTCTGTGCAAAAGAAGTGCTTTAACCTCTTCTGCTCTATTTTGACCTCTTAAAAATAGTAACATAGAAAATAACTTCACTCACAGAGAAAAAAATCTTATCTAAAGGCTGTGAAGATTTGGCCACCCACTCACACTTCAGAAAAGTTCCTGTGGAAGATATAAGGTTCACAGAAGTGTCATGCAGAAATTCAATCTGGTCTTGCCCTTAAAAATAACTTCTTTCCTTTGTATGAAACAAACGCTTCACCTGTAATAAGGCCTGATAGCACACTCACTGAGCTCAGTAATTGTATCACTTAGTTCAGTCAAAATAAACCTGGTTCATCTAAAGCCACCTAAAATATAAAATCATAGCAGAAGCAGATCTGAACTGCCTCCTGCCCCATTATCTGTGGTATTTTACATTACAGTTTGCTTACTTGCGCCCGTTCTGTGGTGAACTTCCTTTCTTCTCTGGTCTGCTTTTTCCTACACCAATTGTTCATAACTCATCGGGATTGCTGCAATAAAATTTGGCCTCAATAATTCGCAGCTGAAAGGGCACAAGCTTCCACAGGGTTCATCCAGAATGTCACCTAGATTTACCTTCCCTGATTCATATGGGGAAAACACATACCTCCTGATGTTCCTCACCATCATTTAGACAGACTTTAATGTCATCCATGTCAGATCAATTGTGTGCCTGAACTCTTTTCAGACAGGTATCTCTTCAAAACTGATACCAGAGGAATTATAAATGTAATTAATCCTGGAACTGAGCTTAAAATTAAATTCAGTCTGAGGCGGAATCCTTGTTCAAATCAGAAATTACCATGGGAAAGACTCTTTCTGCTTCACAAAAAGAGCTCCAACAAGTGTGATTTCACATGATATTCTAGTTAATCACTTCATTAATCTGCCTCAGATTTTTGCACTCTTGACTGTTTTGTCAGGTGTATGATTGTCATCTTCTAAGAAGCTGTGACTCTGGTAGTTACCGGAGAGCTTGCTAATACTCTTGTATTTTATTGTTCTTTAAAGATATTTAATTCTCTGTCAAACCAAGAATCAACGAGCTACTATTTAGACAAGTCACATCAAAGGCCAAATCTTGTTCCCAAATTCACATGGAGAAATCCCACTGAAGTAAAAGCAAGTTGCATATGTGATTAATGAAAGTCTGTTACAGAGCAGTGATAGCTGATTTTTTTTTTCTTCTCCAATATCCCTGAAAAGCTACAGGAAGCACTGGAAACTCAGATCTTTACCTTGCCCACAGAACAAGGCAAGCAGGCATGACAATGTCTCCTAACTGAACAGCAACATATGTAGACCGCTGTGAAGGTCATGAGCTTGGTTTGTTTTGAACACAGAGTGAGGAGCGCTAGATTAGGTTCGACTCCTTGGAGACTCTGCTGACAACCTGAATTTTTCTTAAGATGAGGCTATACATTTGAGCACCTTCAGTGACAACAGCTCACGTGACGGAGGTGATCTACCACAAAGAGATGGGTTCCAGAACACTTAAGGCAAGTCTAACACGGCACATCAAAAGCCACCAAATCCAGTGTAGGATTAATCCACTAGTGATGTAATTCCATTTGGAGACATGATTTACAAACTGGTCTTCCATAATATAGTCTGACAGGAGGTGTGGGAATGGCTCAAAGCTGCATCAGGAGAGATTCAGACTGGACACGAGGAAACATTTCTTTACCAAGAGAGTGGTCAAACCCTGGAATAGGCCTCCTAGAGAGGTGGTCAATGCCCCAAGCCCGTCAGTGTTCAAGAGGCATTTGGACAATGCCCTTAATGACATGCTTTAGCTTTTGGTCAGCCCTGAAGTGGTCGGGCAGTTGGACTAGATGATCGTTGTAGGTCCCTTCCAACTGGAACTGTTCTGTTCTGTTCTGTTCTGTTCTATTCTATTCTATTCTGTTCTATTCTATTCTATTCCATTCCATTCCATTCCATTCCATTCTACAGATCCTGTAGTTTTAAGGTCGGTTTTGCAGACCTTTTGATCCAGAAAGCTTTTGACTTCATTCTCCCTTTTTCAACCTGTGCCCCAATGCAGACTTGTCTCCCATAAAACTCTTGCCTCCTCATCCCCATCACTCCAGACCACTGCTGTTGCCACCATATTTCTCCTTTTCTCTGGATTCTAACGAAAGACTCAGCTTAGGGCAACTCAGGTTGGGATGAGTGAGGTCAAAACAGACTGCTACATAGGACTCAGGGTAGTTTTAACTGGAAAATGTGAATGATTTCTGAACTGGGGTTGAGGCATACTGGGGTAGCTGTGAGAGAGAAATAGTGACAGATGCTGGGGTGAAGACAGATAATACTGAAAGTGAGGAAGATGGTGGGTGCAAGATGGCCTACAGGCCTGACAGAAGGGTACCAGGAGAATGTGGAAAATTCCTTCTCCTGGCCACTGCTCTCCTGGCAGTCATATGTGAGTGTGACAACAGTAAAATTATATATGTTCATCGAAACAAGGGAAGGACACAAAATCAAAAAAATAAATTATACATCTCCTTTTGTGAGCCAGATTTTGAAAGAAAGAATAGGCCTCTCAGATAAGCTTTTTTGATGCAAAGGTCTTTCATTTGATTTCTAGTCAGAATACACTAGGTATGTATAAAAGAATTCTTCTTTTAATGCTTTTTGATTTAACTATTCCTCTCTACGCTGCTTTGACCATCATAATTTTGATTAATTTTTGCCAGAACACCCTTATAATTAGCTCTTAATTACAGTCATGGCTGAAGTGATATTTCCACAGGAAACTCCTATGTTCAGTTATTAAAAAATTCCAGAACAAATAGACTTTTGAGGGCTGGATATTTTTTTAAGTTTCAATAAAATAAATTTAAGTAGGGTGTTCCAAAAACACATAGATGAACAAATAAGTTCACTACATTGTTTTGGGGGTTTGGTTTTTTTTTTAATAAGCCTTGTTTTGTCATAACATGTATACTCTCAGCCCCATAGGAAATGCAATACAGATATAACATATGGCCCCATTAATCTTCCTTCCTGCCAAAAAAAATGCAGAAACAAACCAAAGACAAATCCTACACTGTTTATGTTAAAAGTCTGTGAATGGAAAGAAATAAGGAACTTCTAAAGTGTAGCTTACAGACTTTTACAGACTAAACCTATTTTATGATTCTCATTTATTGTTACATTAGGGTCTTTTATTAATGTCCTAGTCCAATTTCATTCATTCCTAAGAGGAATGAAAGATTTCAGTTTAATTTCAGCAGGTGTTACATGAAGGTTTCTGTGATCACACAAAAGCTGTGTAATCCTTCTTCAAAGTGCCTTTTCCAGCAATAAGAATCCATTTCAGTTTCTTTCAAGGCCCTTCTCCAAATTAAGTAAAACAGTGTCTGAAGTCACCAATCAGAACACCACTCCTGGCTTTCAGAAGAAAAAAAAAAATATTTTTTTTTTTAAATCAAGACAGATTAAGCAAGTTGTAACTTTACTTGGAGCTCGTGTTACAACTCTTTTCATTCTCAGAGGAGATTTTTTTCAGGTCAACGTAAATTTTGTCCTTTAAGAGGGCAAAAGGTCTCCGTAGTTTAGTTTTGGCCACATCTAGAGGATGACCCAGTTGCTATCCTTCTATTGTTAAAAAGCAGGGTCTTCCCCTAACAAGTCATCTGTGCTGGTCTAATCAAAGTTCACGCTTTTCCAAACTCTGGAACAAAAAATGTGCACTTGTGAACTTCACAGAATGGAAATTATATCCCCCATTACAGATAAAGGCCATTCTTTCACCCCTTTTTCTGCTATTTCTTCTGGTGATTTCACACAAATATGCACACACACTTTTCAATTTATACTTCATTCATACTGATCTTAATATCTTTATTAAAAATCTTTATATAAACCAGGTTTTTTAAAAGAATTTTAAGTATGGCAGACAAAGATCAAAGAAGTACATAGTATGCAATACTTTTTAAGCTAAATGTAAACATAAATGTAAATGTCTTTCACA
This sequence comes from Haliaeetus leucocephalus, assembly GCF_000737465.1. Lineage (NCBI taxonomy): Eukaryota > Metazoa > Chordata > Aves > Accipitriformes > Accipitridae > Haliaeetus > Haliaeetus leucocephalus. The sequence continues at coordinate 7,681,790 of NW_010972842.1, read as the reverse complement.
GGGACTAGCAGACCTTTGGGTAAGAAAAATAATACGATAGTAAAATATTGTATATGAACATGTTTATGTACACACGCACAGATGACAGCAGCAGAGAAATGCAAATATTGGTGGTTATAGCCAGAGTACTAAATTCCACCCTCTAGTGCAATCTGAAAGTAAAGAGCATTAATTTGTGTGTGAACTTCGTCCAAAATTGGGACAAAGCAAATTTATGAGATTAGGACTAACAGAGGTGTTTTAACAAACCGAAAGATACTTCCATTCCTCCTAGAGTGTGTGGGCAAGATGCTGTGGTTATGTTAATCATTTAATTAACACAAAGAATAAAATTAGCAAACAAAGAAGATTAGAAATTACAAGAAAAGAGATAATTTGCTGTTTCTTGATATTAAAAGCTAACCATTCAGGCTGATTTCTTTGGGAGCATGTAACTGTCATGACCACGACCTACAAGGGTTACCCAACCCACAGGTTGGTGATGGTAATGGGTTCATGGCACATGGAGTCTTTGCTTCCATTAGTTTATTTATTAGAAATTACTTTTAGTAAGGTAGGTATACTTATAATTAGTAAAGCAAGCATATATATATATATATATATACACACACACACATACACAAATATATATACATATTTACAAGTTACTATGAATTACCACTAGTTAAGCAACAAGTTGCTTAATCACTTATATGCATGCGTACATATATATTTTTCATTCAAAGTATTACCAGTACACTCCATTAAACCACTCCCAGGAGTGGGGCCAATTAATGATGGACAAAGTCCCACTGTGGAGATGATCCATGTCACAGAGTATGGATTCAACCAGGCATCCCTGGCAAGTCCAAAGGACTGTGCTGATGAGTTCACACGGGGGGAGTTCGGGGAGGGAGAAGCTCGTCTGGGGAAGACAGTGACTTACTTTTATACCTTTAATGTGGATTTATAAGTAGGCATAGGACACCAGTTCCTAGAACAGCTGTTGCTGACTTCTGCTTTCTTAGGAGGTCAGTGTGTAGGTTAAAACAGTTTCTTTTCTGCAGGTCATGGCAGTTTCTCTGTTTTGTGCTTAGCAGGGATGCTCCAGGCTCCCAGCTGCACTTATCGAGGCCAGCCCGGGCTCCCACTTGTGCTTGTGAAGGATGCTCCAGCTTCTCAGGCTAGGTTCCCAGGCTAGCAGTTCCCAGACTGGCAGAGATTTTTCTCTGTCAGTATTTTAGCAGACATCTTTTGTCAAAATTTTTCCCCATGATAACCAGGTCACATTTATGGCTGCTCCAGCAGAGTATTTTTTCTCACTGGTGGTAAGTTGGTAACACACAATGAGGGAAATACTGGAAACTGAATGTATACTGCTTTATATATATGATACTTTCATTTCCTTTTCATCTTATCGTATCCTTGATGATGAATGTTTCCATTGTCTCTAATTTACAATACCTGAACCTTCAAAGAGCTCATGCTGAGGAAACTAAAGTGCAGAAATTGACCCTTGTAAATTTGCCAACAGGCAAACCATTCACACTCAAGCCTAGGTGCCTTTAGCCACATGCTATGAGCACTTTTCTATCAAATATCTATTCAGCTTTCAGCTCCACCTCACATTCAGTATTTATTGGGAAACTGGGCTGAAAAGCTAGTTTTGTGGTAAATTCACAATAATGTATCACACAAAATCTCTTCAAACAGTTGAATAGTGTTAGTGGTCCCTACTGAGAGTCAATAGCACACTAATCTTCCTAGCATTTGTTTTATCACATATTTTTATTTTAATACAAGTCTGAGGCTGAAATTGGGATTTGTCTCCAGTGGGTCAGACACTGCAGAAACATACAGAAAAACACAATGCCTATAATCAAAAGCTTACTTCCTCAAAAAAAAACCCAAACCAGACATAAATGTTTCAGAAAGCCGCATAACATACAAGCAAAGTCACCATGAGAACGACTTTTACAAACCGTGTTACTTTAATTTTCTAATGTTTGGGGTGGGAGTGTAATCCCTTACCTGTGTGCTGAAGCACTTTGCTTCAAAAGTAATTCTGTAGTTCCTTCGTGTCCTTTATGGACTAATAGCTGTTCAACACAAGGAAAAGACCACATTTAGTTTATTTCCATCCTAGTGGAAAAGTTCAGATTTTCCTAAGCTATGACATTTGCTTCATGTAAGGAGAAGGAAAAAGTGGTTGCAGTAAAATAAAGGAACAGATATAAAAGTATGATAATAAGAATCTGGGTGGGAGTGACAGGCAATGAAAGTGAAAAGAGAAAAGCTTTTATCCTACATGTTTTTATGAAAAGGAAACCTTACTTTAAACAAGTTTAAAACAAACAAACAAACAAAAAACCCCCAAACTTTTTCAAGTTGTAATGAGAAGGGAAAATGAAAAATATATTATTTGGCTGAATTGAAACCAGAATGAAAAATCTAATTGTGTTATTTATTTTCCAATTTGTAAATATCTTTCATTTAATGAATTAGTTTCAAATTAATTGAATAGTTTTTATGCTACTAACATAATGTCCTATGGTTATACAGCCAATTCTATCCTTAAAATAGTAGATAGATTTTAAATTAGAGCACAGAGTTGAAGTACAAAAGACACAGAATACAAACAAACATCAAATACATTTTTCCATCTGTGCCAAAAGGTAAAGTCTGGACTTTATAGTCATAATAGCATATGGCAGTTTGCATGAAAACACACAGAGAATTCCACAGAAGTTGCACAGAAACATGATAACTGTGATAATTCCTTATCAAAATGGTAGCAGAACTTTTTAAAGTTCACAAAACTAAAGCAGATCATCACAGTGGAACAAAACATATCACGGCCCAGGGCTCAATGACAACTTTTCTGACAGCTGGCTGTGTCAGAGGAAAAAGTCCTTCCATGGACGTGAAGGCACACATGCCTGGTGGAAGCTAATAACCAGTTCCTGCTAGGAACTGGCTGGAAACTGGAAATCCTCCTTGACTGGAAATTCTAATTCATTTTTTTGAATTTGTCCTGAAACAAAAAGAAGAACAAAATCTTTTCTTTCCCTTTCCTCTATGATATGGGAATTTTGAATTGTCTTTAGAAAAAATAAAAAAAGTTTTACTTAAGATTTTCCTATTTGTTCAAAAACCGTAGTGGGCCACAAAGGTTGGAGGTTAGGAATAGTTTTTTTTCTAGAATTAGCAGCAAACTGAAGGTCTTGTGGACCTGGCTCTGGGCACTTTACCACAAAATACCCTGGAATCAGTCAGGCCCAAGAGCCTGTCTCCAGGGAGCACAGCAGCCAGGGATTTGAGAACGGCTATCTGACTGAGTAACATTTTCTGGGGGAAAAAAAGGAATCTTATAGTTTATTTTTTCCAATGGGCAGAAAACGAAATTTCCAATGCCAAGTCACTCTCAGTCATGATCTCTGTTCATGATTTACTTCAAAAGCTTAGTTTCAGGTCCTTCTGCTGAGGGTTCAGGATGATGACAGTGCTCCCTTCCTAACAAGACGCATTTCTCATTGGATAAACTGAACCTTATTGTGTCCTTTATACAGACCGGGAGAGTTTAAAAATATTGTTCTCACTGTGGTCAAGGTAGATAGGGCCTCCTATAAAAACGTACAACTTAAAACGTCCAATCATAAAATGTCTCTAGTGCAACCTCCTGCTCAAAGCAGAGTCACATCTGACCTCAGACCAGGTTTCGATTTACGATCCCTATCTCTCATCCTCCTTCCATATGAAGAGATTGGTTCCATCTTCTCAAAAAAACTACTCTTAGTTGTTGGAAAAACTGTGTACATCCCTCCCAACCTCCTCTTCTCTGGTTTTCGTGACTCCTCATGTTCAGTAACTCTCCTACCAGATGTTTGACATCAACTACCTAATAGAAAAGATGTTTTATTAATTCCATCAGCATCACAAAGAAACATCTGCTCTTCATAAATCCTTCTGATATTACTGAATTATTTTTCCTGTAAAATATTAGGAATAAGGGAAAGCAAACAAGTACATCTCTAAGCTGATTTTCGTGCCTGAACTTGTAAAATATGATGTGCCAATAAAGAAGAAAGAAATATCTGAGTGTTTCATTGACGTAAGCATTGTTTTCTCTTAGTAGACTGTTAAGCTATTTTTAGCATGAGAATATATTTGTTTATTTTTCACTTATACTTCTGCTATTTCCTTCCACTAGATACAGAGCCCAGGGATGAAATCCTGGTCCTTTAGATGCCAGCAGGAGTTCTGCTATTGGCAAAGGGGAATCTCACAACTGACTCCACACATTTTAAAAAAAAAATACTGCATACTTTTGTGCTCTTGTCCCCTTTTACATGTCAGAGTGATTTTTTTTTTCTTTCTATTTTGTTTGAAATCCCTGCAGGAAAGGCTGCACTCTAAAACTTTTAACTTGAAAAACATATTATGTAGGTAGTTTAGGTTATAGGCATTGTGTATTTGACCATTTGGGGTAACTTTTCATCAGCATTTGCTTGACCTTCCCTATTTTTTTTTCCAGACAGGGAGTTACCAGGAATTCATGTCTGTATGTCTGAAATAGCTGCAAAAGTTGATGTGTCAATGTCGGTTTTACTGGCAGGAATTCTGGGGAATGGTGCTGCTGAATGACAGAAGAGGCACTGGTTTTGAAACAGCACAGATGTGTATACATGTTTGCATGATTTTAATTTTCAGTCACATTGTATTAAAGTAATGTAACTTTGGGGAAAGAACGCCTAGATGTGTATTTTAAGTGAATGCATGATGCTGAATATAATGGAAGACACAATATAATGCCATATCAGTGAATGATCTTTCCCCATAATGGACGTACTACTTACAAGAAAATCACCATTCCATTCTCCAAGATCCTCTTTTGAAAGTCTTATTTCCTTAGTTTTATTCTGTTACTTTTTTTCTTGTTCTTGCTATTTTTTTTCCTTTGCATAAAGCTGAATATTTATCAAGAATAATTTATATTTCTTAGGTGTCAGCCACATTGCAAAGCTGATACTGAATCTTTCTTGCCACTTGATGCGCAGTCATTCCTCTTCTCATTATTGCATTGCTAGCCTATCTGACTTGTTTATAGTCCATTCAAGTAATTTATAAAGATAAGAAATTGCAAAAGTCATTTGAAGCCTGCAGACATCCCACATGGTAGAGTTTCAAATGGATGTGGTCTTTTTCCTGTCAAATAAACTCTTGCTGTATATTCACTATTTCTTTTGCAATCCTTGATTTTATTTAGCCCCTCACTTCTGAATGAGTCAATGTGGAGATCTTTGTCAATCAGCCAGTTATTCCATCATTGCTGATGTCCTGCTCTTCAAATAAGCATCTTCAGGGGGAAAAAAATAAATTGGAAAAAAAAAAATATCTGTAAGTAAGTGCATCATCAGATGATGAAAAAGAGACAATAAATGGGTAAAGATTAAAACATGATTAAGAGAAGCCCAGTCTGTGACAGAAGTAAATTTCATATGTGAGGGATAGTTTCAGCAGGTGACCTAAAACCCAATGAGACAGACTCAATACTATGAACACTCAACACAAATTGTGCCAAATCAAAACTTACAAATGCCCCTGGGAACTGTGTGTGGTCTCCTTCTGCTTCCCATCGAGCCTTCCTATTATAAACCCCACGCTGTCGATGTTGCTTGTAAATTGAAGACCCACAAAGAAGGGCTCAGTTTGAGCAGGCTCCTTGAAGATGAGCTGAAATACCTTGGCAAGTCAGTGGGTCCACAGACAGCTTTGCTGTCTTAGAACTAAGCATATAGCAGGCCATAGCAAAGCAATAATGAGTAACTGCTGCTCTGCTAATTAGAAGTCAAGTTGGAGTTTAATGCTTTGATCAGACTGTAAATAAGTAGAGAGACATGCAGAAAAGCCACCTATAGCTCTTGTGGTGACACTTGTACAGATGGTTTGGGCACTGAGGATGGCATATTTATACATATTTATGTGCATATTATCCTGATGTGAAGAATAAAATATCTTCTGCCTGTGAGATATTACCTTGCCCAGAGGCAAAGAAGGAAATCAGAGAACGCTGCTAGAGGAGCAGCAGAACGGTGACCTCTCTGTGGAGCCTCCCAGTAAATGACTCCACACAGCAACAGGTTATTCCCCATGAAGAGTTACTGGCCTAATACTCAGCTGTGTCAGAGAGGTTCTTTAACACGCTGGTTTGGAGAATATAGGAAGGGAGCATCAAACTCCAGTGTAACTGTTCAAGACAAACCTCTGGCAGACAGAGAAGGAAGGTCAGCAGCTGCACGTGACAGCTTTTCTCTCTCGGTCCGTGCATGGAACTGACCTGGATCTACTGGGGCTGCTGACATGGGTTGTGAAGGAAAGCACATTTTACTATTTTAATTAATTTACCTAGATGCTGTGTTCCACCTGGCTAAGACGTCTTACCAGTTTGGGATATTTTTAATTCCTCATCCCAAGTGATCAGGCCCCTGTTGGGTTAACAGACAGGGGTGATTCTAGGACAGAGGCTCCTACAGGTGACTGGGGCACGGAGGGACACCTTCATCATCCCGCCAGCACACCACTTGCCAAGAAGGTGGCAACTCTGCATTTAAAAAAACAGTTCTGCCCTGAAGAGTGAGTGATAGACAAAAACGGGGATGAGTGTGACCCGACAAGTGTTGAGGACACTCATGGAGGTCATCCTGCCTCTGAAGGGCTAAGCAAGCTGTCCCACGTGATGGCCACATCTCCAAAAAACCGCTTCTGTGTCCCAGTTCACTGAAGTTCTGCACTTCCAGGTGATACGCAAGAAGTCAGGCTGATAGGTTTCTTCCTGAGGACATAGCATGACCGGTGGCACTAAGGGACCTTCAATCCAGGCAGTAATACTTTTTGATCTTTCTCCTTCGCAAGCTTAAAAGCCACTCAGCAGAAATCGTAGCATAATGTTTAGTATTCAGGGACTGTGTTTTTACAGCAGGGGTTAGAACCAGGAATCACGCAGTGCTGCTCTGTTTCAGAAGGAATTCTGGAAAACACAAAAATTTCTACAAGTAAGAGAAACTTAAGGAAAGATCAGCAGAGGGCACCTCATCCATAGGTACAATATATCTTCCTGCAGAAAGCATCTCTCTTTTTAATAGGGTACCACGACGTTTGTGTAGCACTTGTGTTCCTAAAGACCCTTCTCCTTCCCCATTCCCTCCTGTCTGGTATCAGTCCCCCGCAGGACACCGCTCACCAGGCTGCTTCATTTCCATGCCATGCCAGAGCTCCTCCACCCTCATGCTCTCTATCCAAAGCAAACATTTAAAAACTTCTTAATAATACCTGGAGGAGAAGGAAGGGAATTTCCAGTCAGAACTTACGCTACAGTCCTGGCTTCTTTACCAACCACTCTAATTAATAAGGAAAAAATATAAAAGATGGAATTTCTGAAGGCAGAATTAAAAGGAGTTAATATGTCTTTCCTAGCCAGTTATCGTGGGGATATATTAACTGGCCAGACAACTGGGCAGAGGAAGAAAGTCACATAGAAGGTCAGACAAAATCTTATTTCAAAGAAAAAAATCAATCATATTAAATTGTCATGTTAATGATCCATCTCTCAGCAGTTTCTTCAGATAGTTAAGCCTGAGCCAGGGTTTTTCTAAGTGTAACATCTTTGTACAAAAGTGTTTTGTCATAATATGCCATGCTACCTTCGTCTACATGCATATGTGTGTCAGAGTCCTTTGAAATGAAGGTTCAGGTTCACAAACCATAGGCTTAGGGAATCTTTTATCATTTGTAGGAAACTAGTCATGCAAACTCCTGCCTGATAAAAGTGACGCAGGTTTAGGTAAGTCCTCCTGGGGATCTCTTCGCTGTCATCAGGATGGACTGGTCAAGGCCGTGTTAGAATGATGGGCACTGAGAAACATCTAGCGTTGACAAGGGTTTCCTGAAGTGTCTGTGCGTGTATGTACAAAATAAATACTAAACCAGCAGACAGGGACTGTAAATTGCTTCTTGCTGTAGCTTTTTCCATCACCTCTTAAGAGGTGGTCTTCAGTATTTGGAGCTTATTTACATCTGTTTGAAATTCTTGTTTCAAAACAGAACTAGTCTTGAGGAAAGGGTTTTGCCTGAATGCTGGTTTTATGCAGCCATCCCCAGCCAGCAAGCGTGCTGGTTTATAATGCCAGCTTTGGAGTACTATTCACAGCAACTAGCTAAAAAGTCAGTTTTCAGTTTATCATTCCTTGTTTGATTCAATTAATGGAATTTAAGCTCATTTTACAGCACATTTTTTTTGGTTTTCAAAACATACATTTGCTAGTCACTAGACAATAACAACTGTTTAATAACATAATTAGTTAGGCTTTGATTTGTAAGACATATGACTTGAAACCATATGATTTCCAGGATTCCAGTAATTATTTTTAATTCAGGCTATAAAAATTCCATGCCATATTAACCAGCAAGGCTGGGAGAGAAGCCAAAGACGCAGTTTGACTTTTTATGTTTAAAAAAAAAAATATCTTCTTTTCCAAACTGTGTTCAACTCTTGTTTTAGTATACAATTTTCTACGGAGATATTTCATTGTTAAATCTGCGAAGGCTAGTTAGCACAGGATTAAAATGAAACAGAATCTAGCAAGTAGTGTCTAGACCAGACCTTTCATGACCAGCTGCTCTAGGGACACAGTATGAGAAGGTTTAAAAGGCTCCAGCTCCAACGGGGCAACATGAGGGTCTCAGCAAAGCAAGGCATCGTGACCAGTGGGTTAGCAAAGGCTACTTTGAAAGAGTTGGCTGAATTCAGCAGGTATCAACAAAATCAAGATTTCTTGCATTTCATGTCCTGCCTCAAAGGGCGTGTTAGAATACGTTTCTCAGCTAAAGAGAGCTCCCTTAGATTCATTGCACACACCTACTTCATCAACTCTTATTGCTCTTAATCTTCTTATTGTGCCTCAGATTTGGTTTCCCTCAGCTAAATAAAAAAAACCCAACACCCCCCTATTTTTTTTTTAATTATTTACATGAACAGCTTCTATTTTTAGGGAAATATTAAAAACCCAGGACTGAACTTAGGGTTATAAATGGGCAGCTCCTCAAGTGTTCTTTCAGGATGTACAGATAACAAACCTTTCCTTTGGCTCATTCAAAGACAACATTAAGACAGGCTATTTCTCCCATGCAAGAGAAACTTGGTGTATCAAGAGTAGAACTTCATGTCAGCCAGCAGTATTTATTTTAAACAACCCAAAGGAAGCAACTACTCTGGATCTGGATCTGAGCAACTGCTCAACTTATTACTGCTCAACGTACTCTGTGAGGTTTTCAGTACTTAAAGAATGTAAAGGGAGACCCCAATTCCTTGCAGAGGAAGAAAGCACTGCTTTTGATACATATTCATTAATCAATTTTGCAAAACTATCATCATAAATACCTTTTGATGTAAACAATTAAGTTTCTGAGGAAAACCAGTTGTATTTTCAATAAGGACTACCTGCACAGAGATGTATCCTGACCAAAAGCCTGGTAAAATCAGTTGATTGATTTGTGTAGAGCACACACAAATTGCAAGTTGAGCAGAGTTCTGCCTATGAACGCATGATATCCACCCATGCCCGTATGACTTAGCTGCAATTTTTCTAAGCCCACTACACAGGAAGAAGAAAGTGTTATTTATTTCCAAAATTATTAAGCAAGTTGATTTTATGCACTTAGTCATTTGCTTGTAGGCTTTATTCACTCACACGCTCACACCCACTTACTCACAAGCGCCATGCATGTACTCCCAGGTGGTTTCCCACAGAGAACGGGGGACAATGACTGTCAAGACAACTCTGGGGCTTTTCTTGATTGGCAATGAGGAACTCGTGTTTGGACAGATCTTTCATTTCCTTTTGGAGTTGTTGGCTGTGAGGGGGTCTCCCTTACATAAAAATTTTGCGTAGTCCATAAATCTTAGACCACGTTGTGGCACATTGTCTGCTTTCCCTTGTTGGGAATATATGTTTGAAGTATTGGCCTGTAGTTAATTTTTGTGTTAGTCTAGAGGGAAAAAGGAACAGTAAATGGGACATGCTGCAACCTTGTCACCATCTTTCTGGTCTGAGGGTGCAGGGACTCCAGTTGGCAAGACATCTGTGCTGGGGTTTTATCACAGCGCAAGCTGCGTGACCTCAACGTAAACATCACTTTCCTCAATCTTACTGCTGGGAACGGGGTGCTGGCAATCGTGTGCTGAGGTCAGGGTCCCTCAGTGTCAACGGAGGTCATTCTTTCCACCTTTCTACTGCTTTTCTTCTGGGGCTTGCACACGCTTTCCTAATTCCATTCATACTTCATTCATGTTAATATTTGTCTTAGAAATCTCTGCAGCTTTACAAAAGTTGACAAATATGACTTATAAAATAGGAAGGCTTTCCATGAATTTAAGTCCTTCAAAATGCTGGCCAACATCTAAAACTAGGAGTTTGTTGATGGTTAGAAGAGCATTTCTTATTCTACCTGTCTTGCAATAAGTCTACCTATTTTATTTTATTTATTTTATATCTTACTAGAGTTTTCTTTTCAGTTCAAATTGAATTTAACAAATATCTTGTCTATTTTTGATTTTCCATGTTACTATTTTATTTTTTAACTCATGCTAAGACCTTACCTTTTATAGTCTAAAGCACTGATTTATAACTCACTCTTCATCAGCAAAAATAATATGAGTTTCCAACTCCATTTTCTTTTAATTTTTAACAGCTTAGGGCCAACACCATCAGAATGCCTGTAATCTGTTGTCAGGTACTTTGGCTTTGATGGTGATGATAGGGCGCACTAAATCTCTCGGTGAAATTTGCATCTTAAAGTACAGTATGGATACAAGGCTTGCTGATGATCAAAAAGCTCCTGTTCAGTGTCAGCAAACTTCTGAATCAGTAAGCTGCCAGTCTAAGACACATTAAATACACTAAAATTTTCCTTCTCTCTGAAACATAAATTTGAAAAAAATCTGTTAGGTAGACTTTAAGCATGATATTTATCATTGTATGATTCTGTCTTGCTTCCCTTAACTCCAGGAAGCCCAGCTGTCTTTAACTTATCATCTTTAATTTTTGCAAGTATGGCAAAAGTCTTCATGGCTGTTAAAAAAATTAAATTTCTCTCCATTTTCCCCAGTTTTAGATAGTATCTGCATATCACTTTCTTACCGCATTTGCTGAGCAGAATTGAACAAAAGTGCTTGAATTTATGCATAAAACTTCTCAAAATGCATTTTGTGATAAAGTGCTTTATGTTGTTAAGAATTGTAAAACTATTACTGCACATCAGCTTCATTATGTAGCTTATTTTAAATGGGGCAGAATATTTTAATAGTCCAAGAAAAGACATATTTTATAACTTACAACTGGAGATATATCTGTAATTTTTTCCATAAAATATGCATGAATGATTTTCAGCTCCATTTAACTAATGTGTTTTGGAAAGTCTTTGCAATAGTAAATGCAACAAGTCTCAGGCAAGATGAGAAGTAATGTGTAAGTGTGGTTAAGAGTAACTTTTCTTTTCATTTTCCAGTTCAAATTTTGGACCAAATGTTTCTTTATGTAGATAGCCTCGGTATTATTCTGGAATGCGACAGAGTGATCACCAGGTATAAAGCTGCAAACTATGTCAGAAAATAAAAAATGTCCAAACATCATAAACTCCTCACAACACATTTGCTAAAGGAAAAAGAAGTGTGTGCATCCTTAAATTGACTCGGAGAGCCTCTCCGAACTGACTATCAGCTGCTCCGCAGATGGATGCAAATGACAGTGTTGTCCTGAGCTGAGATTTACTAAACACAGAGTGAAAGACAGCAGAAGTCACTGAGAAGGAGCAGGGGTTGGCTGGTACTGCCCAGGCGGATGAGAGCAGGCTCTGGTCCCTTAAAGTCTCAGAATCCACAAGATTTTGGGTCTGCAAGAGCACGTTGCCCTCTGCCCATCTCTCGCACATCTGCTACACCAAGTACATCGCACCTTTCCTTTGGTGTTCTCCAGACACGCATCAGCTGTGTCAGGGGCTGGAGGCTTGGCCCCACTTTTTGTGAAGCCAGTGGGAACAAGCCTGGTTCCAAAAACCGAACAAAGAACAACAAATGTAACTTTGCAAACAATTGAGGAGACACACCGAAAGCACCTTAAAGATGCTGTTAGTGATTATCTGCTCAAAACAGGGGAAGTTGTCACATCAGAGGCAGGTTGCTAAGGATTCAAAACTGCAAACAGAATTCCTGAACCCAAGGTCATCCCACTTAACTCAGGCACATAAATCAAAGGAACCAGCTCAGGAAAGGAGTGTCCCAAATGCTCCCTTATGATCAACATCTAGAGGTGATCACCTCCATGGAGCAATTCAGCACACCTAAAATCTTAATCTGCCAGTACTGGGCCTCCTGGAAGAGAAGTGATTTTTACAATAGACCATAAAAAAAAATTAAACCCTCTTCCAGACAGAGGGAACAGAACCCCAGTCCTGCTCCACCCCTAGTGAATTTGTAAACCACTCACTGAGAAATATGCCCTCTTTCACCTATTTCTAGGTCTGTGATTTTTTTCACTTGTGACTACACAGATGTTTAGTTTCAAGAGGCAGAACGAAGCCTTTTTTTGCTTTGGATAAGGTAGGTTTTGTTATTAGGACATAATTGTGGGACTTGATGAAGCAGCTAATCCTGGAAACCAATTCCAGGCACATTAAGGGTGAGAAAAATCATCAGGAGCAATCAGCACGGCTTCACCAGGGAGAAGTCATACTTGACCAGCTGGATGAACTTCTAAGATGAAATGACTGGCCTCACAGATGAAGGCAGAGCAGTGGATATTGCCAACCTGGACTTCGGTAAGGCCTTTGGGGGTCGGCTGTTAGTCTTGGGTGAATAATTTAAACTCTGAGTTACTATGCAAAAAGTGACGTAATAACACCGTTACTGTCAATGCTGAAGTTTTGAGGCTTCTCTGGCAACTGATGCAGTGTCCGGTGGGAGAGTAACAGCAGTGCTTTAGGCAGGGAGAAGGCACCCACCTTTGCAGAACAGGTCCTGCTTGTCATTCACAAGTTAACTCATTGCAAATAAGGCTGTCGGATTTAGGAGATATGTCTTAAAGAATAAGCAGTTCTTACCCGTATTTGTATTTGTACATAGGACTTAGACCACATCTGCAATTGGCTAACTTGGCAAGTAATGAACTCCCGAAGGGTGCCATCCTTCAGCTCAGTTCTATAGCCAAGTATTGCTCAATTTTCTAAAGAGAAAGCGTATGACTTTAAATAAAAGTCTTACGTAAGGGTTGCAAAGTTCAGTCCTCTGCGTTTCAGTCAGCAACATTTTTGCCATCAAGTGCTGTGTAACTGCCTCGCAGAATTCATACGTCTGCCAATACTGTCAATATATACATTTTTTTCAATGTTTGTAAAGTTGCCTTGAAATATTCTGTTTTCAGATATTATAACAAAAAAAAATGAAAAAACAATATGAGAAGTATAACATTATACTTTACATGATTGGTAGTATTGAAGTGAAAACATAGTTATACAGTCATCTTACTTCATTTTAAAAACCTGAACATTACTATTCATGGAAAGGTGGGATTGAAAATACAGCAAACAGAAATCCAGATAGTAGAAGAAATATAACACATGCAATGGCAATGCACTATTTATTACGTGCTAAATTGCCCCATTAACATGACTTTTTCTGACCTTGAAATATCACACTGAAGACAAAAGAGTAGTTCTGCCTCAATGCTTGTTGATTTTTGCATTTTATGTGGAAAATGACAAGGTATCTGGGATATCTGGCCATTATAAGAGTAACTGTTGCCACTCCTTGTCAAGAACATACATTTAGCATAATCTTCAGATAAGTAATGTGTGAAAGAAAGGTCAACTAAACAATATTTGAGCAAGTATAGAGTAGAGATTGATCTAACATTCAATTTCCTAGGAAGAGAAACATATCTGAAGATTAAAGGATTATAAATTAGGTGTGCAAGTTATCTGTCACCTCTGCACGTAATAGAGGTTTTAAGATCCAAAAGCAAAAGTCACCACTGCCTGGAATGTAGACCTTGCATTTCCTTCCCTGTACCAGTGGCAGATCAGGCTAGTATGTATCACAAAACCTGCTTGTTCCCCAGAAAAAAAAAAACCAAACACTAAAACTTTTTTTCTTTTTAAATGCCTTTACTGTAATCGATGGTTGAGCTCCATCCCATCCAATTTCTAATCAAAACAGTATTATTCACTTTAGTATTTCTCATTTAGCTATTTATTCCAGTGTGAATAAATTAGGTGACTAAGAATTAGGTCAACAATGTTAAGTATTTCAGTGCTCTGCTAATAAAGGGATAAATGGAATAAAATTACGGAAATATTTTGCAATTAATAATTCATTTTATTACCATGTGTCCTGGGTTGGGCTGGGATGGAGTTAATTTTCACAGGAAGCTGGGAGGGGGCACAGCCAGGACAGCTGACCCGAACTAGCCAAGGGGATATTCCATAGGGCGTATTCCATACCATGTGACGTCATGCTCGGTCCATAAGTGGGGAGCGGGCTGGGGGGTCGGGGTGGTATCGCAGCAGGGGAAGTGGCGATGCACATCATGCATCACTCGTTTTGTATACTCTTTTATTTGTAGTATTGTTATTGTAACTTCTTTTCTTGCGTTGTCGCAGTAAACTGTCCTTATCTCAACCAACGAGGTTCTACCTTCTTTTTTTTTTTTTTTTTCCTCTCCTTTCTGATTCTCTTCCCCATCCCCCAGGGAGTGGGGAGGAGTGAGTGAGCGGCCTCCTGGTGCTTTGATGCCAGCTGGGCTAAAACCACGACACCAGGGGTGATGGGTGTTGGTGGTTGATAATTTCTTTTTTTCTCTCTACACAGTAGGAAGTCAAACCCAAGAAGAGTAGCAGAGTCTTGAGGAGCATTTGGCTGATTTCCCCATATTACTCCCCTCCAAAGGCAAAATTAACATCAAGAAGTTAGGTATAGTGTATGACAACAACTGGGATGGAGCCAAGGCAAATGTTCTAGGCATATTGCCTGGATATATTCAGATTTCAAGGAGGTGGTGTCAACTTCACTGAGTATTTAGTCAGACGCGTATAATACGTTAACAATTTACTCAGACCAGAGTCCTACATAGCAGACACAGAAATAGTATCCTTTATTTTCCCATTAAAACTATCAACAAAAACTTCTGTTTCATATCGAAATTATAAAATTCAAAAGCACTTGCTCAAAATCTTGCAGCATTAGTATTACAAGTTAAAGCTTCAGTCCAGCTCCCAATTCAATATTATAAAGATCTTATGTGGATATGTATATTTATGTATTTGTGTGTGGGAGGGGGAGAGAGTGTGTGTACGCACGCGCACATGCCTGCATATAAAATAAAAGGTACATATAATATAGTAAAGGAGTGTTTAAAAAATGGTGACACTGTGCTATTGATATGAAACTCTGAAATAAAGTCTTGCATATAAATATCTCTTTGATACCAGAGGAATGCTAATATTTTATTCTGGACCAAAACCACACACAAGGCAATGCCAGTAACAAGACATTTCATTTAAATATGAATTATAGTCCCTCTCTCCCCCAAGAGAATTATCTAATTTATTTTTTTTTTTTACTAAGGAAAATATTTGAAGGTAGTAGTAGGAACACAGTTTGCAAATGGTATTTTAGAAGAGTTTTCACAGTAAGAGTGAAA
Organism: Haliaeetus leucocephalus; assembly: GCF_000737465.1. Classification (NCBI taxonomy): domain Eukaryota; kingdom Metazoa; phylum Chordata; class Aves; order Accipitriformes; family Accipitridae; genus Haliaeetus; species Haliaeetus leucocephalus. Next base: position 7,666,062 of record NW_010972842.1, on the reverse strand, counting down.
GATATTAAAAACATTAATTATCCTCAGATTAAGATATGTTTTTATAGAGGATATAAAAATCAATTTGGTAAGAAAATGTGAAGTAAGTATGACTGTTGGATACGTATTCTAAATTACTTTTTTTGCTATCCTATGTATTACTCTAAGATATGAGAACTGTGATTATTTTCTAATATGAAATTGCTATACTGTTATTCCTATTTAAAGCGAATTATTTGGCTTCACTAAACTCCTTGAGAATTTTTATTTCTAACTTGAATAGTCATCTCTTCACCTTTAACTTTTCTAAGACACATCTGATCTACAGAGTTATTACAAGTAGTACCCTTTTCAATTAGCATATATGTTAATATGTTAATAATTAATTGATATGAGAGTAGTATTGTTCTCTTTCCCTAATCTTCTCTATGACATTCAAAAAATTTTATTTCATCTTTCTACACTTAATGAACCACATGAGTAACTTTCTTCTGTTTTACCATGATCTACTGACAACCCTTAGTTTTGTATAATATTTCTTGGACCAAAGAGGGGATAAGACGACAATAAACTCTTGACATACCATCACAACAATGAATGTAGAGTTGAGATTTACTAGTTTATTAGCATATTCTTAATAGTAATGGTAACAGTTTTTGAAAATGGTAAGCATGTGTTTATCATTTCACTTTTATCCCTAAAGACAGCTCAGCTTGAAGCATTTTGTAACCACAGTGTTGTTCAAATCCCACACTCGCTGAAGCTGTCTATACAAATGTTCTACATCTCATATGAATGACTGAGCCTAAGAGCCCCAGAATGCTTGCCTTGTGGCAGAAAAGGATCAGCTTGCTCTTTGATTATCTTGCAAATTACAACATACATATAGAAGTGTATTTATAGAGACATATATACACATATATTCATTTGTCTATAAACAAATTCTTCTTAACATAAACGAAAACATTTCCTCTCTCCAAGTCCACTTATCTAATTATCACACAATAACTGAGAAGTGCTGTTAAACGAATTTTTCATGCCAAGAATGGGTTTTAAAATACCTTACAATGTATTATTTTCCTCATAACCAGTTTTTGTAAACTGGAATTTACAGATTCTTTAACTGAATATTAGGAATGTTTCGCCATATTACATCAATTATATAAAACCTGTCTTATTTCTTCAAAAATTTTCCAAATAAATTAATATGCCCATAGTCACTCTCCAAGAAATCATAGAGGAAGGTAAAAATCATGTTTCTTCCTTTCACTAATTAAACTTAAGGTCTAGGAAAGAAGACCCAAATTAAAGGTATGACTTTCCTTTTACTAACAATGAACACTTCCGCAGCATGTTTCATCTGCAGTCTGTAGGGTAGTTAAACATCATTACGTGCTCCCTTTGCTGGGGAAATAGAAGCACAGAGAGGATTTCATCACCTTCCCCCATCCGCAGAGCCGGGCCATGGTAGCGGCACAGCCGGAGCCCACATCCTCAGCCCGTGGTTACTAAAGCGTTCTGCATCCCGAGAATCAATTTTTGGAGAGTGACATATATACTGTGCCTATCAGTATAGGAGAAGATGTTTTTACTGATCTTTCTTGAGACACAGTTTTGCTTTAAGAAAAAGAAGAGGAAACAATTACAGTCAGTGAGTGCCCAGTGGATCGTCTTCGAGAGGTGCTCTAAGGTAAGGAAGATCTCAGAAACACTTTGTAATTTACCTAATAAATTCAATGAAGTAACACTTACAATCCACTTTTATTAAGGGTACAAAAACAGATGTAAATTTTGTGTCAGAAATGGGCCAAGTACAGGCTAAACACAATACAAGCCGTGCTGTTAATGCATGTTGAGCTAAGAGTTTTGAGATCAAGTAACATGGTTCATAACTAAATTATTCGTACTCCACCTTACTGTGTCTTAAACCCCTGTACACAGAAGGTAATACTGCATTATTAACAATCTTCTCCATTTATGCTTTTGTATTGGTTTTATGTGGCAAGGTTTTGGTAGCGGGGGGGGGGTTACAGGGGTGGCTCCTGTAAGAAGCTGCTGGAAGCTTCCCCTGTGTTCGAGAGAAAACGAGCCCATACCAGCTGGCTCTAAGACGGACCCACCGCCGGCCAAGGCCGAGCCAAGCAGCGATAGTGGTAACGCCTCTGTGATAACATTTTTAAGAAGGAAAAAAAGTTGGGACGTGGAAAACAGCCACCGGAGAGAGGAGTGAGAACATGTAAGAGAACCAAGCCTGCGGACACCAAGGTCAGTGAAGAAGGAGGGGGAGGAGATGCTCCAGGCGCCGGAGCGAAGATTCCCCTGCAGCCCGTGGTGAAGACCCTGGTGAGGCAGGCTGTCCCCCTGCAGTCCAGGGAGGTCCATGGTGGGGCAGATATCCACCTGCAGCCCGTGGAGGACCCCACGCCGGAGCAGGTGGGTTCCTGAAGGAGGCTGTGACCCCGTGGGAACCCTGCGCTGGAGCAGGTTCCTGGCAGGACCTGCGGATCTGTGGAGAGAGGAGCCCACGGAGCAGGTTTTCTGGCAGGACTTGTGACCCCGTGGGGGACCCACGCTGGAGCAGTTCGTGAAGAACTGCAGCCTGTGGGAATGGCCCACGTTGGAGAAAGTTCGTGGAGGACTGTCTCCCGTGGGTGGGACCCCACGTTGGAGCAGGGGAAGAGTGTGATGAGCCCTCGCCCTGAGGAGGTGAAGCAGCAGAAAATAACATGTGATGACCGTAAACCACATCCCTGTCCCCCTTGTGCCGCTGGA
>NW_010972842.1:7640856-7663301 GCF_000737465.1 Haliaeetus leucocephalus | reverse complement strand
AAGCTTTTTGTTATATTTTTCTCTCCCCTGTCCAGCTGAGGATGGGGGAGTGATAGAACGGCTTTGGTGGGCACCTGGCGTCCAGCCAGGGTCAACCCATCACAGCTTTTTCTCTCAATAGTAAATTACTGGCAAATCTTTCGGATAGTCTTAAAAAGATACTCTTACGGAAGAGATTTAATACACATGAGCAAATACAAAACACAAGTGTTTGGCCTTGAAAGTATTTCTTTTATCCATAACTTTCTTGATGCCATGAAGAAAGAGAAATTGGTGGGAGTATTTGGCTCATTGGTGACAAGAAATTTACCCATCCAGTTATTAAATGAATAAAGTACGATCAGAAGATACTACTGACAAGGACTGAAGTCCTAGCCGCTTTGTATACCCACGTGATACTAAGCTTTCATTTAATTAAGACATCATATGCATAAACAGTGAAGCTGAAAGGCCTGTAGAGCAAGAAAATAACTAATGAAAAGCACACAGTGGCTGGTTTCCAAAGAATTTGTCGTGTCCTTTACAATACATAACAACAAGAGAACTACATCTCCCCACATTTTCCATGAACCTTTTACTCTCTTCTCCCTTCATCACAACACTCTCAGCTTCTTCATCTTCTACCATCAGCACCCTCAGGCCTTCAGTGTAATACCTCCACTTTTCTCTCACCCATCCAAATTTATTCTCAGCCACTTCTGGTGTTCTCTGCTCTCTCTCTCCCCTGCACTTTCGGGGAAATGTGGGAAATGGGTAGGATGGATGGACGGTCCCATCAGCAGCATGGACCCGTAAGCCATATTTCCTTAGTGAAACTCAACTCATTATTTGAGAGGCATCCACTCCCACAGAAGAGAGGTTGCCAGCTGTACCTCAGAGCCCACTGGTGGATCCAGCTCCTCCAGCAGGTTCCTTCGCACGCCCGAAGGAAGCCTCAGCAGACAACGCACCTCCTGAAAACTCAGGGTTCAAACTTCGGTGTGTGCATCTTGCAGACCTGACGGCACAACCTTCCTCTCCTCCATACAGACCCGTAAGTGTCTTTCAGATAAGTGTATCACGATAAAATCTGACGTTACCTGCAATGTCCCAATATTCAACACATCAGCTGGGGAAAAGACCGAAGTAGAAAAGGGGACGAAGTTGCACCGTACCGTTACGGCACGGATTTGTCCACGTCCTCTCTGCTGTGTTACACAAGTTGAAGTATTGATATGCTGGGACACCCCGAGTGCTGTGTGGGTGCTCTGTGCAGCTGATTGGCACATGCCTAACGAGTCTAGTTAAGGACGGTTTTAGCAGATTCACCACGTGTGAGCAGCCGGGCTCTGCGACGCCTACGCAGCGGTCGAGGCTTTCCCAGCGCAAGTGCGTACCCAAGGGCAGTGGATGGGACTAAGCAAGCACGCAAAATATAGGTGACCGGAACGCAGACAGCTGTCATCTGTCCTGCTACTCCTTTGAGTGGACTGCTGGGCACCCAGAAATCCCAGAGAAAATGGCTAAAGCTGGTAGGAGAGCAGGAGGTGAGACATAAAAGCAGTCGGCTACTGCCAAAAGCAGTAACATCAGCAGGTGCGTATTCCCTCACCCGCTCCGGAGGCAACGTGGACAGGATCGTTGCAAAGTTGCAGGCAGGACACGCTACGAAGCTGCAGCCCAGTAATTACTGTACAATACAAAATCTTGCATTCAGTCGTTGTCTCAAGCTACTGTGGTTGCCACTATAGAGCAAAAAAGTAGTTAAAAGTTAAAGTAGGTATTAGAAACATTGCCATCAGTTCTGTTCAGTGGCAAAATTACTACATAGCATCTAGCGAAAGCTCTTCATGGCTGTCTAAGAGAAGAATTTGGCCTATTATGTCTCTCACAATTATTTGTCTTATGCTCTCCATGCTTATTGCTTTACCCTTTGAGATTGATTTTATCATTTTATTTAGTGTTCACTCTTAAACAGGTCTTAGTAACAACCGCCTGGCACAGCATGGCCATAAAATATTTCTCAGCATTTGCTTTGTTAGGTTAACCATTAAGATCTTGATGGTGCTTCTTCCTATTTTCGTTATCAGAAGCAGAACTGGGATGGCAAACCCCATAACACACTAGGATACATGACTTAGGTGTTTATGTGCATATTAATATGTTCTCCAAATAAATTACACATATTGAAATGTACTAAAGCACACACAAAATATGGTAACATGCTAAAAGATAAAGTATCTATTTTTTAAAGCATGCAAATTACATGTTTGTCTCAATAGGTTACAAACAGATGGAGTGTTGTGTTCAGCACATTTCTTCAGAGTTTCTAAATCTGCCTGATGGGAATTCCATTACCTGCACCAGCTGTACAGGTGACCTCTTTGACTTCCACTTGCCAGGCTCTGAATATATGAGGCAGTGCTGGCATCTTTTTAAAGTAAAGTATATGCAAATATGGACATATTTGACATGTTGCTGTAGTGCCTATTTAAAATGTATGCTATCTGGTTTAACCCTTGCACCCATAATTATAAAGTGTTTCAAACTGTCTGCGAAATAAAATGTTTTTATGTCTTTCTCTTGGTCAATCGACTTTACTTTTTTTTCCTTAATCAGAAGCAATTAAGATTTCTTTTCACCTATAATTATGAGTCTTTTTTTTTCATTTCACTGTGAAAAGTTACTACTATACTCCTAAGGCTGAACTTCCCAGGCACTGAATATCGATTTCCCACCCTTTCTGAGCAAATGCTCAGAAAGATCTTGAAAGTTTTCCATATTAGGAGCTTTATTATACAAAAAATAGGATACACTTCTTGTTTTCATAGAAACAGAGCACATAAAATTTTCCTTCTTCTGTTTCTGTCTCATTTATTTCAAAATACCAGAGCAAACGCATGCATTACATAGCATTTTAAAGATACACTAAGGCTTGTATTGAAAAATGGCAAGTAGTTGTGTTGGTCTATAGTCATTTTCTGGCTGAGAGTGACCACACACTTGAGACCTTATTACACAAAAGACAAAATGCTCCTTTCCTAGGAATAACCTGGGTAAGACAATAGGCCCAGTTTTAAGAAAACATATACCTAAATCTGGGTGATTTCCCTGGGTTTCCGGTGCTTACGTGAGTATGATTTTGAATGAGGACATATGCCTCCTGTGAGGTTATGGTTGATAAATACAGTACAGGTTAATGAAAATATAGTGTGCCCCAGCACAAAAATGGACCAGCCCACTGGAAAATTCCCTGTCTCTCTACTTGAAGCTGGACCGTGTAAGGGCTTCTGAAAGTTTAGAAAGCTACAGGAATAAGGGGACAGAACCTCTTTAGTTCCTTGAATTCTGCCTATGATCTTTTTCCATTTCCAGTAATCAATGTTGCTATGCTCAAAATTTTGTTTACAAGAAAAGGGAGAACACGTCTTATAGGTAAAGCCAAGAATTTGCTCAAAACCATAACAGCACAATCCAAGAAATGTTACTGGTTTTAGTTTTAATCGCTGCAGAAACAGCAAGACTACTTTTCTATTGGGAAAAGTCTCTGTAATAACAACAACAATAATGATGATGATGATGATGTTGTTAACATTTTTATACACTTAGTTTCTACCCCTTTTCCTAGTGTTATACACACGCTCCCCCCGCTCCGGCAGGTCCTGAGGTCAGTGGTTTCAGCCTGGTGGCAGGGGTGGGTGTTATGCTGGGTGTCAGTATCTGGAGTCCTTCACCAGGAGGAATATGATGTTCATGGTGGTGGTGGCTTCTTCCTCGCTGTACAATACACCTGGGGACTTTTTTATACATTTGCTAACACATTATGATACTTTGTTCTTTCTCCACCAATCTCAAGCTCCACATTACAGCCAAATTTACTATACATGGTGCCTTTTACCTATGCTAGATACTATTTATTTGTTTTCTTTGTTATCTCAAAAAGTCGTTTTATCCAGCTCCAGGCCTTCCTTTCTTTAGCTGAATGCTGGTGAGTTGTTTATAGTCGTGGGGCTCCAGTGCCAGACTGTGCCCATCTCTTACCAAACCGTGTCTGCCCTCCTCCACGCCGCACCCTGTGTCTCCACTTCTTGATGCTGCTGCTACCCCACCAGGCCAGTATTTCTGTATACTACATCTTTATGGCTGTCACAAACATCTCATTCTACATAGAACAACTGCTTATTATTGTTATTTCAATAAAACTATGATCATACTCTACAAAGATAAAGGAAAGTAGAACAAATTAGCGACAGCCACCAAATTGTTAGGAAAATTGCTGTTAAAGCTAAGCCAAGTAAAACAAAAACAGTTTGGACAGGGCAAGGCTGACACAGCTCTGTCCTGGGCCTTGCAAACCCAGTTCAAAGCCTGTGGCCAGATACTAGCAATGTTAATACCCTACTGCAAGTCTACAAGGTCACCGAGTTAAGTGCGTGTTTTGTAACTATAACCATATCTCACGAAAAACCACCAGACCTTATTTTCATTTTGCTTCATGGCAATTGCCTCCGATCACTCTGCATCGTATCATATCCCCCTGCTGAATTATTGTCTGGCAAACTTTCAGGCTCTGGATTTTAACCGAGTTCTTCTGATCAGTGTGCTAAACGCTTCCTGACCTAATGCAGCCCATCGCTGCCCAGAGTCCTCTTCTATCTCCAAAACGCCGTCGGTGAGAGACCGGCCTCCCTGCTGCTGCACCGACTCGGCTAGAAATTTGCACAGTAAAGTGAAGACAGATACTCCAGGCAACCTTAGGAGAGAATTAAAAAGGAACTGCTGTGGGGCAGGAATAGGACAGAAAAAGGGATTAAGCAGGTTTGAGGAATGGGATAGTGGGAAGAACGGGAGGTGGCAGAGTCTGAGCTCTCGGGATAGGAAGAGTCGTGATCAGCACGAAAGCAGCTCAGTGTCTGTTACACGCAAAGGCGAGAACTCATAAATGTAGAATTAGCATCATGTTCACCTTCGGCTTCACAAACCACATCACGGTGAGAAATATCGGGTTAATTTCAATACCAGGTGCCTAATAATCTTCATGAAATTGCTAGATGAAGTGTCAGATTTATCATCTAAACTAACTGCAACAAGCTCTACAGACCCACCCAAGACCTGAAATATAATAGATTTCCTCTGGCTAGCACTAAGACTCTCTTTATGTATCTCAGCACTGGTGAATTTTAAAAATGTATTTACTTTCAATCTTAAAACTGTCAGGCAGTAATAATTCTAATCTAAATTTACAAGGATCAAGTAACTACTTCTGGAAAGCATTCTATAGGTATTGCAGAAACCGTTCATAGTTCATAGTGGTCCAAGAAATGCAACAAGAAGCTACGCTTGCAGACCATAAAAATGAAGTAAAAACTTAAGATTGCTACTATGAATTTGAACTACTGATATCAAATCAATCTTTAGCCTAGCGTCATCTAGAAAAGCAATTGTAACATTTTTATTATGAAGTCCAGATATAGAAAAAGTTTTGCACAGTTTGATATCTAAAAGTGAAAACTATAATTCTTTAATTTACTTTGAAAATTATTTTTATTTTCCATCAAAAACCAGCTGAAATGTGTGAGGATTTATCTGCCTTTAAAAGAAGCTTTGAGCGACAACAGTAATCCCTTCTTAGATGGAGAAGACTGAAGCTACCTGTAAACCAAATTGCATTTTCCACACATGACAAGGCAACTCAGTATAATGGAACCCAGGTGTTCGACTAATTTCTAATTTAACCATAAATTAAGAAAAGAGAAATATTAATCCTCAATGCAAGTTGTTGTGGTATTACAGAATCCATCATAATGAAGAAATGACCCCACTTTGCACAAAGGTTAACTGTACAAATGGTACTGCATTGACAAAAATGTTAATGAGTTTGTGTGGCAGCAGGTAAGCAAGAGCTGGCAGAAGGAAGCTATTGTGATAGGCAGATAATTACAATGGAAGTCATGTCTTTGGTAATGACTAGGATTCACATCACATATCTTTTCAGTCACAGTACAATTTCGCTAGCTCTGTTTATGGTAATCTATGGGATTATTTGACAGCAAGGTGACACTTTGACTTTGGAACAAATTTCTTTCATAGACAGCACAATTACTGATATTGTGACATTCAGTTAGATACATCGCTGCTGCATAACTTTGATTTTAGCGAATATACAAACATAAGGTATATTTTTCATTAGTACATGAAGTTCTTTGGTTCTCAGTTCGGGTTTCATCATGCTAAATGATTTGATCTTACTAATGTGTAGGAGTCAGAAGAAATTTAACAGCTGTGATTTTTTAACCATTCAGCTGCAGGATTAATAAAGAAAAAGGAAAAATTATGCATTTCAAATACGTAATTGTCTTAAAGAGAAGAAATATCGATTTCCAGGCAAAGTTCATCTGTGTTATGAACTCTACTACATAACAACAAATATGTAATATCCGTTTCAAAAGGGAATTCTCTGACAGTAGTTACACATGTTATATCATATTCTAGGCCAAATGCCCAGCTAATCTATTTACCTCCATCTCACAAAACAGCTACAGATAGGAGAATATTCAGGTGAAGAACCAAATCTGTGTCACCCATTCTTCCCTTTGTGGAAGGAGTGTGAAATCAGAGTGAGAGGACAAGACGGGCAGCGAACGTGGTGAGCAGCTCCTGAAGTTCTGTCATATCCTTGGTCCATGGCAATAAGCAGGGTCTTACTGTCAGCATTTCATGGCAAGACCAAGGACCACAGCACCCCATCAGTGCTTGCATGTAAGTAAAAAGCGTTCTACATTTACAAGTGATAAAAGATGTACTTTGGCAAACAGCAGTTTTTAAGAAAAGGTTTCGGTTTGAAATTGTTCAAGAAATGCTTGGTGCAAACAAATTTGGGCTTCTGGGATGCTCATTAACATCTTCTCCATGTGTTTCATGTGCGTGTTTCAGTGCCTGAACTTGTGTCACAGGTCACCTAAAGCACATTTGGTTACTTCAGTTCTTTCAGTGGCCGACCTACTCTCCCACAACTGCCTCACCTAAAATCTCTCTTGCTTCATGCCATTATATCTTCACAAATATAGCACTGTAAATATTAATTTTATGGAAAAAAAAAAGAAATGAGAATATAAGAAGGGGTATGAATATATCAGAAGCGAAAACTTATTTAGAAGACAAAAGAATTTCTACAAATACATTGTCTTACTATTAGCATGGCTCTTGTCCTATTTGTGATTCCCCCCCCCCCTTGATATAGGTTTTACAATCTAAAGTTTATGTATACACCTTCTTTGTAACCCTGAATCTGTGTGAAATGTTCATTATTTTAAGATATGGGATCTAAGTATTAATCAAAGAACAGCATTAAGGAACAATAGTCATTCTTGCTCTGCATGATGCCTGCATCATTCCTTCCACTGGACTTAGGTGTAAACTTTTCTACTGAAATTGGATTAGAAAAGTTGGCTTAGGTAACTTATTTACAGTCATGATGTGGAAAAAACCAATTTGCTATCAGTATCCTATTATTTCCACTTCTGCTCAGAAATTTGTGACTTGAATGAACAAAAACCTAAGGCTTTAATGGGATGAGGATGCTGCTAAGATTTGTTAGAGCAGTCATGTTTTCTCTCTCCAAGGAGACAAGTCGCAATCATAATGATCTTACATTTGTAGAGTGGTTTTTATGACAAAGGACACCCAAGTGCTTTAAAAACTTGAGAAATTACATACAGGAATCTTACCATTCACCACTGAATTTCAGCAGCCTCTGTTGTGAAAGGTTTTTAACAATGCACAGTAAAGTCTAGTTCACTTTAGGACAAGATATGACTACTATAAAGCAGGAAGAGTCTCAGCAGGCAGACAATAGCACTTCAAATGGAAATGCAAAGAGGCCACTGAAGTTAACATACTACTTAGGAAGTGTGGCACATCGATTTAACGACCTTCCTTTTGTGTTTTGAGAGGACCATACATCCAATAACTCATTGAGCAAGTCGAAGGGCACTTCATGCACTTAGAGCACAGTTCTTCAAGGTGCTGAGTACTGTGCTTCACAAGACAACAAATGGTAAGTCTGTAAAAATGACATAATTAAATGTAAGTGAGTGCTTAAGTGCTTTACTGATGAGAACTTCCAGAGCTGTGTAAGAGTCTGCCTCCCTGAGAGCCTGACTTTCACATCTTGAAAGCAAGATTCCGGAAGGAGAGAAACAGAAGCAGTGAGAGAGGTTGGTATTTTTCACTGGCACAGTTTCCAAGGACAGAAATAGGTAATTCCCCTCAAAATTCTTTCTCTCACCCATTCCTTCAGAATTTGCTTTATGAGGCTACAGCTGAAGAGGATGAGGGTTCTGTTAAAAAACAAACAAAGAAAAAAAAGGACTAAAACATATTGGAAGAAATTTAGACAAAACCTAGGTCTCTGAAAAACTTCTACACAGTTGTTAACCTAACTGTCGAGATGCCTGTGTGTCTATAGATACCTCCAGTGCTGCAGTGAAGATGGTATAAGAGGGAGGTCTACCAAAAGCACTAGTTTAAGAGGTATCTCGGAGGCAAATGTGCCTGAGGACTGATTAGCTGCTGCGGCCACGGCTGCAGCGGTGATGGAGAGAGCAGGCAACAGTCTGATGAGACCCTCAGGAAGGAGATAAGGAGCATGTCCGAGGGTCTCAAAGAAGCAAGAGGGAGGGTCGCCACAGGGAAGGGTGATTTTGAATAGGCAAGTCTGTTATCCTAGTGTTCTCCTCAAGTTCACCCAGAGGTGCCTCAGCCACCCTCAGACCATCTGTCCTCAGACATCCTGCCTCTGGGACCACATCTGCTGCCTTTTATGTCAGCATTTAGGTTAGATTTAGGTTTCTTATGTTAAAAATGTCATGAAAGGTGACAGTTATGTGTCTCAAAAAGCATCTACAAAGACGAGCATGGCAAGACAGAAGCAAACTAAACTCCTAATACTGGTTTGTAATACTTCCTAAAGCCGAATCTAAAAGAAATGTTAAAGCAAGTGTTGACATTTACTTTTTTCCCACGTTAAGACATACTCCTTAAGACTCTAGCACTGCACATGCAGTAAGTGCCTTACTTCATGGTGATATTTGCAGTGTGCAAGTTACACAGCTGGCCTCTCTGGGAGCGTTAGTGGGTTTCTAGAAAATGTCTTCAGAAAAGCTCATTTTCTACCCAAGATGGATAATCAAAAAGGATTGTGAACAGTATGATTTCTAAAAAAACTACCCTCATCAAGGACTCGGCTACCCAGGATTCATTGACTGAACCCAGGAAGGCTTCCTGAGCCCCTGTGTCTGAAATATGGAGCTCTTCTTCCTTTCTAAGCAAAAGTCTGAGGGGATTTGAACTCAGATTTCCCACCGCTCAGGGAATGCCCTAGCAGACTGTTGGTACTCTGAAGAGAAGGAAGGGACCACCCTTGGTAGCTTTTTTTGCATGAAATAAGTAAAAGTGTGTGGGAACTAGAAGGAGTTGAAGTAATAGCCAGTCCCCTTCAGTTAGCGGCTGGCAGACAAATTCACTCTATTGGAGGCATCCAAAGAGCGGGAGAGAGCTATTATGTTAGAGTTGGACTTTTACTTCTGCTCTTATCCAGCAGTCAGAAAAGGAATCGAGATGGAAATGTGTACCTGTGACCTTCTTTTCTTGTATTCCGGTCCTACAGGTAATTAGTCTCCTACTCCTCATACCAGATCTAAGGCAGCAGCTGTGAAACCTGAGGGTAATATATATTCTATGATACCCAGGAATGCTTCTCAGATCCCATGAATGAATATTCAGCCCTGCCAAGAGTTCAGCTCGGTACCAGCGTGAGGTCTGACCGGTAATGTCCATTCCCTGCCACTGTTCCTGTACTAAAGAAACATATTCCCAAACAGTTTCCCAGATGGATTCCAGCAGTGTCAAATCAACAGACTAAAGCCTGACGGACCATCAGCTGACACCAACAACAGCTCACTGGGGATGCGGGAGGCGTGAGGGCAGCTGAGGGATGGAGGAGGACACTCGCAGAAGCCGGGCTGTGGGACGAATGGGGGAGATGCTGTCAAGACACACGCACGTGCCTACGTGTATTCGTGGGCATTTGACCAGAGGTGAGAAAGCAGCTCTGTAAAAATAGGACCGAGAAGGGGATTCACCTCCTCATTTGCTGTCTGCTCCTGGGAGCTCCCAGTTTTCTCCCACCAGACCAGACTGAAGCGATCAGGGTAAAATCCACTACTGTGGGATTAGGAGGTGGAAATCGAAAAAGGACACTGGGATGAAATACCCTTCATTCTCACACATGTAACGTCACAGATCAATTCCCCGGATAGAATTTCTTTTCCCTCCTCCCTTGCGTGGGTTGGAGATGCACAATGGGAGGAGAAGGAGATAACTAGTAGCAAAAGGAAAAGAAGAAAGGGCATGCTACAACTCCTACAGCCTTTCCACAGCTACCTGAAAGGAGGTTGGAGGGAGACGGGGGTCAGTCTCTTTTCCCAAGTCCCAACTGACAGGACAAGAGGAAACAGCCTCAAGTTGCACCAGGGGAGGTTTAGATTGGATATTAGGAAAAATTTCTTCACCGAAAAGGTTGTCAAGCATTGGAACAGGCTGCCCAGGGAAGTGGTTGAGTCACCGTCCCTGGAGGGATTTAAAGGCATGTAGATGTGGTGCTTAGGGACATGGCTTAGTCGTGGACTTGGCAGTGCTCGGTTAACAGTTGGACTTGATCTTAAAGGTCTTTTCCAACCTGACTGATTCTATGATCCCTTATTCATTCACACATGCACACACAGAGGATGAAGTTGAGGAGGAAGGAGGGACGAGTGCAACGTGTTCATTGAGAAGAAACCCTCTCAAATGAGGAGAAAACAGCAGGATGGCAATGGGGAAGGAAAACCCTTCAACCGTGAAGCATTTTGGGGAGAGGGAGGCTGCTCCACTTTGCACTGGGAAGGAGACTAACCACAGTTACTGGGTACCAAAGGCCTCCTGCTCCCTCTGCAGCCATCACTCTGCCCGGCTGGTCACCCAGCCCTGCCTTGTTTACAGACTTTTCCTCGGCTGATGCCTGGGAGTGGGGAGCATGGGTGTAAATCCAGCGAGTGCTTCAATGCTTTTTACTTAGCATTGAGTAGAGCAGGAGCTGAAACCAAGATCTCTCTTCATATCCTGGTTCCTTATCCACCAGCGCGTACAGCCCTTTGTGCATGCCCTTCTTCTCCTTTTTCTTCCTTCTGTCTTCTTTTCAAGGAAAGTGAGAGTAATGGCTTCACTCTCTCCCAAGCTCTGAAGGAATTTCTCATGTCCCATTAAAGAACTGCAACAAAACCCCCTTACTGAATAAAAAGATGATGCAAATCTTTGTTTTCCAGTTTTCTTTTTGATCAGGCTTACAGGCAAGCTAGAGGAGGAATGCTTGTTAGCGGATTTGGATGGAGTTCTGGAGGACGATAACCTCTTGGTGCTGAACTCTTCAGTTCTACCAAGAGGTAAGATTCCTTGCACATCCCCTGAAAACTTCTGAACTTTTCATTATATCGGAGTTGGATTTTTCTGCTTACTGATGATTTTTGTTGTTTTCACTTATAGTTGCTACTGTTCTCTAAAACAGTTCTGAAAAGCTACAATCAACACACGAAGGCTCCTGTGGTAACTGGCACACATCCACACAACTGAGAGCTAGGTACTACAAACTTTAAAAATACTTCTGCCAAGGAACTATTCAGTGAGGTATGTCGTGGCTAGTGCTTCTTCCCTAGGAAAAAGAAAACACCTAAAAGACTTTTTATTACATTACTCTCCTTTGTAAAATCATATCTCTTTACTATTTGGACAATGATGCTCTTTTTTTTTCCTTCTTGTTGGTTTTGCCAAAACTTCAACATCTTTCAGATATAAGCGACAAAATGAAAATGTAGTGGAAATTCAGGCATGAGGAATAAAGAATTGAGCTAATGTAATCTGCATGATTCTGATTACTGATGATGGGTCTTTATAGCTTGACATTTTGGTCTGCCGCAGGCACCCCAGTATTTATCTAACTGCCCCTGCAAACACAGTCACACTCCAAAACAGCACAGATGGCAAAAGTATTTCCATATATGTTCTGCAGTAGTCTTCTAAAGGAAGCAAGCATTCTGCAGAAGCAGAATAATGCGATTGAAATATGTTTAATTTTTAACCTATTTTAGCGTTAGAGTTATGCAAATTTGATTAAAGCAGAGATTTAAACCAAAACTGAACTGCACACTGAGCAACAGCTGTGTATGGTCTGCAGGTGGCTTTCCACAGCAGCATGATGTTCCACGGTCCTTCAGCTCCCTCTGCTGCTTAATCGATTCCCATATTTTTCACATTTGCAATGAGATTTTACTCATTTTTTTTAACCTCTGTTTTGATGAGAAAAAATGATGCAGATTAAAATTGCGCCAAAAGCAATGAAATGATTGCCTGAACTGATAAACAGTGTGTGCAAAGTTTCATGTAATTGTTGTCCCTCCTTTTCTCAGGGAATGACAAGAAGCCCATCAGCTGCTTCTGATTGCTTTCTGGTGAGTTGCAGTGCACATATTCTGCCATTACAATTTGACTTGGTGTAACTGAAATGTATCTGTTGCTTAAGCTGACGTTTCCTGGTTATGTAATTTTGTTTCATACTGATTATTATTTTTTTTCCCCAAATAATTATGTCTTTATATAACTCAGGGTAGTCTTTATTACCGACATCTCTTGCAGATATCTCCAGAATACTTTCTTTCCTAGATTTTGATGCTGATCATCTATCAAAAATGCTAAAGAAAAGCAATTTCTAAGTAGACTTGACAAAGCTTATCCCAGATAGAAGACAACTGTATATATTCAGACAACGTGTTGGTCCAAATGCAATATAAGTGCAAACCACACAAACGCACACACATTCATTAAAGTAGGACTTTGGTTAATAAGGTATAATGAAGGGAAGGAATTATCTGCCAGAATATGTGTGAGAAGTATTATAAAAAACTCAGTATTATACATCATACTGACTAAATGGGGATTTGAAAAGCAGTAGAGGTTAAGGGAATATTAACACACAAGATTATGCTGTTCCAAGGCATCTCTGTTCCTCAGGGGATTTTAGAAAACCCAGAAGGTCTACCTAGATTACATCAAAGACAGGAAGCTTAGAATTCAATGTGTAATTTTCTTAATAGGTATGTAGGGTATTATATCCATTTTTTTCTGTTCAGATATTCAGCCATGCGATTATGTCAGTCACTGATGCAATTACCCCAAGAAAATAAGATTATGAAATCTCCATTTGAAATTCCACAAAAGTATTGAAATCACAGGTTTGGGGAATCTTGGCCAAGACGTTACTTCCTCCAAGACAGCTAGGATGACTTTCCGAGGGATCTGCATTAATGCTTAGCCCCAGGAACAACGGCACCCGTGGGTATGAATTATGCTACACCTGGGAATAAATGCAACCCACCCGCAGTCCAACAGGAACAGAACAAGTCAGACAAATCAGGCTTGGTCACTGCTTGGATGCGTTGCTTTGTCCTTTGCGAGGACAGCGCTTACGTTTGAATCTTTTCCAAGTTTTTGCTGCTGTTCGGGAAACAGCGATGGCTCTGCTCGGGGGACAGGTTATGTATTGCCAGAAAAAGCTTCATACACCAACAGTCCCGTTGACACAAAATATATGGGGACACAGAACAGGAGAAGGCAACACTGATCATCACACCCAGTCCTCCACCACCGGAGACAACCAGAACACGAGCAGCAATTCAGGGCATAAGGGACGCAAGTCATAAAAGCTTTCCCATTGCTGACGAGTGGTAGACCTACGGAAAAAAGGCCAACATCCCAGCTGGGATGTGCCGCCGTTGGGAAAGAGAAAGCATTCGAGGTCATGCCAATGGGCTTCATCCCTGCAGCAAGAAAGACCATCACTTAACATGAAATTCTTGGGCGATTCGGAGGGCTGCTCCATCCAGGTCTGCCTTTCTCGCTGACCACTCCATCCCAGTGGTCACCACAGGCTCGGGAAGCGTAGCTCCCTACTGACACCCCAGTGTGCAGGGTAACCCGGACCGCGCAGGCATAATTGCCCACTTCAGATCTTATTTCCAAGGATCAGACTCACCCAGCATTGCCACTGTCACAGCTCAGGTCAGCGCTGGATTTGTCACACGGGACTCTGCGTTCAGAGGCTGCACACGTAAAGCTGTGCACGGGTGCCTGAACAGCGCGAAATAGCGTCCAGCTGCTCAACAGAAATACCGGTCATCCCTATCCAATTAATCAAGGAAAATTTCCTTTCTGATCCCAAATTTGGTGATTAGTTTAACCATGAGCACGTGAGTAAAATATGCCAAGGTGGTACGATAAGGGTCTAAGATCTCAAATCCACCAGCTCGTCCTAACCCAACTGTACTCAGCCTATCCCTGCAGCCTCCTGCCAGGGAGGGCAGTGAAGAACTGAAACCCAAAGTTATAGATCTTCGGGGGTGGAGAGCATAAAGGAGGCGGAATAGCCCTTTCCTTTACAAACTTTGCCAATGACCAGGAGGAATCCTGAAATACAGGATTATTACAACAGAAAGAAAATGCAAATAAATGTGAACACAAAACAATCTAGTTTCAGTTCATCCTTTTTGGAATACTAAAGAACTTAACATTTCTCATTCTGGGATCAACCTTTTCCCTAAACTTTTCATCCTCAGCACAAACAATGCATATTCCTTGTTGTCTGTCTTATTTAGAACACCTTTACTCTTCAGATGCTTATATACCATCTTCTAATTTCCTCTTTAAGTTAACCATGACCATTTTATAACTGTTCAACCTTGTACTTAAATTCCCTCTCCCAATATAATTATGGAGTCATCACTTCCACTCTCATCCAGTTTTTCTCACTTTCTTTCCAAACCTTGCTGAGAAAGACAACTGAAGAAAGCAAAACTCACGGCGCCAAGGGAAGCAAGAGCAGAATGACAAAATTGTGGTCCTGTGATAGGGACATTCTTTTGGGAATGGGTGAGTGAGAACCTGGGCTGCAGGACCTGGGTGTCCAGGTCTCCCAGGACTGCTTTTGCATTTTACAATAAGCAGAGAACAAATAAAATCCCTGTGCGTATGCAGCTATTCTTCCAAGTGATTAAGCCTGCGGTCTGGGTTCAAACTGCAATTTTGCATGGTGACCTTACACACTGTCTAAGCCCCTCCAGGTAGCAGGTGTCATTCTACTGCTATTTCCAGATAGTTTTAACCCAACAAGTAGCAGGGCAGAGTGTTTTTTTGCCTAATTGAAATCAATGGGAACAAAACATGATTGGTAGATTCTTGTGCTTAGGACTCAAGATCCAGGTAGGTACTTGACCTATCATCACACCTACAGCAGTAAATTAACATGCCTGGAACGGCTTTCTGACACTTGAGGCAAGTGAACAGAACAATTCAGATTTATATTTTCAAATTTTTCAAATCTCCAGAGTGCACGTATGCAAGCTATCTAGCTGAGATGTTCCTAAGTCCATGTCGATTCTTTAGCCACGTCCAGCACACGTGTAAGGATGCTAGTGGAGTTCCCCAGGTACCGGTGTCGGGGCCAATGGTGTTTAATCTCTTCATTACCGACCGGGAAGATGGGAGTAGCACAACTTCTGAAAGTTTACAGACATTACAACGCTGAGGTGAGCAGTTGATACACCAGAGGTTTGTGCTGCCATTCAGACAGACCTCGACAGGGCAGAAAAGACCCTGGCAGTGCTGGTGGACACCAGCTTGTACACAAGCAACACGTCCTTGCAGAAAAACAAGGTCAACAGCCCTCTCAGCTGCATTAGGAAGAACATTGCCAGCTGATTGAGGGAGGTGATTTTCCAACTCTGCTCAGCACTGGCGAGACATCTGGAGTGCTGGGCCCAGTTCTGGGCTTCCCAGTACAAGACAGACATGGACTTAGCAGAGTGAGTCCAGCAAACTGCCATCAAGATAAATGGATCGGAACACCTGACGAATAAAGGGAGACCGAGAGCTGGGACTCTTCAGCCTGGAGACGAGAAAGTTCAGGGATATCTTGCCAATGTGCATAAATACCTGATGGGGCGAGGGTCAAATGAGAGAAGACTGAGCCAGAGTCTTCTCAGCAGCACCCAAGAAAAGGACAAGAGAAAATTGGCACAAAGTGAAATACAGGAAACTCCATTTACACACAAGGATGTGTCTTGGTTTTGGCTGGGATAGTTAATTTTCTTTCTAGTAGCTGGTACAGTGTTATGTCTTGGATTCAGCATGAGAAGAATGTTGATAACTCACCGATGTTTTCAGCTGTTGCTGAGCAGCATTTATACCAAGTCAAGGATTTTTCAGCTTCTCCTGCCCAGCCAGTGAGAAGGCTGGAGGGGCACAAGGAGTTGGGAGGGGACACAGACAGGACAGCTGACCCAAACTGGCCAAAGGGGTATTCCATGCCGTGTGATGTCATGCCCAGTATATAAACTGGGGAGGAGTTGGCTGAGGGGGGGGAAAGGGGGATTGCTTCTCTGGAGCTAACTGGGCATTGGTCAGCAGGTGGTGAGCAATTGCATTGTGCATCACTCGTTTTGTATATTCCAGCCCTTTTATTAGTATTGCCATTTTATTATTGTTGTTATTATTATTATTATTTTCTTCCTTCCTGTTCTATTAAACTGTTCTTATCTCGACCCAAGAGTTTTACCTTTTTCCTGCCGATTCTCTCCCCCATCCCACTGGGTGGGGGGGAAGTAAGTGAGCAGCAGCCTGGTGCTTAGTTGCTGGCTGGGGTTAAACCACAATAGGAGGAAAAAACCCAGACCAACCTACAAGAGCGATCAAATGCTGGAACAGATTATCCCGAGAGGCTACAGAGTCTCCATCCCTGGAGACACTCAAAACCCAACTAGACACGCTCCTCAGCAACATGCGTTAGTTGTCCCTGCTCTGTGCACTGTGGCTGAAAGAGTAGTGTCTCCAGAAGTCCCTTCCAACCTCAGCAATTCTATGCTTCTGCAGTTGTGAACAACTTTACACACGAAAACTGACACCACCACCACTACTCGGACCTTAACATCCTGTGAAGTTCAAAGCCTATCTATCTGAAATGTTTTGCACTTCATATGAAACAGTAGCAATCCCAGCACCATCTATTCTTTTGTGGAACTAAATTTCCCGCTTCAGTCTGGATCCAGTAACTGTTAGAGCAGCTATACCTACAGACCTTTGACTGGGGACCCACACCTCCATTACATCAGTGAACCACACCTCTGGTTGAACCACACCTTTAATCTCTTGCGTCCAGGACAACGGTTATACCTTATACTTGGAAATAACAGAGGAACAAAACAGCTTCTCTCAGACTTAGGATGAAGCTAGCAGCCTCTTGCTTTCCTCAGATGGACTTACCTAACAAGAAGACAATGACCATAAGCTATACCAACATTTTGAGCAAAGCTCAAGCTGATGGACAGACTCTCACCAATGCTTACCCAGCTTGTAGGTTTGATCTGGTAAGCAGAATTGTCAGTTAAACTCCCCAAAAGCCAAAGGGTTTTATGTACATGTAAAGTTAATGTTAGATGAGCTAGAATTCCAAGAATTTCAGGAGGTGCTCAAAAACAACTGTGGCAGTTTGGCTAAACCCAAAATTTAATATAGTTATTAAATCTAGACCCAAGAGCTGTAGTTCAGTTGCCCATCTTTTAAAATGGAGCGATGAAAATCAAGTTTATGACTATGTATCAAAGATGGTGGAAATGTAAAGATTTTATGAAAAGATTTATTCGGTAACAACAAAACTTTTAGAAACCAAGTCCTAGGCAGACTGTGCAGAATTAAATATGCACAGCGTAGAAACGTGTAGATCATTGTTTGACAAGTCAGTTGGTGTACTAAGTTATGTTACTGGAATAGCAGGTGAGGAAACACAGGTTTTTGTCTTGTTCATTTACTTTGTTTACTTCCATGAAAGTTGGCTCCTGGAAAAAGTTTACAAAATTAATTGACACATTTGATAGAACTGCACTTTCCACCAGCACTGTGTGCATATACTGTAACTCCAGATGTTGCAAAACAATCAGGTATTAACATAATTTTTCAGTTTTTTTTTTCCTTTACAAGTTAGCATTATAGCGATCTCTGTTCTGAAAGTCTCTATAAGCACGTTTTGCATCTGTTTTACTGTGCGGGATTCTTCCAAAAGGTTCCAGATCATTGAAGCAGGCATCAAAAACTTCATCCACAGCTTTTTCTGCCATTTCTTTGCTAACTTTTCTAACAGCCAGAATGGAACGAATCGCTCTGTCTCGTACACAAGCCTAAAGTGGGAATCAGAGATAAAGAAAAATCCGTCATTATCAGGATAAGTAATTTTTTTCCCAGATTTTGTCAAGTATTCACTCCTACTACGTACACAATAATTTTGTATCGCAGAAGAGTGAAACAATGCCCGTAATGAGCCTTGAAGTACATTTTTGCTCCATCCTGTGTTAACTAGGTGTTTTAGTTTTCCATGTGCAAATAAACCATCAGATAAGTAAAAGACATTCCTTAGAACAGGAATTAAAATACAATTGGGCGTTTGTTGTAGGTATCAAGTATTTGTACAACTTGACTTGGACACAGGAGAAAATACGTCAGAAAGAAACAGCCATAAATACCAGCTAGTGCTTTTCCAACTGAAATGCTGTAAAACATAAAAGGAATGACTCCTCTATGGGCCTTCATTTTGATACCTCTCTTTATGGCAACTTTTGCTTATGCAGTTTGTCTACTAAAAGATAAAAAAAGGTGTAAACACCCCCAGCTACAAGCTAACTGCCACTCTAACATGAGCAACTACTTGGCACTCAACCCATAGTCTTTGTTACTATTAAAAAAAATTTAATTGCTGTAAGACTTAACACACGTGGTTATTTAGAACCCTTGTCATTCTCCTTCCTCCAGTTTTCAAAGTCTTTTTAGTTTTACCCACTTACAGTGGGTAAGGTATTCCCACTACATTTCCTGCAAATCCCAATTTTTGTTTGGTTCTTATTAACCACCCATTACCATTGTCAGTGGTAATGCTCTACGGTATGAGGAATTTCATTCCAGCAAAAATAACAAGGTGGAAAAAAAATTTATCATTAAAGGTTATTAAAGGTTAATTAAGAGAAAGCAGCAAGTCCATGGCATCTACTTCTTTCTCTAATGTTTTCAGCTATGAAAGTGTAGAAGGCTGCGATCAAGTAGGTAAAGATGGCTCATAACAAACCAGCAGACTTTAACATCTACAGCCTTTACCTGATGGTGTCCTTTTAACCCAAATTTAAACCTGGCTATTTCATTCATCAGTGTACAGTCTCCACTGAGATTAGCAGCTCGAATCTATTGAGAAAAAAAAGCCACACGATCAGAGAAACACATGGAAATACAAAGTCAAATAAGCTGTAACATTTTTTTCTTCAATATCTTTCTGGTAACTGCTGGTAGAGAATATTCCCAAGGCCACTTCTACTCATTAACTACATACTACCCTTTACATCCACCCTCTCAGCCTCAATGAACTGCAAAGTATTACTATAGAACCTGTAAGTTTCTCCAGGGACCAAGTCTCACATATTCCCAAAGCTTAAATGAATAAGCAGAAGAGGTCATACGTGTGTGTGTGTGTGTGTCTATACACACACACAAACTGCCAGAAGAACATGGAAAGTAGTATTCTCGCCAGTCTATATCAGAGGCTGATACAGGAGTCAGGAATAAAGGCAGATACCTTTCAAAGACTACAGCTGCAATACCCAGAAGAGCAGTAACCTACCCGCTTTAGGAAAAGCCACATTTAAATGAGCATGTATGTTTTAGCTTGTTAGCTGTCTTGTCCTGTGCACTGTAATTTCTTTTGCCTGCCAACCGTTCCACACCTTACCCCTCTGTTACGAAATACAACTAAAACTAGATTTCCTATAATTAAGTACCAGGATGAGAATAAACGCAGGGAAAATATGAAAAGTAAGAATTAAAAAGCTGACAATAAAAATCGTAAACACCATATAATAAAACAAGTATCAAAAGGCCTCCATGTCCTCATCCATGAGCTTTTTAATCTTTTTTTTCTCCCCTGTCCTACTGAGGAGGGGGAGCCAGAGGATGGCTTGGTGGGTGCCTGGCAGCCAGCCAAGGTCAACTCCCCACAAATATGCAGAATGGCTTTACTGATACCACATTGGGTTACTTCATTAAGTTTTATCTATAAGAAAGATAAAGATAATACATGACTGTGACTCTCTTCCACAGCAAATATGAATTTAATTAACGTATTAAAATTAATTTTTATGAAATCTGGTTTGTTCTGTACCAAACTCATTATTTTGCTTCTCTCATATACTGTTTATAGGCAAAACCTGTGCACATCTTAAGTCTGGAATCAAGTATGTTCTCATTAAAAAAACCACCAGCCAAACAAACAAAAAAAACCCCACAACAACAACAACAAAACCCCAAACCCCAAGACAAAGCCACTATAACATTTTTGTATCATTTTCATATTTTTTAAAAAAGTTTAAAAGCCACCTAATTCACACAGTCACAAGAACATACCTTCATAATATTAATCATAAGGGTAAGTTCTTCTGTGGTCAAATGATATGGATCACATCAGAAATCAGCTAAAAGCATGTGAATACACACAAGTCATGTGCACAAGAGGAATCCTTCCTAGCCTGTGCTCAGTGTAATTTCACCTCCTAATGCATCAATTTTTAAGGCCTTTCAAGCAACAAATTCCTACGTCCTCTGAAATGGCCATGGAGTCATAACTAAAGCGTACTATTAGCAACACCACAATTAATCAAGAAACGTATGTTATAGGAAAAGACAAGTTTGCTGTTAACCAAAAAAATCTAAACAAAAATAAGGGTACCATACTTCTGTGACAACAACCCAACATCCCAAGACCTGCAGGCGAGAAAAAGAACCCTATAAACACGTGATTAATGTGTGAATGTGTTTTCACCTCTGACTATTCTCATTTGTTATTAAACACTTCTTCTTGTGGTTACACTCACAGCGATCACATCCTACTTAATATGGCAATGACTTAACCATATTTGTGAAAACTAAATATTTGTTTTCTGAATGAAACTATTTAGGTTGATCTGACAGAAAGGGCAAAATGTATTAAGAGATTTAAACCAAACGAAGTTTGTGTAACAGCATGCCTATTTAAACATGAAGCACCCCTAATAACCAGCAGTAATTAATATAATGACAACATTAGAAGCATTTTAACTTACCTCTGAACATGCTAAGTGTTTGACATTATTAAACCAGTCAACATGTGCACGGCAGTGATCAAAAGCATGAATCAATTCATGCGTGACCACCCGGTTCATATGGGATTGGTGGCGAATGTTGTTCTGACACAGAACAATCTGTAGAAAAAAAAGATATAGGTAGTATTTTCACCAAGTTTCAGTATCTCCCCTACTTCTCAGAGACCCAGCACACATCACCTACAGCATTTAGACTCTTTAGATCAGTGTTTTTCAACATTAACAGCCTCATCATTCTGCAGCGTACGAGTTCCAATACCATGGAACACCTTTCATTTATCGTGTTTTCACAACTAACTGAGATATCACCGTGAGTACACTTAATCCTAGTAACAAAACCCTAAAAAAAACGGGGGGACAACGTCCAATGCCTACCTGAGATGTGGCAGAATCAAAACCTCCACTGACACAACCATCACAGTTTTCGCAGGAAAAGTGCCGGTCATTGAAGACAGTGCTGAAAGGACCAAACAAAGAAAGCTGTAGGGAAGAATTTGAAAGAGACCAGTAACTCCATATAATGGCGATGTTACGACACAGAACAAGATGAATTAGTTTACGTACCAACCAGATTGCTTCATAGCCTCAAGAAGAAGTTGAGCGTATGGATCTAGAAAAACATTGCTGCAATCAATTTCTCTAGACAAAAGTTTTGAAAGTCATCTATAATCAAAATGTAAAGACAGTCAAGAAAAAAAAAAAGAAAAAGCACTACACATGCACAAATTCATACTTTGCAGTATTTAACCCTAATGCAATGCAGCTGGCACCCTGTTACAGCTCAGGCCATGTAAAGGGATACAGAATCACGATATGTACACAGCTATTCAGGAATCAAGTCACTGCCGACGCTATTTTATTAGTAGTGAACAGAAAGAGAGTGGCCTATAGCGACCGTTGTTTTCAGTAAGATTCACAGTCAACATTACGTGGCGAGGAGGGCCCAAGCGAACCAGAAAGGGACAAATCCTCTCAAATTTTCAAGAGAAACAAGCCAGAGAAGGGCCTACTGGCAGGACAAAAAAAGCCCATAGCCACCCTGGAAATTCGCCATTTTCCCCGCCTGACCCACAACCGGCCCCCTCCCTCCCCGACACCCCGCGGCCCAAGGCCACCGCGGCAGGCCGCACCGGCGGGGGTGCCAGCACCGCCGCC
>NW_010972842.1:7640448-7640846 GCF_000737465.1 Haliaeetus leucocephalus | reverse complement strand
CGGGGGACACGGACCTCCCCCCCCCCCACAACACAAACCCCCCGGGATCCACCCGGGGCACCGGAGCGGGGCCGGGTACGGGGGGAAGCGCTTACTCGTGTCCAGCGTCATCCTCAGCATCAGCTGGCACCTGTTGTGGAAGGTGAAGAGGCTGCGGACCAGGAAGCTCTGCGGCTTCTTGCTGCGGTCCGGGAAGAGCCGGTAGCCGAAGTCATCCTCCTCCTCCCTCCCCTCGGCCGCCTTCCCCTCAGCCGCCGCCTCCCCCCCTCGCTCCATGGCGCCCGGCGGCGGCGGACCCGAAAGGGAAGAGGCCGGTAGCCAATCGCCGCGCCAGCTCCCCCGCTACGTCAGCGGAGGGGGCGTGGCCGACCCGGCCCGGAGGAGCCGCGGAGCGGCGG
>NW_010972842.1:7590959-7640299 GCF_000737465.1 Haliaeetus leucocephalus | reverse complement strand
CCCCGGGGGTGTCTGGTGTCCGGCCGGGCCCGGTGCCGCCTCCCCGTGGCCCAGCAGGCCCCGCCTCAGGCGCCTGAAGGAGTCAGGGCCTGGTCTGTAACTTGGGGGTGAGGGGGGGAAGGTGGCTGCTAAGCTGTGTGAGGCGAGTGGAAAAAAAAATAATTACAATAAACACCAAAATTACAAACACGGTGGGAAATAGGCGGGTTTGGCTTCAGCTGAAGTACTTTCCCGCTTTGTTTCAAACAGGCCAAGTCTTGAGAAGGCTGGAGGAAAAAATACGTTGCTGAGGGTAAGCAAGTTACCGCCTGCGTGGAGGAGGTAACTAGGGAGAAGCACAACGGGTGCGTCGGGGCATCTGCACGGGTGCTTGCTCCTGAGGGTGAAAAAATGCTTCTGCTCTGGGAGCGTTAGTTCACTGGTCATCGTGCAGTGTGTTTTTCTGTCTTTTATGAGACGCTTGTCCGTAATTATGGACAGCACGTTGTATTGCAGAAGTCATTAGCTTCAATTGGCCCATAAATAATTATGCTGTTAGGTTATTGTCTTACTGGATGTTAAAAACAAATAAAAAATCTAGTCCTTTTTCTTCCTTAAAAATGTTGTGTGTACCGTCTCTATGAGTAGCTTGTTTATCCTTACATGAGGATCGTAACTGATCCTGAAGCTCTCTCAGTCAAGAGGTTGCAGTTATCAACCATTCACAGCTTGCTTTGTCTAAGTTTGTATTTAGTTCATCACTAATTACTTCATCATGATTGTTTTCAAAATACGTTTGCTTCATCCTTTTGGCTTTTTGTGCTACAGACTGTACAAATGTGGGGTTTTTTTCCCCGAATTGTAACCAAGGCTTTTTTTAAGGTTGCTTTTTACTTGTGACTTGATACTTCTGTGATAATAAAATGTCTTTCACTTAAGATACTAAAATTAAGACAACAAAACTTATGAAGACTATTAAGTATTAGTAATTATTAAACAGTAGTTTAGGGACTTGGAGGGCTACAGATGTGTACAAGGATGCGTACATTCAAAGAATATTCTGGACTTGTAATTCACTAGACTTCATAATAAAACACCTCATGTGTTTACTCGTTCCTGTGCCAAAAATGTGTGCATATTTAAACGTACTTACTTGTAGGAGCCAAAAGTGCTTTTCGGAGTCGGTTTGTCAGATGTCTTGTTTCTGTTCAGATACAAGGCAGCATGTGTATCTTAATTGGTTGTTTGGGTTTTGTTTCGTTAAAACTTACATGTTAACGTGTTAAATTTTCCTTCATTCTGTCCTCTGGGAAACACTGCATAAATTGCTTTAAACTAGGAACACCTTGTTATAACTTTCAGGGTTTTCATTGACTGGTTGGGCCCTTTACCTTACACTTAGGAAAGCATGAGTTGCTGTTTGTTCTGATATACTTTGTTTCAACTAACTAACACGGCTTCCCATTGTTTTTTCAAAGACATTTAAACTGCGTTTCTTCTTAGTCTCTTACTATTTAATGTTCCTGCTATGCTATTGGGAAGCCTGTCTTGCACGCAGGTCAGACTAATTCATTTTGAAATAGCTAGCTTCCTTCAGTACATACTGTCAAGTTCTCTTTAGAAAGTTTTTTTCCTTGAAATTTGGCAGATTACAATGAGTGCACCAAATAAAGCGATAGAACTACAGCTGCAAATGAAGCAAAATGCTGAAGAGCTGCAGGATTTTATGAGAGAGTTGGAGAGCTGGGAAAAAGATATTAAAGAAGTGGATTCTGAACTAAGGAAGCAGAGTGGTGTCCCAGAAGAGGTAAAAATCACAAGTCCAGTGTCACTGTTAACTAAGCTATTCATAACGTGATAGTGTTTATAGTAGTTACTTTTTGCTTCAGCAAAATTACCTGTGTTGACTTAAAATATCGGAATAGAAGGTATGAGCTCACCCAGCTGACTTGTTCTCCATCTGAAGCAGACCAAAGATTCCTCTGTAAACTGTTCCACCAACAGCTGTGGGGCATTAGCCTCTGGAGGTGGTGGGGCCAGTAAATTTTTAATCACTTCCAGGTAGAATATTTGTGTTTGCAGCATCAGTATTACTTATTTATTGCTGACTTTTAATGTATTGATGTGATACTTCAGTGATACTCTGCAGAGAGTTGTCTTCTAAAACTTAACTTTGTACCATACATGTAATATTTGCTATTATTACCTATTGAAGGATTTATACTTTCTGTCCTTAGTGGTTTTGTAGAGTTCCTGAGAACAGCTTGCTGGATGGATTTCTAAAATAAAGCTAGCGAGTAGATACAGATACTGTATCTGGATATAGGTACTATAGATTCTTCAATACAAGTGACTTCCACACATCTGTTTTATAATAAATTACTTATTTCAATTTAGAACTTGCCACCAATTCGAAACAGGGCTTTTAAGAAAAAGAAGAAAAGCAAAAGTAAAGTCCCTTTGAAGATAACCACCGAGGAAAACAAGAAAAACAAGATCAAGTCTTATGATTATGAAGCATGGGGAAAACTCGATGTGGTGAGTCAGAATATTTGCTTGTTAAATGAGTCTTATCCCCAGTTGATTTTGTCTTAAATAAGATTTTCTTACTGTCCTGAGAGTTCAGTTGACAAGTTAGTATCGTACTATGTGAACATAGAAAGTAGCTTTCTTCTAAAAAGGTTATGGGTTGAAAATTTGGGATATTGAGAAATACTAGTTTTCTATTGACCATGCTTTCATCCAGCAGATTGAGTTTGACTAAGGAAAAAAAAACCCACCAAAAAAAAAAAGTTTTAATGATACATCTATTAAAAGGTCATAATTCTAACAGAATATAAGACTAAACACAGCTGGCAGTATTAGAGGACAGATCTCTTACTTTTGAAGTGTGGAATACTCCTCGGTAAAGAGGACTTAAGCAATAGAGATTTTTTTAAAATGCACTACTAGTTCTCCTAAAAGTCTTGCTTGATTTATTTTGTGTTGTTAAATTCTAATGAGATAATTTGTTTTTATCTGATTTCAGGATAAAATACTTGAAGAACTTGATAAGGAAGATAGTACCCATGATTCTGTATCTCCAGAATCAGACTCTGAGGAAGATGGAATCCGTATAGATGCAGAAAAAGCTCTTGCAGAGAAAGAAAAGGTTATAGCATTGTAACTGTTTGTTATACTTGGTATTGGGGCCAGTTCTGTTTAATATCTTTATCAATGATCTGGATGGGGTCATCGAGTGCACCCTCAGCAAGTTTACAGATGACACCAAGTTGGGAGGGAGGGTTGATCTGCTCGAGGGTAGGAAGGCTCTACAGAGGGATCTGGACAGGCTGGATCCATGGGCTGAGGCCAACTGTATGAGGTTGAACAAGGCCAAGTGTTGGGTCCTGCATTTGGGTCACAACAACCCCATGCAGCGCTACAGGCTTGGGGAAGAGTGGCTGGAAAGCTGCCTGGCAGAGAAAGACCTGGGTGTGCTGGTTGACAGCCAGCTGAAGATGAGCCAGCAGTGTGCCCAGGTGGCCAAGAAGGCCAACAGCATCCTGGCCTGTATCAGAAATAGTGTGGCCAGCAGGAGCAGGGCAGTGATTGTCCCCCTGTGCTCGGCACTGGTGAGGCTGCACCTCGAGTGCTGTGTTCAGTTTTGGGCCCCTCACTACGGGAAAGACATGGAGGCGCTGGAGCGTGTCCAGAGGAGGGCAACCAAGTTGGTGAGGGGCCTGGAGCACAAGTCTTATGAGGAGCGGCTGAGGGAACTGGGGCTGTTTAGTCTGGAGAAAAGGAGGCTGAGGGGAGACCTTATCACTCTCTACAACTACCTGAAGGGGGGTTGTAGTGAGGTGGGTGGTGGTCTCTTCTATCAAGTAACTAGTGACAGGATGAGAGGAAATGGCCTCAAGTTGCGCCAGAGGAGGTTTAGATTGGATATTAGGAAAAATTTCTTCAGTGAAAGGATTGTCAAGCATTGGAACAGGCTGCCCAGGGAAGTGGTTGAGTCACCGTCCCTGGAGGGATTTAAAAGACATGTAGGTGTGGTGCTTAGGGATATGGTTTAGTGGTGGACTTGGCAGTGTTAGGCTTATGGTTGGACTCGATGATCTTAAAGGTCTTTCCCAACCTGAATGATTCTCTGATTTGCAGAGTAGCAAGGTAGACATAGGAGCTTTTGTAGATTCTTTTAAAAGATTGTCCATTAAGACTACACTTCTGGTGGAAGAATTGCCTGTTTGGAATTTTGTATGTCTGTTTTCCTGCCTGTTATTCCAACATCCAGAATTCTCACTGCGTTTCTGTTTCTTCCCATCACCAATTGCAGCAAAGCCCGTCAGACTCTGCTTAATGTGCACTTATGATGGTTAATGTAGTGGGGTTTTTTTGCTTTGAGAAATTGGGTTGCTGTATAGAATTGCCATGTGGAACAAACTGGTGTTTACCTGAACACAAGGTCTGAATGCCCCAAACTAAATCACCAAGAATTTAAGATTGGCTCCTTTGCGAGGCCACTACATCTGGGAATGATGGGCGAACTTGCATGTCTTCCCTGCTTTGGTAATGGCAAGTTGGTATTGGTTCAGTTTTACCTTATTTTGCAAGTAGAATACAGCAAGACCTATTTTGTGCTTCATTGCCATGTGAGATAGGCTAAGTTAGTTGTATGGCAACTTCTGTAGTTCTGAGACACCTCTTTGTTTACAAACAATCACCTAAGACCATTTGCCAGTCCATACTTTTCTTCAGTAGAGTTTCTTAGGGTTTTTTTATTGTCTGTATGGGTGACATCTGCCTTCTTTCCTTGCTGCTGTAGAAATTCCCTGATGTATAATCTGCAGTCTACACTGAGAAACTGAGATGTCGTTAACTATTATCATCTTGGCTGTGGTGAAGCAGTTGAGGGCACACAAGATAAAAGTTGTGTCCCAAAGGAGGCAGAAAAGAGAATATTTACCTTGGAAAGCAAAGATGCCCAATCTAGTTGCTAAAAACTCAAAAAAACTTTGGTAATTCTCTATGGCAATTTAAGCAGCTATGTATGTGCTTGTTATAGGTTTCTATAAATGACCTACAGATCTTGAAAATCAGTATATAATAAAACCCTCTTATTACATACATTGTGAGAAATTTAATATGGGATGCTTAGAATATTTTAATTAAATGTTTTAGAGTAAAGCAGTACTTTGTGAGAGATGTTAAACAAAAATGTTTTAGCATTCTCAAATATGAGCTTTGAATTTTTCCACCAAAAATTAGTAGTGTGCCTGTCAATGTATACTTCACTAAAAAGACTTTCTTCTATTCACAGGGTAATAACTACTTTAAACAAGGGAACTTTGATGAAGCTATAAAATGCTACACTAGAGGCATGCATTCTGATCCATACAATCCAGTGTTGCCCACAAACAGAGCATCGGCTTTTTATAGAATGAAAAAGTAAGACTTATATTGTTAAATCTTTAATATTTTCTTCTTTCAAATGCTACCTTCAGATTTTTTGTCTGGTTTTAAGTCTTGATTATATTATTTATCATGCCATAATATAGTCTGTGTAAGACTGCTGTTGCAATCTGCTTTGCAGTTTCAAAGTAAAATAGGAATTGCCAGGATAAAGAATCTGGTAGTCTCTCTCATCTTTTTTTCCTCTGCTTTCATGTTGGAAGTTCACTGTCTTCTGTGTTTCAGTGTAAGACTTCAAAAAGAAAAAAGAGGGAGGAAAAAGTTCAGTATCTAATTTGCCTTTCAGATTCAGAGAGCTCTATTTCTAAGGCTCTAATTTGTTTTGGGGGAAGAAAGGGTATAGGAGAGTTGGTTATTCTTTCTGTTGCAATAGAGGTTGTTGACCTCTGTTTTCCGCACCTGTTCTAATGTGTGCTGAATTGAGAGATGTTTAAATACTTGTTCTGTGCCCCTTCTGAAGCATGTAAGATTTCCACTTTAGGGAGAACCTGTAAAGCTTCAGAGTAATCTAACCGGGTGAAGTTTTGGGTTTTGTTACCTAGATGTGTCCAAACTAACTTTTGCATATTTTTGATAGGTATTCTGTTGCAGAATCTGACTGCAATTTAGCACTTGCTTTAGATAAAAATTACACAAAGGCTTATGCCAGAAGAGGGGCTGCTCGCTTTGCTTTGAAAAATCTTCAAGGTGCTAAAGAAGGTGGGTCTTTTTTAAAATTCTTAAAATACATAGAAACTGTTTGTCTGTCTGCTTGATTAAAGCTTTTGTGATTTGCCTATTTGTTGTAGGAATTTAATTTTCATTTCCTGTAAACAAAGAAATGAAATAACCATATCACATATTCTTCTGGCAAGGTAAAATTCAAGCAACCGGTCTAAATGATTACTGTAGGTATTAGAAGTTATAGAATAATTCAGCTTTAAATGTCTTTGAATAATGTGTTCTTTGTAGTGTCTCTGGCTTTTTAGGTAGCTACAAAAAAGGGTTATCTCAAAAGAGTGCTCTTATTTTATACTCTGGTTACTAGCCTGTAGTTCCTACCTGAAACATTGTTTTCTGATCTTCTGATAGATTATGAAAAAGTTTTAGAGCTGGATGCAAACAACTTTGAAGCAAAAAGTGAACTGAAGAAAATTGATCAGGTAATAAGATTAATAGGCCCTAACATAAATTAATGCACCCTGTTCAGTTTGTATCTGTATCAACTTATATTTATAACAAGAACTGAATTCAACAAAATCTCATGAGCTTTTTCTGGTATTTGAAGCTCACTGAGGTTAAAATCTGTAATTGAGTTTCTTCCAGATTAACTAGCATGCATGCACACATCAGTGTAATGGTGGATTAGCAGACTAAGACTGGATGTGTGCACCATCTGTGTTTTTGGTTTTTTTTTTGTTTCTGTTTGTTTTTTTTTTTAAATCTGCCCTGAGATGTTTTTTCTATCTCCTGTGTTAATGTTTCTTTCAGTCATGCTTAGTATTTTGGTACAAGGTAGCACTACATATGAGAGAACCTGTGTGTTCTCTTGGCCATAAAGCTAAACTGCTAGCCTGCTTGTAGCCGCACTGATGGCTGTGGTTTGCCGAACCAGAAGATGGGTTTAAGCCTGGCAGAACATAATACTCTAGTGCAAGTCTGATCCCTTTCATGACAGGGAGAGAATGTTGATTATGATGACCTTAGTAAATATAAGCCCACCTGTCATTACTGTGTGCTGTATTTTGAAAGTGCTTGAAAAATTTATGTTCAGAATGAAGACCCAAAGTCTCCAGTAAGTGAAGAAATAAATGATTTGTGAATTGGAATAGATAGAGACAGGTTCCATAGGTCATTTTACATTGTGCTTCAGAAATTACATACTTTTTATTTACCAAGTAATATTCTGACTCGCCATCCCTCATAGAAATAACATTTTCAAGAACAATTTAGAATGGTCTCTTCAATTTGCATTCAACTTACAACACAGGCAATTCTGTTAAAATGCTTGGCAGATTTTTTCATCTTAAAAGTTTAGAATTTGTTGTAATTTTATGTTCTGAAAATGTGTAAGTGGGGGAAATACTTACTGAGGAAAAAAATTACATCTTTGCAGGCTCTGTCATCAAAAGAAAGTTCAGAACAGAAAGAGTTTGAAGTTGCGGTCAGACCAGAATTAACGGACGAAGAGAAGAAGTGCATTGAAGACCAGCAGCTCAAGCAGAAGGCTATTACAGAGAAAGATCTGGTAAGTCACAGGTTCTGGTGGAACAGGAGAGAACTAGTGAAGAAGAGTGTTGTGTTGTGCTATTAGCATGCAAATGTGTAAATTAAACCCGATACTGTCTTGAACTTCATAAATACAGTGTCCTTGATATAACCTTATTGTTTCCCATTTTGGGCTCTATAGAGAGGGAGGGGGACAGTGAGTTCTGTTGAGACTCTTACGGAGGATTAATTATGCAAGGTAGCTTTTACAGCCCAAATTGTATATGATAAATTTCAAATATGTAGTAAGATAAGTAGAACTTGAACTTTCTTATACAAAGGTCCCAGTTAGCCAGTATTACATGCATCTTGACCACTGCTTGTCCAAATAGAGTTGTGGACTATTTCTTGTGTTTTCAAACCTCTGATTACATGGTGAGAAGTAGTTGTAAAAAGGACTTCAAGGAGTGCAGGCAACAATGGCAATAAAAATGTATTTCTGGATACATGGTCTTGACTCACAGTTAGCTTATTGATTTCTCCTTCTCCTGACTGTTGCAATTAAGAAACAACATAATCAACTAAACCATAATTTTCTCTGTTTTCTTACCTAGCGATTTAACTTCTGACATTTTATCAATATTCAGGTTTCCTGTAGTGGTTGTGAGAGGTAATTAGCAGGAAAAAAATGAAAGCATACATTAAGTAGGTGAAAGGAACAAAAATTTGAAGAGGCCACAGAAATGACATTTCAGTCTAGTGCAATACTTCATTGGTAGCAGAGATGACTCACTGTGGGCCTGTTCTGGCAACATGGATCCTGTCAAGTCTGAGCTGTGGCCTTCACTTTTTTTGCCAGTGAGTACAGTAGTAGCAGAGAAGATAATACATGGCTTTGTATTAGTACTGAGATGCAAAAGATAATTTTAGTCTCTTGGAAACAAATAAAAAAAGTAATGTAATTTTGTTGTATGGAGCATTACTTAGAAAATAACAGCAACATTTGGGCCCAAGTAATATTTGAGGGTAACGGTTTCATGGATGTAGCAGGATAAAGATGGATTTGTGCAGTACAGAAAGTTGTCCTGAAAGGGGAATTGTAAAGGTTCAGCTTTGTTCAGCTTGTGTTTAAATTCAGGAGGTACAGGGTGGCTTATCCTGCACATCAAGAGTAAAGATGAATCACAAGCTATAGATTTAAACTATGCATGAAGCAAAATTTTTTTTATCCTTGAAGTAATAGAAAAAATTTAAGTTGGTTTTTTTTTTTTTTGGTGGTCTGCCTCCAAGCTTAGATAGGAAGAAATATGCCATAAATATCTGCCCTGATGTGGATGCGCTTTGTGATCCATTTTCTTGATATTGTGACCCTGTCTACTAAAAAGGATAAGAAAAGCTCATTGCACTAGAGTTTTTCTGAACGCTATTTTTTTCTAACGTCAATATTACAGGGTAATGGTTATTTCAAAGAAGGAAAGTATGAGACTGCAATAGACTGTTATACCCGTGGTATAGCAGCAGATGGCACCAATGCGCTTCTGCCAGCTAACAGAGCCATGGCCTATCTAAAGATTGAAAAGTAAGTAGGATTGCTTGTGCTATGCCTTTTGATTCTTTGTTGTGAACTAGATGGAAGAATGAACCAGTAGATTTTTACTTAGTTTAAGTTACTGTCACTCCGTCTAATTCTTTTTACAATTCAGTGTAGAATAAATTGTATTGAAAACAGTAAGGGAGAGAGAACAACTCGGTATGTGTGATCTGACAGTGCGTTTCATAGGAAAGAAATTCTGAGAGAATAAAAAAGCATCAGTATGAAACAGTTTCTCAAGTTTGATTTTCATTCTTCTGTGTGTGTAAAATTCTAGATATTCACCATTCTCAAAGGACCTGCCCAAAGCTTTTTGTCTTTTTTTGACTATAAAACCCAGTCAGCTACTAAATGTTGCACTGTAAAAAGAAGTGGATTATACAGGAGATTTTTCTGGAAATTGTCATCTTTTAAAATATTTTTCTTTAACTCCACTAATGGAGATATGTATGTGCAGTTAATTTTTAATTAAGCTTTATTCAAATAATTCAGTAGCAGTGGGAAATGCATACTTTCTAGCAAGTGAGAGAAATTCCATATGACCATTTTTGAAGTCTGAATTTTTTTTGACTCCCTGATGGTATGGTAGTTTAAACCTTTTAAACTGGTAGCATGAGAAGCAGATTGCTGAGCATTATGTTGGTCATCTGTTCTAATGTGACATGGCTGGGTATCTGTAGAGACAATACATTGATCTCCAATTATGAGATTATAAAATAGATTTCACAGGTAGTATTTCTGACACAACGTTTATAATGTAGTACTGAAGCCATAGAGGACAGCATAATGCAAATAATGTTCTCAGAGAATCAGAGGAAGTGATACTTTAATTGAACAACCAAGCGAGCAAATCGATTCTGTATGATAAATCAGTGTATTATCAGTCTTTACCTTTCAGAGAGGACCCAAACATAAAAGGCAACAGAAGCTCATTGGTATTCTTATAAATCTCTAGAACTGATAACTGCAAAAAGAAAATACTGTTTCCATAAATTTAATGATAGATTGAAGAACAAGAAGAGGAATGAATGAAAATAATTTAATATGCATATAGTGGATTCATGATCTAATACAACTAAATATAACTGGGATGAGGAAGTTTGATCTTACAGTGAAGCAAATTACTTTAATGCAAGGATATACTGACTTCTCGTTCTGAAATAGTTAAGGACAAGTCACGGAAATTCATATTTAGAGAAATTTATTCTCATATTTGCTTGCTTCTCCTTTGTTGTATTTTTGCTTGTTTGTAACGGTATTTCTGGTTTTCAGAATTACAAAGCTATGATGCTAACTTTCATTTTAAGGCTATCTAATGTTTAAAGTGGACTCTGCTCTGACAGGCTTTAAGTGTTTATTTTCACAGAGGAAGTGAATTTCTCTGTGATGATAAAGAGAGAGTCAGCAGTGTGTCATGAGATACCAAAAGATTTGGCTGAAATTTCAAGGTGCTGAGAAATCATGTTTTATATGTTTGCTTTTATTTTACATTTTAGCTCAGTGGTGTGTGTTTATATGTATATAGGTAATTAAGATCTGTCTTCATATTTTAGTTGTTTTGGGTAGCTCTGTCTTTTCAGTTGAAACTGTCTCTTGAAACTGATTTATTAATTTTGTACTAATCTTTTGTTGAGATATGAAGAGGCAGAAAATGACTGTACACAAGCTCTGCTCTTAGATGCCTCCTATTCTAAAGCCTTTGCCAGAAGAGGAGCTGCCAGAGTTGCTCTTGGAAAGCTAAAAGAAGCTATGCAAGGTATGACTTTGAATTAGCCAAAGTGTGATAGGTAAGAGATGAACATAAGGACATCCTGATTTTTTTTTAATCTTCTAATAGAAATTAAATCAATTGCTGACTAATTGAGCTTATCAGTGCAAAAGTTAAGAATGGTGGGATTTTGTAGTGTTTCACTGAATATGTATAGTTTTTTGTGTTGGTATCCACATGATGAGTAGGCAGTTTTGTGTGAAATTACAACTATTGTTGCTTATGATAAGTAGTAAGAAATAGTTTGAAAAATGTGTTTAGAAACTAGGTCATGATATAAGCATTAGGATGACTTACCTGCCTTTAATTATTTTAGAGCTGTGAGAGGAAAATAGAAGGTTTAAAAATTTGCCGGGGTTACTTTGTAACTTGAAATGTCTACGGTGTTCATATGTTATTTTTCACTCAGATTTTGAAGCTGTTTTGAAGCTGGAACCTGGAAATAAACAAGCAATAAATGAACTCACTAAAATAAGGAATGTATGTATACTTATGTACTTATGCTTTTTTTTTTTTTGTAAGCCTATAGTAGTAGTATGTTTTCATTCTTTATTACATAATTTTTAACATACCTTACAATTACTCCTCAAACTTTTTATCTTTTGGACAACTTAGCTTTTTTTTTTTCCCTCCAGAAATTAGCTGAGAAAGAACAGTGGACTCGTCAAGAATATCCTGCAGTATTGATAAAAGAAACAGAAATAAAAAATATAGTGAAACTGATTGATAATCCATTACACCTGAAGTCAACAGTAAGTTGTTTTGTTTTGTGAGTTGCTTTCTGTAATGATGGGAAAGGTAGGGCTTAAAGTTAAAACCCACTTCTTGCTTATTTATGTAGACTTAACTCCTGACAGATACATCTTGCCTGTGGAAAGCCCAAAATTTACAGATTTACTCTTTTGATATTTTTCAGGAAGGTAACTTGAGCATTGCCATGTGTGTGTAACAGTAGCAGTGCTGTAAGAATTCAGCCTGCAGTACCACACTTGAGAAACATGGTGTACGCCCATATCTATAATATGAAACAGGGAGGCAACCCCACAACCCTGTCCTGGGTCCAGAGGTAACATCGCAGTTGAGAGTAAAGGGGAGGCAGTTGAGTCTCTGTGCTTGATTGCAGATTTGAAGAGAGCTCTGGGTAAACTTCCCTTCTTTTCATCTGCTGTTTACAGTTTCTGTAGCAGCTGTAGTGGGTAACAAGACGTGGTGCTTACCCATGTGATATGCTGGTGTCACCCAGGCCTGCTGCAGAAGCCTTGAGCTGGCATTTTCATTCACATAAACTGTAGAATAGCTGGGTATTGGTTTTCAAGAAGCAGTATTTTTGCACTATGAATTACCAGTGGTTATAGTCAGATTAATGAGTTGCATGTGGCAAAATGCGGTAATACAGGGAGTAATATTAGCTTTCTTTATGTATTAGGCTTCCCCTTTTAGTACATTTAATCTTTATACATTCAGCAGTGAGTTGTGAAAATACAAAGCATGCTCACACTTTGTACGGAGTACTGTAGTGTTCTGCTCTTGATGGTTTCAAAATGTTTGTTTATCTCCATTAAATATATATAATTCAGATGGATAGTTTTAGTAGAAAATATCACACATTTTGATCCTTTTTTTGGGGGAGGGCGGGGAGTATTATGCATTCTCTATAACCAGATACAATATTTCTTGAAATCTAAATGAATCTGTTCTGAAGTAACTGAAATACTATAGACAATTATACTGTTTTCAGTTTGGCTTCTAAATTAAGTGGAGATACTAGTTTGACTGTTTTCTCCTTGTTATTCTTTAAGGTAGAACAAAGTATAGATGAACCATCTATGCTTTTAGTACTGCCCAAGGATTGTAGAGAACTGTGATTTTGTTTCATACCCACAGGCAGCCTCCCAGACTTAGCACAATGATAACATGATATATTGGCAAAGCAAACCGTGTATCGTCTGTCAATACACCAACAAGACAGGGTTTTTTTGGCATGATTTAAAGCAGCTTGCAAACTGCAGTGAAGACTTACGATGGGATTGTGTTAGAGTTGGACAGAGAAATCTGTTGTTTCTAGAACTCTATAAATTGTTGAGTATGTTTAATTGTGTGTATTTGCATCTGTATTTCTTGACCAATATATACTATGTTCATGTTCAGGAAATGAAATTCCAAAGTAAAAGGTGATGAATTTCTTTTTCTTCCCCCCGTTCCCCATGGTGCTTCCTTGTAAGACCTGCGAAGGTCAAAAATAGTGGTGATCATGCAGAGATTAAACAAGCTGAAGCATTTTAGTTAGCATGACCTGTAGTGGTGGAATTAATTGCCTTGCGATGTATGTAACTTGGTCAACCAGCAGGGCTAAGTTACAGATATTTGTCTCAAAAATTTTAAGTTGAGGGTGAAGGCCTGTGTTGCTGGATACTTGTTTAGCTAAATTACAAAGCTTGGCCAGATCATTGGTCAAAATACATGGTAGTCCTTGCCCATTCAACCTTAGTAGGGGAAAAAAAAGTATTTTTTATTACTGGGAAAACAGAATGCAGATTCTGAGATCCTCTAGAGTAAGGATACACTGGTTTATGAGAGTAAAGCAATAAAATGGTCATATAAGGCTTCATGCAGAATGTAATAAAGTTTCTTTTTTTCTGCCATTTATCTTGATTGAAAGTATCTTCCATGTGCACCACTATAAATGAACTAGTTATCATGAAATTATTTAAAATTAAACATAGCTGTTTCTCTGGGGCTTATATATACACTGATGTTGAGGCTACACATGACATGAGTTACGTGTTCTGTTCAGAAGCCTTTGCGAAGAATAGCCATTGAAGAAATTGATGATGACACACCAAACAGTGATTTGCCCAGCACTACTTCTTTAGTCAATAACTGGAGGGATTCAATGAGTGTTGAAACAACAGAGAATCTAGATCAGGATGATCAGTTGACTACAACGGACATTCCAAAAGCAAAGCACTTGAAAATAGAAGAAATTGGTGATACGTCACCATTACAGTAAGTATAAAAATTCTGATCCTCTTTTAAAAAGTAAATGTAGTTGAAATGTAATCATCATTTTCAGATTCTACATGTGATGAGGTATCAAACATATTTTGGAGAATTCAAATCAAAAAGAAGATATTCAAAGAAACTGTAGTTGTTACACATCTACCTCTTTGGTCATGGAGTGGTTGAGACAAGTATGATCTATTTACTGTCAGATGGAAAACTAGTCTTGTTCTTACATTTCCAATATAAAGAATTCATAAGATTTTCCTGTAAGCTGTGTCTCTTCCTTGTGCACTTCATCTTCCCTAGCTGTGTTTTTTATTTGTAATGTTTTAGAGTAGATTCTGAGCAGAGTTCAAACAGTCTTTGCACACCAGTTACGTGAGAGAAAAGGAGCAGATGAGAGTGTCACCACTCTTCCCTCTGCTATGCAGGCAGCCGATAACTTCAGGTTTGCTCCAAGTTCCACTGTATTAGCTAGGCAAACTCAAGTCTGGCTGACTGAAGCTAGGCTGAAGTATAGAAGCCACTATCCTAATTTTACCCCTGCTGGAACTCTACTTGTTGTCTGCTTAGGAAAACTCTGTATGCATTGGCATCATCTCGTTCTGTTAACAGTAAATGCTTTTTATGGAATTCTGATTGAAGAATTTCTATGAGAAAGACCGTCTCGCACCCACCTTTTCCAGCTCAGTCAGAAGGA
Organism: Haliaeetus leucocephalus; assembly: GCF_000737465.1. NCBI lineage: Eukaryota > Metazoa > Chordata > Aves > Accipitriformes > Accipitridae > Haliaeetus > Haliaeetus leucocephalus. The sequence continues at coordinate 7,625,617 of NW_010972842.1, read as the reverse complement.
TTTACTCTGAAGTGTTGAAGAAAAAAGTATATTTTTTAACAATTTTATAACTTCTGAAAAATAAATGGAGTGAACTGACAAATTACAGGACAAAAATAGCTCCACTGTAATCAGTGTTGAAAACAGTTTGTTCGTTTGACGTGTTATTGTTTTGCATCGTGAACTTGCAGAAAATGTAATTATTTTTTTTGCAGCTGTGTATGGTAGGAATCTGTACCATAAAGCGCAGTTATTTCCAGAAACAAAGTAGAGAAAGGCTGAGTATATTTGTAAGTATTTGCAGGTGTGGTTTTTTTAGAAAAGATGAATCAAGTGTAAAGCTTCCATAATTTGAAGGGTTTTTTTTAGACACCTGCTTGAACTAAACCCCATTATTTTTAAAAATGTTGTTGGTATTTTAAATGAATTGAAGAATCTCCAATTAGGTCTCAGGGTAAGATTTCCTTAAATGTTTTCTTGATTATCTATTTCAAAATCTCTCTGCAGGCTTCCCGCTAGCGTGAAAGGAATTTCATCAATGTTGCATCCATCTTTCCCTGTGAACAAACAGAGAGAAAAAGAAATAAAAAGGTCATTTACATCTGCTTCTCCAGTCCCTGCTATTCCTGCAAATTCTTTCCAGCTTGAGTCTGACTTCAGGAAGTTGAAAGACTGCCCAGAAAATATGTACTTGTACCTGAAGGTATGAAACGTAGTATTAATTGACACTGCTTGGACAGTTTCTTCAACTGACATTGAAGAAACAACGCAAACTTAGGTGGAAAGGGGTAGCTATGTTTAGAGCGTCTTAACAATGTACAATAGTCCCTTGCTTTAATTGCCTTCACATAATTCTAAGTAGTTTGATCCACATTTGAGTATTTCTTCTCTTGTGCCTGACTTTTCACTTACCTCGCTTTGAGTACAGTCTCTGCATAATCTGTCTCTTCTTTCAAACATAGGCCCTGATTTTGTAAAGACATGAATACGTTAGTAACCACGTTAAATTCTAATTTTTCAAATTAATGCTTCTAGGGTAATTAGACATAGCAATGTTCTTATCTCTTTAAACTGAAAAAATGCTTGAAACACATCAATCTACTTAATGTGTACTTCTGCTTATATGTATTTTGAAAAAAGAAATTGCTTAGAATACTTCTAAAAGCAGTTACCAATCGTCATCACAAAAAAAACCCCAAATTAACGTTCAATGTCAAATATTGCAAGTGATTTGTTTTTCTTTTTTTTTTGCTTTCATGCAGTTCAGCATTGTCCAAGACCTCCTAAAAACTCATTTCTAATTCTTATGACTCAACTGTATTTTCTTGCCTAAAAGTAATACTTTTTTAATTTTTCCAAAGCAAATAGAGCCTTCGCTTTATCCAAAACTGTTCCAGAAATCCTTAGATCCAGACTTGTTTAACCAGATACTGAAAATTCTACATGATTTCTACATTGAGTAAGTTTAACTCCTCTGTTTTCCATCGCTTATTGCTGTTCTGGTTTTTTGCCCTTTCTGTTTTTTTCTCCCTAGCTCTACCCTTGGGCTTACAAAATTATTTCCAGCATGCAGCATTACATGAGCATGATGCAATAATTGGAATGATTCAATTTTTCCTTCTTAAGAAATTAAATGTATCTTGAAAAATCAGATAGAAAAGAGGTAAAGAAATAAAGTCTTTACTGTATGCTGTCGAATTCAGTTCTGCTAAATAGCATTGGAAACTGAATATTAGACTGTATGAAATACTTTTTGTTCATATTACTGTGTATGTTCTATTATCATATATAATTGCACATTATTAGCTTTCTATATTAACTTTTTTCTAAAGCTGAGAAATACAGAGGGTTTCATTTTGTGCAGTGCTTATGGTGATGCATTCTGGCTTTTATTTTTAATTACCTGCTAGCATTTTACAGTAGCCTATAGTAAATGTGTATTGGAGCTAGAAGTTCTGATAAGACAGGACCTGATAATTATTTTTTAAATTTCTATCCATGCTACCATTTGAGTCTTAAAGTTCATTTTGCCTGTCAGAGGCAGTGTATCGCTTCTCTGAATTACTCTGTCTGAGAGCACACACTCAGAATGTTTTTAGGGTGTTTTATATAGAAAAGCAAACGTAAATCAATGTTAGCCTTTCCCTTGGTTGCTTTAAAAGTAGATATCCATCCTGTGGGTGAAACATGACATCTCAAGAGATACAGTCCTACATTTGGTGGTATGACACATAAAGGCTAGGAAGTTGAAATTGTTTGCAGTAAGGTGAAAGACATTTCGGGGGGGAGACAGGACAAGATACAAAAGAAAAATACTACTTGTTGTTAGTATTTGTAACAAAGGCACTGCCTGTTTACTGTTGACCAGAAGAATGTAAAATGAACACAATCTAGGAATTTTCTGTATGGATAAAAGTGATGGCAACTGTAACGTGGTGCTTTTTGCTGAGCCTCTTATGACCGTAGGTGCTACTTCCCTTCACAACACCCCGATATATGTAAGAAATGGTGACATTATGGCAAGGTGTAAGCATTAAAACCTATAAGCAGCTATTCTGTACGTGAACAGCAGTCAGTTTGCATCAGTCTAGGTTTTTATATTTCTTCACTCTTCTCTGTATCAGAATGATACTTGCATAAAGATTTCTGGATGTTGACTTTCTGCTTTGTGGGTGGAAGAATGGACAAGAAAGATGGGAAAGGCAGGGAACATGAGAGACACAGAGAAGGGAATTCCATTGGTCCTTTAATTTCTTATTCCTGAAGTCTTTAATATTGCTTGCAGCTACTGAATCTTTCTAATCAACAGTAGTTATTTTTATATTTCTAATAATCTTCTTCAGGAAAGAGGAGCCATCTCTCATCCTTGAAATCCTCCAGAGGCTATCTGAATTAAAAAGATTTGATATGGCAGTAATGTTTATGTCGGGCTCAGAGAAAAAAAGTAAGTAATTTGGTAGTGTCTTTTTAAACTTCATTCGTGATACTGTAGAATCTAGCAAAAAATACGTAAAATTTAGTGCTATTCTTGTTGTTTATTCCATGTAATAATCAGTTAAGATTAGTTGTCTAGCTTTTTGATTGCTTTAGAAGTTAATATGATTGTAATTTTTCTTAATCTTTTGATTCCTTATTAATTGTTAAGACTTGAAAACTACAGCTAAATCCTTTTGTTTTTATCAGTAATACTACTGCATTTTAGTCTGATAAACTAAGCTTCTCTAGCATTTCAGTTTGTAGCTGGTAATGTTACAAATCTATGAATTTGTATGAAATCTTATATCTGAGATGCAAGGTGTCCAAATTACAGTTTCCACAATTTACAACCATTTCTTGGCAATCCTGACTTTACAATTGGCAAAAAGAATGCAAACGTCTCTAAACCACTCAGCCTGGTCATCTGTCCTTTTCTTGAGGCATCACTTAAATTAGTTTGCAATTCAGGTTGACGTTGACTTGGGTTCATGGTTTATAACATTAGGGTTTGTCGCAAACATTTTCTTTATTTAAAACACCAGAGAGACTATATAACAGTGAGACACTTAAAAGCAAAACATTCCTCTGCGACCAGATAATGTTGAACTTGCTATCTACAGCTGAGTTTCCCTAATAACCATTATACTTTGAAAATTTTGATATGTGAATCTCCTTAAAATAAAATTACTTGTTTAACATACTGGAGTGCAAGTAAATTCCTCTTATGAATCGCATTCACGCCTTTAACCTGATGTAAGCTTTGTCTGCCATCTGGCATTAACTTTTATCTTCTGCATTTAATGGCATAATGCCGAGATAGTAAACAAAATAAAAGTTGTCTGTTTATGTTGTCAGGATTATATACCTGTTTAAGGAAATGTGAGGCGGCTCATGGGCATCAAAACAAAGTGAGAGCTTCCCTTTGCTGCTTTTTTTCATCCTCTCAGTAGTTCTAAAAATTTACTTGCATTTCAGCTATATAATCCAACCCTTACTCTCACCGAGGGAAGACTTGGACTAATTTACCTTAAGAGTGTGGGTAACAAAAATAACAGTTTATGTTGGGATTTTCTTTTACAGTTACACAGGTATTGTTCAATCATGTGAACCACATGGGATTGAAAGATACTTCTGTTGAAGAATTGGAGAAGAAATACGGCATTTTCTCCTAGTGAGGTGACTGACGTAAATTTCTGTTTCCGTACTTCTTTCATGTGGAAATCAGCTGAAGAAGCCTGTAAGGACTGGAATTTTGTTTCTTTTGTATAAGTAATGAAACTCTTAAACTTGGTTTAGCCAAAATGCAAGTGCCTGAAGAGATAATTATCTACTTCTGCAGGTACATTTGCTTTCCAGCACCTGAAACAATACAGATGTACATTGTGTTCAGTGGAATCTGTTTGCCTAAAAAACAGTTGGGCAGATTGGCATTCAGGATTGGGACTGTAGATAGAGATCTTTATTAAAAGGAAAAAAAAATTATTTATAAACATGTCTTTGGTAAGAATCAAATGGTGTATATTACAAATGTGCGTGTTTTTTATTTTAGAAAATAAACTGAATGTTGAATTAAAGATACTAAATTTTTAAGGATTTTTTTTTTTTATTAAGGTGCCTAAGTCATTCTTCTCTAAGGATACACCACATCAGAACATGTAATGTGCAAAGCAAACCTGAGGTATGATGGCCAAAAAATTCCAGAATTCTTTTACTTGAGTTTACCCAAAATCTGAGTTTTAGCATTGACAGCTGAGGTACTCCTGTGAACCTCAACTGTAATTGCAGAATAGAAGGAAGCCAAATACTGTAGAATGAAACTAAAAGTATAGGGGAAAATCACTTTTTGTTTTCTTCGGAGAGTACTTTTAAAATATTCTGATAAAACTTATTTTTTGGGTCAGTTGTTCCTAACCAGGTAAAGCCCTCAAGAAGCCTCAGGAAGGTGAGCAGAATACCTTTCCAGTATGAAGAAGACAAAGGATGAAATCACCTGAAATTTTTAGATGAGACAGGAAATAGCAGTAGGCATAATAAACTATTCATACTGTTCGCGTGACCAGAAGAAGGAAATAACAGCACTTGTGAAGTACACTGTAAGACTTAACTGTAGTATCCAAGTAGCAGCATCTAAAAATTTGCCTGTGTCTCTAGGCTTGACTGTTATCTCTCTCATCCTGCTCATACTAATATTCTGTCATCTTGCTTTCATCCTGATTCAGCCCTTGTGCTTTACCGATGCTTCTCTGACTGTGGAAGCCTTCTGACATTAGTGCTTTTGTTTTGGTAGTTGTGCTCTTTTTCAGAGGAATGATTAAGCAGCTATAGCATTCAAAAAGACTTCAAACTTCCAATATGGATTAATAGGAAAAGGTATGAATGTTATCTTCTATGTAGTCAGTATTAGAAAACTAATTTTAAAACATTTGCAGCAGTGTAATATCCTAGTTCAGCTATAATCTGGTTAAAAAAAAAAAGTAACTGAGCTACATCCTTGGGCTGAGTAGCAACTGGCATGAATGGAGCACTAGATCCCTAAGGTAGCTTCCAATTAGAAACTGGAACCGAGCACTAGTAGAATAGTCAGCATTATTGGGGAAATGGAAGAGCCTTTATGTGACACTGCTTGCAGCTTACCTACAATATGAACTGTTATTACTAGGTGTGTCCCAAGTTACTTCATAACTGGCTATTTCTTCCCCTTGTTGTAAAGCTCTTCTGATAATGTATCAGGGATACTGCTGTAACTAACAGAAGTGGGGGGGAGTAGTTACTGAAGTAATTTTATACACCTTTGTAGATACATCGTACCTTCTTACGAACTGCTATGAGTTGTTGTTTAGTGTGGAACAGAAATGTATGCCTGACTAGGTGATACTAATCAAGCATTTGGTGCATTCTCAGAAGCTGCTTCTTGAAGGCTGTTGGATGAAAACATCTGATTGTAACATGGATCCTTGACAATAAAAGCAAGATGATAGCAGAAGGATTTGACACCTGTAGGCCAAGAGTCACCTACAACTCCATCCAGGCTGCTGTGCTTTTAATGAGAATAGGCTGGTCCTAATCTTGCTTTTACAGAGATTTCTGTTCAGGATTTGTATGTGGTAAGGAAGGCTGTTTGAAAGGAATCTGTTCAAGCATGTAGCATGTGGTGAGGTAGGTGGGTAGATCCGATTCATGTTGCTACTGAACTTAGGCCACCAAGATTTATCTTGCAAGCAGTATGCTACTGTAGCCTTTTGCTTGTATTTCTAAAGGCAACATCTGATAGTGACTTGCTAAGTCCCTGAGGTTACTTTTCAGTGCATGGAAAACAATGCAAGATGGAGAGCAGAAGTCAGGCAGGCAGGCAGAGAACTGCAAGCTTCACTTGCTCCAGGAGATGGCAGTGTTCTTCCCTTCTAAATTGTTAAAGCTTGCCAGAACTCCGAATTGATGAGTTTAATGAAACATGGAGAAGATTCGTAGATCTGAAGTAAGTCAAGAATTCTTTCTGGGACGAGAAGGGGATTTTTTTTTTTCTTTTTTTAAATCCAACACTCTCTCAGTCATTATATTCCTATTGTGTCAGGGGAAAAAATTCTGAGGTAAATAGTGTGGGGCAATTAAACAGTATGGAATACTTTGTAGCCTTTTGCTATGTTATGGCATTCAAGGTGTCAAAAATCTGAGGTCATGTTTGCTGCAGTGACTGATTCAGACTTGAGTTTTGAATGATTCCTTTACTTACCAATATTAAATGTTATATTTTTCTAGACAACTCCTTAACTTGTCAAGATCATTTTTTAATTTGAATATTGTCCTCCAGTAGATCTGGGAGACACTCAAACTCCATGTTGTCTATTGATTTCATCATCCAGATTGTTAGAATATCAATGGAACTGATCCTAGAACATAATTCTGGAGAATATCCTTACAGCTTTCTGTTTTGACAGTGGACTGTGACTTTATTTTTTTTCCTTTCTGATAACTCTAGCTAGCTCTGCATTCACACAGTAATAATTTAATCTGAGTTGTGTTTGTCTTATGAGAATGTCCTGTGATAGTCAGATGTCAAGATAAAGATACTTCATCTACTGCTTTTTCATTACACTACTGTGGAAGAAAGGATTTTAATGTGACTTATTGTTGGCTGACTTGTGTCAGTTACTGTGGAAAGCATAAACAAGTGTAGTTTGAGTACTTGTTCCAAAATATTTTTTAGAATTAAAAATTAATGGTCTTGACTCTGGTCAAGAAGTTTTTGCTGCTTCTCCCTGTCTTTCTGTTTAAAAATAGGCATTTCAGCTTGCCAATTCTCAAATATAATTAATATTACTACTGTTTTTGAGGCTACTTTTTAACATATCATTAATATAAGATTAACATACCAGTTTTTGACATACCTTATAGAGAAGTCTTTGGTGCCCTGAGAACCTGTGAACATCGAACTTCAAGAAACCTACATTCTAACCCATTCTTTTCTTTTACTAGGCAGAGATCTTCCTTTGTCAATGATGTGACTACAGTTGCTTGCATTTGCCATCACTGGGGAATACTGCAGTGAAAACTGCTGTTGAATAGTTCATTTCTAATGTCATCAGCTGTCAGTTGTTTTTCTTCCACCTTGCATAACTAACACTTCCCTTGTTGTTTTTCTTTTAATGCAGGTGCATTTTAATGCAGTCTCTTCTTACTCTTGTCAACTGCTGCTTATTTTGTTTTCCTCTTTCGGTTCTGATATGGTCCCAGTGTTCTCTTGTTGGTCCTACTTAATAATTCTTAAATAACCTGTCCTCGTTTCCATTACTTGCATGCTTTTCTCTTCTGAGATCGTTGAAGAGCTCTTTGTTGGTCAGGTTGGTCCCTTTTTATACTTCCTATCCTTTTTTCCGTTGGCATAATTTTAGCTCATTGTCTTGATACCATTTGTTTGGGAACTGCCAGGTCTGTACCCTTTTCTGCCCTTAGATTTTCCTCCCATGAAACTTTACTGGGCAGTGTTAGAACAGAGGAAGAAGTAGAGAGAAGAGAGTAGAGAGAAGCGCATGAAGCTTTGAAAGTTGTGTTTAGGTGCTGTGATGTCTTGGCAGCTTGAGATTGCTCTACTGTCAGTATTAGAAACTAAGAATTTGGGGCATTAAGTATACATCCTCTCTTCTCTCCTTCGCCTATGTCCCATCTGATAGTAACTGTAAGCCAAGGAGACTATACCAGTCTTCTGCAACTAGGGTTCTTTTTTTTTTCTTTCAGTAAATTAGTGCTTTTCTAGGGATAGCAAGAAGGGCTTTAATAAAACCAGAGGGATGTAACATTTGTTGACTCTCACTTCTCCCCAGATAAGATTCACCTTGTAGCTTTTCTTTTGTAGCAGCTGTCAGTCACACTCTATTTTTCTTTCTTGGATCTTACAGAGCCAATGATGTTCTGAACTGCATTGTATCACTGCTGCCTTTGCATGATGCTTTAGTAACTTCCTTAAGGTGCATTTCCAAGGGTTGTGTTATTCAGAGGATATAATAACCATCCAAAAACCTTTATTGATTGTCCTTGAGAGAGCAGGAAACTAGCCTAACCTCTCAGGAACACGTCCTAAGTTTGAATCTAGTCTTCATTTAATATTAGCAGGTACAAGTCTGCCAAAGAACCCGGAACTGCATTAGTGATTAATCTGACCTTATCTGCTTTGGTTAGGCTTAGGGAAAATAAAACTTTTGGAATAAAAGGCAAAATTGTATTTTTCACTGTTGTCACATCTCTTAAGTATGCAGTTCAGCCCGATTGCAGCAGTGAAGTTGTGTGGGTTTTATGCATCTGTCTGTTCCTTTTTCTTTGTACTATTTCACATGAACCATTTGTATCAGATCTTTCTCGTTACATCTGTCACCATGTGCCGACTCCCTCTCTCTGAATTTCAGTCTTCCTTTTCACTGTGCCCTCTCTGTTTTCCATCATGTTCCAAACATTGTATTCTCCACTGCCTTCCCCCTCCTGCCATTAGCTGCAAGCAGCTCAGCGTCTAAAAGTGTCATTTGAATGCTCCTTTTAGTTTTCTAAAAATTTCTGCTCAAGGCTCTTTGTTTCTGAAAGCTCCTTCAAACAGCTCTGCTTCTTCAGGCTCCATTTTGTAGGAATATTCCACTCTAATATCTGGCTTTATAAACTGAAGTGAGTACAGCGTAGAAACCAAGGGAATTCCTTTTTTCTTTTAAATTTTTTCTCCTTGCTTCCTTTTCAAGTTGTTGTGGCATTCAGTTGTGGTTGGATACACTGGAGTCTTCTGCTTTCTTAATAGTTGCAGAAGTAGTGTTTGCTTTCAAGACTTCATCTTCAAACTTCAGACTTCCCAATCTCTCTTCCAACAGTTGTTCCATTAATAAAGTTGAAGGTGGCAGGGTAAAAGATAAATTTGATTCCTTGTTCCTTCATACCAAATAAGTCTACCTGGGTTTTAAAGCAAGAAATGTACAGTTAGCACAAATACGGATCACGTTAACCAACAACTGAGTATACAAAAGCCTTCCTTGTCCTGATGCCTTATGAGATAGGACAGATTAATGTTCTGTATAAACTATTAAAGTCCTGTTTTGTGGCTACATACTTGGGCAGGTCTGCCACAATGAGCTGAACAGCAGATCAGAGTCTAAGTGAGGAAACCCACAAAAAGACCCAAATAAACAAAAAACAAACAAACAAAACCCAGATTTTTTGCCTCTATGTGTATTAGAGGGATGACTGCTTGTAATTCAGGTTGCAAGGGCGTGTACTTGGAGGCAGCTTCCTCCCTAAAGAATTGGCAGACAGTATGAGTATTGCCAAAAAGCAGAGAAGGATTAAATGGTTGATTTGCCCAGCTGTGATTGTGATGGGAGAATAGTATCTGACTCCTTAAGTTGAAATCTGGTGTCTTTCTGGCTACACCAGGCTGAGTACTCAGCTTGACAAGTGGTGCTTGAACTTGGTTTGTAATGAATTGCTACCACTTTTGGAAAAATCGGGAACAGTTTGCTGTCTTCAGAAAAGTGTACTCCAGAGTCTTTGTTGGGAAGTGGAAATGCTGCCAACTTTTTCTAAAATAGCCTGAAGTTCAGATTGTTGAAATAGGAAGTAATGAGCTACTGCTGTATGCCAAAGCCTGTGTTTGTAACACTGTGTAGCACGTGAGCTTTGAGGACTCCCAATTCTCACCTTGGTGTCAAGATTTCTTTGCATTTTGTGATTGGATTCTGGTGGTTGTGAAAATTAGCAAGGCTATGACAGGGTTACATCTTATTAAATGCATTATTTAAGTGACAATGTATGTGTTTTCAACAGATGGGTAAAAACATTTTAGGGAATATTTTCCGTACAATCTGTAACAAAGAAAGGACATGAAATAAATACTTAAGAATTTGCCAGATCTCTGAGATTTTCTTCTGCTTCATGTTTCATTCTTCTGTGGACAAGCTTGTCTGATTGATTGGTAAAGCTGGCATCTCTCACCCAAAAATCTGCAAGCATTAATTGAGTTTAAGGAGAACATCATTTTTGTTTAAATTTTTATCATCCCTAGACTTCAAAATTAAAGCAAGAGAGAGAAGTAGATTCAGCCCTTGCACTGGGTTGCAACTGTCAAGCTTTGGCTTGCTCTGACCTTGAGAGAGCCCTTGTCCTGCATCCCGCTCCCAGTAGCACTTGAAATACTGCTGCGAGTGGCTCGATGCTGCCTGAAAATGGTGCAGACCACAGCAAGTGGGGTCGTACGTGGCTGGAGCCTTTTTGAGGAGCTGAGGAGCAACCTCTACTTCATTTCTGTCTTAAATTTCGATGATGACATCTGGGTAAAACAAATGCTTTGCAGCTTGGTGAATTGTTTGCCTGCTTTGTTCAAACTGTGTGTTGCATACTTTGAAATACAGAGCCCTGGCAGTCCCTGGGGCTCTGCTTTCTGGTTGTCTTCCTGGCTTTCACAGAGCCGGGGGTGAGGCAGATGACCTGTGGGTCTTGCACAGGGACTTGTACCAGCATCTTGTGGTCACTGGCTTATGACGGCACAGAGTAAGTCCTTCCTCCAGGGGTCTGCAATCTAAACAGACAATGTGTAGCGTAGTCTTCCCACTGTTAAGAGATGTGGGACTGAATGCCTGTAGAGGCGGAGGAGAGACTTCCCTTTTTGCGGTAAACCCCTTTCTGTGGGTGGTCTGAACTGACTCGATGATTTTCCCTGGAGTGGGAAGGACTGAGCTGCTCAGCTGAGAGGGGCAAGAGATGGTACATGTTTCTGGGCTGCGATGGAGACAGGGCCATCAGCTGACACATCCCGTCATCTGGGACGCAGAAGAGGATGTGTTTTACTAGTGTGAGTTCCAGCTCATTCCCAGCGTAACGCAGGAACTCACTGACTGGGGAGTGAAGGAGACGTGAATTTCTGTTTCACAGGATTCAAAGTCAGCATATTTTTTAAGACTAAATATTTAAATCTCAGTATTCAGTGTTTTCACATTTCTCTGTACTTCAGTAAAATCTAAACATTAATGAACATTTTTAATGTTTGATTTGGAGAAGCTAGGAACTGAGCAAACCCCACTAGCCCTTTTTGAGCCCTTGGTCTGTTTTAGTAACTTCAGCTAGCTTTCCTCTCTCAGAATTACATTTTGTCCTTGTCTTTGTCCTTTCATGCTTTTGCCTGTCACATACCAGCTTTATGTGAAGCCAGCTGTACTAAGGACAGATTCCTGCGGTCAATGTTCCCATTATCAGATTTTGTCAGAAGAGCTCTGCTGGTTCAGAAGCAAAGAAGAAATTTGGCTTGATCAGGATACCCATGTGCTGCATATAAAACACCCAGAGACTCTTCGGCTGTATTCCTACCTGGTTTGGGCTGATGGAAGCAGGAAGCTACTGTACCACACCACCAGAGCTCCAGTCTTATTTTGTAAGGCATCTTTCTCTAACTGCAATAATGCCAAAGCAAAATAACATTATAGGGATGAGCTGCTGTGTTCAGGGTCTTGGCTGACTAGGGGTCTTGTTTGTTCCGGTTCAGCTACTTGTGGTAACAACATCCTAACAACATCTTCATCCTAAGATTCTCAGACTTCAGAGCTTGATGAAGGAAGTTTGTTTATCATCCCTAGTTGCCTAATACATAAAACAGTACTTATTCTAATCTTCATTCCCTTCTTCCCCTGCTGATTCCCTCTAGGCTGATACTTGCCATCCTTCAGCCTGCCTGTGTTCTCTGTTATTGCCAGTTCTGGGCTGAATACAGCCCATGCGTTTTTCAGAGCAAGAGGGACATTTTCAGTGGGTCAAATTAAAAATAGACCAAAGCACCATTTTAGGTGCCTCAATGTATTTGGCCTACCTGTGTACAGGATTCCCCCAGGTACAGTACTGCATACTGACAAATTTCAAAACTTAACAAGATGGCTATTTCCAAACTGATGAGCATCTGTTAGGAGGTTGCCAAAGACACAAGTGACAATTAGATGCCTAGATGCCTCTGAATCTCAGGAAAAAACAGCTGCATTATCCACCCTATGGGAGCAGTGCTAGGTCCAGCTTTATTACAGACCACAGGGACACTTGGACTAATCAGTGCTTGGGAAAAGAAGGGAAGCCAGGCAATGAAGTGAGTGACAAGACCAAGGCCCTCCATCATCATCTTCCATTATTACAACCAATTGCCCCATGTTGAGAATTGCCCTGCTTTTCTGCATAGCCCCGTGCCTTAGGCAAGTTCCTTCCTAGAAATTAGTTGTCATCCTGTAAGTTCAAGGTTTGGATTTTTTTTGTTTGTTTTCACCTTTACTGATAAGTTATGCTGTGCTGTTTTATCCTTCTGCTTAGGCTTCTGCTCCTCTAACCTGCAGGTTCATGAAGGAGCAAAGCAGGTTTGATTAGTTTGAAAGTCATGTGGAAAATTGAAAAGACACCATCACAGAAGGTCTCTCTCTCAGAAGAAATTGGCTGTGTCACCCTGTGCACTATAAAACCTTTCTCAAAGAGCTAATTTGCAAGTGTTGATAGTTTGTTATTTTTCTTTTATTACTGAAAGCATTCTGGGTTTGCTACCCCAGTGTCTCAGGCCAAAAATTATTAGAGGAGCTTCCATATGTCATCTATGACTTGAGACATTAGAGAGAACTTGATTTCCCTCAGGAAATATTTTCAGATAATTCTGCCTGAAGATAGAGTGGTATGTGACTTCTTTGTGGGTTTTTTTCTAGATTCTTATAAATACTTTCTTCCCTGGAGAAAAGAGAATATTTCCAATAAATGCTGTCTTCCCCATAATTGCTCTCTTCTTTTTTAGACTGTCTCTTCTTCCACCTCCTGTATGCTGCCTTTCTGTGCTGAAACTCTGCAATGAGTCTCCTGTTTAGCCAAGCCAGCTCCTCTTACACCCACCCCTCTTCCAGAATATCAAGGTGGGCCCTGCCTGTCCTCGGAGGATGCTGTCCTTAAAAGCTTGCCAGCTCTTCTGAGCATCTTTCAGAGCTGCCCCATGGCATCCCACCTACCAAATCCCCGAACAAGCAGCAGCCTCCTCGCCTGGAGTCCCAGGTCTGTGCTGCAGTCCTTTCTCACTCCTCGCGGGGTCTTGGACCCCACTATTGAGCGGTCACTACAACCGTGGATACCACTGACTGCCATGTCCCCAACCAGCTCTTCCTTGTCAGTGAATAGCAGGTGCTGGGGAGCATCACCCTGCTTGGTCCACCCAATACCTCTATCAAGAAGTTCTCCCTGACACCTCTAGAAATCTTCCTCAACACTTGTGTCCTGCCGTGTTGCCCTTCCAGCAGATGAAAGGAGGTGAAAGTGCCCCAAAGCACAAGGGTCTGTGATACGAAGGCTTGAGCTGTCTAAAGAAGCCTTCATGTTTGCCCTCACCCTGATCAGGTGAGGTGGCATCCTCCCACGGTAACGCCACCCTCACTGGTTTCTCCTCTGATTGTGACCCATGAACCCGCGCCCAGCCCATCGCCTATCCCATGGAAATGCTCTGCATCTCTGAGCTGCTGCTTTGCCCGGAGGGCATCTCCTCTCCTCTTCTTCGTTGCCTGTCTTACCTGCAGAGCCGGTACCCACCTGTGCAGGCAGTCCCAGCAGCTCTCCAGTCCTCCAGCGATGGACTGCTCATCCCTCCGGGTTGTTTCGCAGGCTGTGCACACGCGTGCATGTGCGTGCTAGATGGGGGATGCCTCCTTTCACCCTCTTCCTGATGTCTCTTGTTCTCATCACCCTACACACTTTATTAACCGTGTCAAATTTGACCCTGAGCTTGGTTTTAAAAAAAATAGAAAATTAGACTCCTTTTACAGACCTCAAGTATTTGTTTAGCTGCAAACCCGAATTTAAGTCTTTCTCCAGGTTAAGTTCCTCACCTAGGTCTATAGATGCTGGCACCCAGAAAGATAAATATGATCAAAATGTTTCCAAAATGAGGACTGGGGGGGGGGGGCAGGTGGTCTGTCAAGATGACCTGAGGCTTCTGTCATGTCACTGTACCTGTACCCCTCACTCATGTGCTGTCATTGCTGCCTAAAGCAAATCCTTAGCATGTGAAATTGCAAGGTGATGGTGGAGCTGGAGTCCCCTCGTACACAGGAGGTGGAGCATCCGAGGCTTTCAGAGATAATTAGGAAGACTGTTTCCCAAGTGTAAAAGATGAGATTCTCTTCATTAGCAGGAAAAGGTAAAAATGTTTTGTGCTGATGGGGGAGGCAGCTCTAAGTCTGCGGGAGAGTCGGGGCAGAGGGAGGTGTGCTGAACCTCTCAGTGGGGCAGGAGATTCTCGCAGGAGCCAGGTGAAAACTGAGAATTAGGAGGGAAAAACCTCAGAGCAATTTTGGGGCTCATGTTATAGCTAAAAGTGCTACTCACTGAAGATCGTATTTGACAAAATTTGCATGAAATATCCATTTCTCTTCCTAATTATAGAGCTGGCATAATGATTCAGGAATATCCACAGACTATTTATGAAGTGAATTTTGTGAAGCGAAAGCTATGAACTGTATTTGATTTGTTTAATTATTTGACAACCTTTGAGTCTGACCCAGCTTGGGAGCAAAGAAATGCTGGCAGGGAAAGAGAGCGCAAGGCCTTTATCTTTACTGGATTATTTCTGCTAGGAAAGAAAACCTTTGGCTCATCAATTATTTCAGTCCCAGCCTGATGTTTGTTTCCTATCAGCCAGTCCTGGATCATCTGAATTGTCATACAGGATCATGGTTGCTTTTTCCTCTTCTACCTAATGCTAAAAGTGAGAATCTCGATTTCCCTTCTTACCCGACAGCCTACTGACAAGACGTTTTTTGACAGGAAATTTTGGAACTGCACAGAATTGCTGTAAAATCCAGTATCGGGGGAAAATGATCACCCCTGACAGCTACGGCACAAACTGGAAATGCGTCTTCCAGGCTAACAAGTCTTGCGACATCGCTGTTGCTATTAAAAGGGTAGCACAAGACGATTAGGCATGCAGGGAGGGTGTGAACGCCCAGCATAAACAGATAGAAAGAGACAGTAGTGACCAACGCGTGGTTCATGGGCAGCTTTTCTTCCCTGAAATGCCTCGCTGGCACTATTCAAAGTCAAAGGAACTAAAAAAAGGTTAGAAGAGAGCCACAGCCTCCTGCTGCCACAGGAAGAGCAAAGTTTGCCACAACTCCTTGCTGTTTCCGCCCTGATTTATCCCCGAATTGTTGAGGTGCTGCAATAGCTGATGCAGAAATTTCTTCTGATTACTGATTCATTCTCTTACACGTATTTAGCCATCAAGAGGGCAACCTGTCTCTTCTGCTCTTCTGCAGCACAGTTCCTGCTTTTAAGCTTTTCGTAATACAGTTGTGCAAAAAAAAAATCTAACAGTGGATTGCAGCCACAGGGAGGAAAGTAAAGTGAGACTAGTGGTCCTTGTTCAGCTGGTTGTTAAAAATGTCACGATAGCATCAATGACAGCCCTACACACAGTTACTCTATTCTCCCTATTGAAGTACTCTGCTGTTTCCTGGCTGTTCAGCACCAGAGAGGGACCCGACTGACAGACAGACAGACATACCTCTGGGTGTGTGTGCTGGTTCAGCCGGACTACACGCCACATAGTACTTGCTTTATGTTAGACAGACTGGGAATGAAAAATCACTGTAAAACCTACAGTATCAATATATTTTTTATTAATTCTTTGAGTGCTTTGCTCTTATAGACCTACGTTGTTCTTCTTCCAGTTCATTTAAGTTGTTCTTACTCCCCTAATTTTCCTTCCTACTTTTCTTTTATTCATAAGTGCTAATTAACTGTGCCTACGAGCCGTAACACTTTCCTAATGAACAAGCCATGAGCTTTATGAAAGTACCTCAAAAGACACAGAGAGACCCGCTTCCAGCTGAGCCAAACCCAGCACATCTCCTCGTGTCGGCCAGATGGGGCGAGAGCGGCTCCATTTAACAGCCTTTTGGAGAGCTGCCGATGCTGTGCGGTTAAAAGCAAGCCTGCAAGAAGCAAGAGCATCGGTGCTCAGCTGTGACAGCGGGTGAGAGCGTGCCAGGAGGAGAGGTGTTTCCCGGGAGCCTGCTGAAGCCGCGCCGGCTCCGACTTGCGACATCGTCCTCCGACCTTGCCTGAAAATACACCGCGTTCGAGAAAAAACCAAAACGTCTGAGGACAGAGTGAAAGGAAAATGTTGCAGGGAAGAGAGCCAGCTCAGCAGGAAGATGCGGAGTTAGTGTAATTGGAGGTGCATGGGAGTGCCTTGGATTGAAGGAGGCTTTAAACGGAGAGGAAGGATTTGTCCTTTCTGGGTAAAGGCAAAATGGGAGAAATGGGTTGATTCACTGCCTCCACACTAACAGCAAATGAGATGGGTCTGTATTTCCATCCCTTCCTTTGCAGGCAGAGTAAAAACCAAAAGAGGTCTTCAGAGCTTTTACATTCTGCAACATGATAGCCAAAAAATGGCACTGGGAAGAAATCATTTGTTTCCTTATTTTTTATGCATTTTTGATGAAAGGCCCCATGTTGGATTGTCTTTACAGTGTTAGCATAAATACAAGTAATGGGAAAGAGAGAATAGAAATGGACTTCCATTTGGAGAAATTAAAATCTTTTAATATAATAACAAATTAAATTCTTGTTATGAACCATTGTGTAACAGAGAAAAAAAGAAGGGGTGTTTGATTTGCAGAAGTTCCTGCTTATCATTCATGGCAAATGAAGCAAATGCAGTTTTATTGCAGGAAGGAACAATCTTCAACTGGCTTGAACTATTACGCACTCCATTTAGCCCAGAGGCTAAATGAGACATGCAGCAAGAATGAACGTTATGTAAAATAGGCATAGGTTGAGGGAAAGCTGCAAGAATGAAGCTGCATGGGGCTGAAAAATGCTTTTCCCAAATTTCTCCGTTTCTTCCACCTTGCTCATAGAACAGGGCCTGGAAGAATCCCAGAAACAGCGTCTCTCAGGCTGAGCTCGCTTTTCTGTATGGAGAGCAGCAGCAGCAGCAGTGCCATGCAGCAGCAAGGAGGGAAAGGGAGAGCTGGGGGGGTATAAAGGAGCACCAGGACCCCCTCTTCGGCTGTCAGACCAGGGTCTGACTCTTTGTACCCCCCACTTGTTGAAAGCGCAGCAGTTCTTCCTGTGGAAAGGCTAGTTTGCAAAACACAAAGAATGAATGAAAATCACTGCTTTCAGGCATAGAGCTGTATGTCACACATTCCCCTCACCAGCTGAGAATATCCGATAGTGTATGCAACACATACTTCCCTTCTGTGGTTTCAAAATCATTTTTCCTCAGTTAAATCCACTTTGTGAAAACATGACAAATATGAATCTTTCATGATTCTTCAGTGCTTTTTTGGACTTCACACTATAGCTTTGTTCACGACACGAAGAAAAACAAGGTTAGAGCAACACTGATTTTTCCTCTTAATGCTCTTTTATCTGTGAACATAAATGGAAGAAAAGCAAAGCAATAAATAGTTTTACAGAATAGCTTCCACCAAAGGGGTCTTCATGCCAAAGAATAAAAGAAAGATGAGGTTAAGTGTGCGTGGTCACACCAAAATGTACCCTGTGACTTTCTGTTCGATTGGTAGGCTGTGCTGCAAAAGCCAGCATTAAACCTGATTTAGAAAAGAAACACACAGGGAGGAATATCTAGTCAGAATAACCCTACTGCCAGCCTCATGATTACATTTGTAGCCTGTAATTTTTTTCTAAATCATCTTTGAGAACAAGAAATATACAAAAAGTATTATTTAAAAAAAAAAGGGGGGGGGGGGGCACCCACAGAAAAACTGACAGAACAAAACCAGCAGCAAAAATAATAAAAGTAAATCAGGCTGAGCACAGTGCAATGTGCCCAAAAGCCCAGGTTTTGAAAGTAAATTAGGATAAAAACAAAGTCTGGCTTTTTTCTTTTCAAACTGTTCTACACTCAGCCTTCTTGACTTGTACAGCTTGCACTTGTGAGCACAACTATTGCTATTTTACATTCTTATTTAAGAGGGCTTTTTATCATAAGCCATTAAAATTCCAATATTCCTGCTGGAGTCTCTCAAGTCATTTAATAATTCTGTGGTTTAATTATTGAAATTATTACAATCTATATTCAGTAAGTGCAGCAGCATGTTGGTGATTTGAAGGGTGCGATATACAGGTATTCTCAGCGGTAGAGGAAACATAAAGAGTCATCAGTCATGTTGGCTCTTCCACATAAAACAATGATGGGGAGAGAGGCTTTTTGGAGGTCTAACAACCCAAAGAGGATTTGGGACCCAAATTACCGTATCACATCCTCTTCTTCTCTTGCCCCCATGAGGTAAAAGTTCTTCAGCACATCAATTTCTGCCACTGAATTTTCACAATCATCTTAAGTTCCTCAGTGAGTACGTGCAGACCACCAACACCTGGGCAGGATAGAGTTGCACAACACTTACCTGATGCTGAAACCAGTTTGCTATATTTCTTTATCTCCCCTAGTTTAACCATACCTCAAGGGAAAACTTGATGCCCCTACGCAGTCCCTAAGATCACAGTGGATGAGCATCGAAATGGGAAATCCTGGTTCAAGTTCCTTTCTCCATCCTTATAGCAGAAGCCAATGCCCCAGAACATCCTGGGACAGTGGGTCCTAAATCCTTCTGAAAATTCCACTTTGCGTGATCTAATCAGAGGTCAAGCTTTACAATAAAATTCCTGATTTATATTAAAATAGGAATTGAAATGCCCCAAACGTCCTCTTCAGTATTTGGTAAAAGGAACTTCTCTTACTCACATTTTCACATGCAGAGGGCAGCACCTTCAATAAGCAATACTGAGCCACCTTTCTCCTCCTGCCGCCTGAAGATTACTGTACAGTCTGGTGGGGTTCAGCAGAAAGTGTAAACTTGGGCGAATGGAAGACCTGAGCTCAGCTTTATACAATTCCAGGTATGTTTGCCCTGACTACTGGCTTATTTACTATGTCAAACAGAAGATGTCCTACCCTGACATCTTTCTAGAATGAGAAAGAACTGCTATAAAGGTGTTTTAAAGGCAGTGAGAATTAACAGGAAACTAATAATTGTGTAAATCCCAGGCAGAGACAGGAATCTCAACCAAGCGAAGTGTTAGGCTGTGCTGTCTTCAAGGAAGTGGAGATTAAGATGTGCCTCTTTCTATACTTTTTAATAATTGCTTGAGAAGTTTCTCTTCTCTTGCTGCCCCGACAGGACACAGACTGGTATATACTCAGCTAATAGACAACACAGAAAATACTGACTGCATGGGGAAATTGTGCATTACAGTTAAGATTTACAAGATGGGACTACCAGGCACCTCAAGGACTTGTAGGGCATGGATCATCGGCTATTTTGAAAAGATGTGGAAGAACATGGCAGAGTACAAAGATACAAAACTTGATCTCTCTCCAGCTGCTAAGAGCAAATTTCATAACTAGTTCGTAACTGCATAAATACTGGATTGATTGCTACAGCAGCAGTTTCCAGCATGTGGGCCACATATGCTAAAACTGAGGCTGCTGATGGAAAACAAAACATGATGTTATCTGCATAACGTCTCCTTGCCCAATATTAGCTGTACCTGCAGCAGTCGATCTCGGTGTGCATGCTGGCTTTCTGGCTTGGGTGTGTATCACCCTCTCTTATCTCCTGTCTCACTCCTTCTTCCTCCTGTGGAAATAAAACCCAGATTCAGGGGGAAAGGAACATACAGCATCTTCCAGGCAGATCTCCAATGGATGGTCAAATCCCCAAATACCAGGCTGTGGTGGTCTTCTGCTGGAGAGCCTGTTAAAATAAATGATTTTCTTAGGGAAATCACTGAGGTTTCCACTTGTGTTGTAGCACAAAGTCCCAGTGTAGATTCCCACATCTCTCTCTGATAACAGAGAAGGAAGAGGGTTGATGGAAAACCAGCAACGTGCTGGGAACAAAAGTATGTGTTGCCCAATGTGTTTTTAGGCGCAGTAGGAATCCATGCACAGACATAAATTATCAGAGAGAGAAAGTGCCTCGGTATCAAAGCCATGTTCAATCTGTGGGCGAGCCTCAATGCCAGCTCAAATATAGCACAGCGAGCAGATGTCTTTACTACAGTAGGCATACTTAGACCTCCCTGGATTCACAGCAACAGCATAGAATTACAGCCTCTTTCATTCAAAAATTATAGCAAAAAATCTATGTTGCCACTCACCTTTTATATAAGCATGGGATGCTACAACACTCACCCACAGTGAGCGATCTGCAGTAAAGACAGAAAGGAACAGGAGAAATTAAAGGAGGAAGGAAGGAAGCAATTTCCATCCTTCCTCTTGAAACCAGGCTTCCTTCTGCGGAAGGATGCAAAAGTCCTTGTAGCCAAACTCGGGAGGTGTAGGTGGATGGGGAGGCTACAAGATGGATGAATAACTGGATGGGCCTTCAGGTTTCAAAAGTAGTGGTAAATCACTTGAAGTTTACCGAGTGGCTAGTAATGACTGGTGTTCCTCAGTGGCTGATACTGGGGCCAGTTCTATTCAGTGTCTTCCCCTGGACGATGTGGAGGAATGCACAATCTACAAGATTGTCCTGGTTTCAGCTGGGATGTAGTTAACTGTCTTCCTAGTAGCTGGTACAGTGCTATGTTTTGAGTTCAGTACGTGAAGAATGTTGATAACACTGATGTTTTCAGTTGTTGCTCAGTAGTGTTTAGACTAGAGTCAAGGATTTTTCAGCTTCTCATGCCCAGCCAGGGCACCTGACCCAAACTGGCCAACGGTGTATTCCATACCATGTGATGTCCCATCTAGTTTAGGAACTGGGAAGTGGGGGGGGCAGGGATTCGCCGCTCGGGGACTGGCTGGGTGTCGGTCGGCGGGTGGTGAGCAATTGCCCTGCACATCATTTGTACATTCCAGTCCTTTTATTACTACTGTTGTCATTTTATTAGTGTTATCATTATCATTATTAGTTTCTTCTTTTCTGTTCTATTAAATCGTTCTTATCTCAACCCATGAGTTTTACTTCTTTTCCTGATTTTCTCCCCCATCCCACTGGGTGGGGGGGAGTGAGTGAGCGGCTGCGTGGTGCTTAGTTTCTGGCTGGGGTTAAACCACGACAAAGATAGTGAATGGCAAGAGATGGGGATAGCAGCTGGCACACCGAAGGGCAAAGATGCTGTTTGAGGAGACCTCAACAAGCTGGAAGAATGGACTGGCAGGAACCTCATGATGTTCAGCAATGACAAATGTAAAGCCCCTGGAATGGAATAAGCCTATGCAACAGCACAGACTCTGCACTGGCTGGATAGAAAGCACTTTACAGAAACAGACCTGTGAATTGTTGTCCTGATGGACAAATTGAACCTTGAATTAGCAGTGTGCCTTGAAGTGAAGGCGGCCAGCCACGTAAGGTATGAGCAAGAGTGCAGCCAGCAGGTCGAGGGAATGACTCTTCATCTCCATGTAGCAGCTCTGGGCTGCAGCTGTGGGTTCATTTGTGGGCTGTAAAGTACAAAAGACATCAACAAACCGGAGCAAGTTCAACAGAAAGCCCCCAGGCTGGTTGGGGCTGGAGCACTTGACCTGTGAGGAGAGGCTGAGGGACCTGGGCTGGTTCAGCCTGGAGGAGAGGTGGCTTCGGGGACACCTGACTGCTGCCTTCCACGGCCTAAAAGGTAGTTGTAGAAAAGGTAGAGCCATACTCTTCCCATAGCTGCATAAAGCCTCTTCACTAACAGAGTAAGAGGCAATGGACACCAGTTGTAACAAGAGAAATTTCAACTGCATGTCTTGAAAAACATGTCCACAATGAAGGTGGTTAAACACCAAAGCCAGTTGCCCAGAGAGGTTGTGAAAGCTCCATCCCAAAAAATACTCAAAAGCTGACCAGTCATGGCCTCAAGCAACCTGACCTAGCTTAAAAGCTGGCTTGGCCTCGAGGCCTTCAGAGATCCCTTAAAACCTGTTTTTTTGCTATGATTTTGTGATCCATAGAACCCAAGAGAGAAAATAGGCAACAGAAAACCTGAATTCTTAATGTAATGCTCAAAACTTTCCCTGAGGGAGGCAGTTTCTGGGTGGAGAGGGTCCGTGCCTGAACTTCATGAGTTTAACACCAGCCCTACATATTCAGAGATAAATCGTCTTCCCAGCCTTTGAGTGATAGTCTCCTGCCCATAAAAATCTCACAACTGTGGATGTTGTTTCTGCAAATAGCTATTGCGAAAACCTTTGGGTATGTATGAGGGTGGCTGACAGTTTTCCACACCTTATCAGGTATTGATGTTAAAATGCTCGCTCCCTTTTTACTGGAGAGATCTTCACAGCCCATTTCACAATGTTTGTTTCTTTAAGCTATGAACTACAAACTTCATGTCAAGCTTCTGGAAGTTACTGCTCCACACCTACCCTTCTGGCTTTGAAACCACTCCCCAGAGTCACAGAAAATTGGTAGGTAAAGGAATTAATAAATACATAGCAACAACAATTACTATGAATACAAAACAAGGCAGCAGGAGAAGTTAACTATCATGTTTAATCCCTCCGAGCTCCCTTCCTCTCATAGACATTGTAGGATAAGCTGTTTAAAACTAGTGGTTGACATCAAGTTCTGTTGAAAATATTATATAAAACCTTACTGAGTATGGCTACTGCGGATGCATTGGGGTTTTTTTTCGCTTTGCTGCTATTCAGTGGAATACAGGATGGACAACCTTAATGGAAAACTTAATTTCAAATAAAACCCATTGGTGATTTAATATGAGAAGTTACTATTACTGATTAAGAACAGGACACTAACATAAATTCTTTATTGGGATGTTGTCATTAAAAACAACTCTTCTTCCTATTTTAAAGCTGAATTACTGGAAAACAATATTGAGGTATGAAATGTTCCTGTTTTATTATGATTCTGAAGGTACAGAATTAGATTTTTCTGACAGATTTACTGTTTTTAATTAATCAAAAGTGCAGACTAAAGTCATGATTATAAGAAAATCTTAAATTCACATTAATATTTTAATAGAGGCATCCGAAGCAGTCATTTTGCCCAGAAGAACAGGTCAAGTCTCTGAATATTTGATTTCAAAAGCTAAGTAGAACTGAAAATATTGACTTAAACATAAAGTGTTAAGTATATCAACCAGGTACCGCCTTGAAGAAATGGACTGATGTGGGACAGCAGCAAAACAAAAGAAGCAATTTTTATCTTCTTATTAGACTTCTAGCAACAAATATATGGAATTCTGAGTGCCTGATGTCAGGCCTCTCAGATAATTTCTTTTTGTAATGTAAATGAAAATCAGTGATTAATGTAGCATTTCCTGAATGGATACCAAAACTACTTCATCTTTTTGATTAATCTCTTAGGCACACACTGCAGTTTGCATTAAAAAGAAAATCAGATATGAATTCACTGAGCCAAGAATACAGCCCTCTCCCAGTTAAAATGCACGGTCTGTGTGCATCCGTTGCCTGTATCACACTGTGAGGAGAGGAGAATGGTTCCGAGCTGCACTGGCAGCAAAAGCCCCAGCCTCTTTCTCCCCTTGCCCATCTTTACTTGTCCCACCTCTAAAAATGAATATACAGTTGTGGGTGAAATTCAGTCTGTCAACAGAATATGAAAAATAATCAAGAGGACTTCCACTTACTGCTGCAGGAATTGGTTTCCCAGTTTTTATTTGCGTGTCTTAAGCAATATAAATTCAAGCTTAGTTTTACCAATTTTTTTTTATAGTGTAGGGGGAATTTGAGGACCCTTCTAAAGAAGCCAATCACCAGGTACAGGAGCGCTGCACAGCCCAAAAGTACTACCTTCACCCCTGAAGCAATGTAAGTACGGCCCTGCCGACTTTATCTCGGCAAGACTTGAGCGTTGGCTCAAGTATCTCTGTGTGGTGCACCATGACATAGCCATGCCCATCACCGCACCTGACTGGAGCTGGGTTGTCACGGCTTCTTCCCAAGGTTGCACCTCACTCCAGACACCTGAAGCCACTGGGGCTCCAGCCGTGTGGCTCAGGACCACTGGTTTTTTTCCCGTGAGATATCCCATAGAGAACAAACTAGGTTTCTCTCTCCTGGCCCTGTATCGAGACCGCTAATTGTATTCAGACAAAGCAGATCACAGGAAGGCATCTGGATGTGATCTGGAGATGGCAGGAGAAGGAGAACTGCCTGCTCTTTGGTCGTGGTTTCTAAATTCCAGTTCATCACTAAAAGGGGCAGTATCTCGGTTCTAGCCGGATTTGGGCTTAACTTCCAGACATTAGTTTTTGTTCTGGTACATTAATGAGCTCTTCAGTACCTCTGATTTTCTTCTCCCCAAAATGCTCATTGGTCATGTTTAAACTGTCTTGGCAAGTCTGATGAGCTTGACAGACTTCTATAGTGCCTCCCAGTACGACCTCTCTTCCACCACAACCTTTTGATATTTAACATATAGATTTAATTATCAGGGAACATAGAATCATTTAAGATCATTGAGTCCAACCGTAAACGATAGATGAGAATATAAGATGAGAATTAAAGTAAGGTGTAAAGTTTAAAGCATCTTTGATTGCATTCAGTCGTAAAAGCCTCAGCATTAGTGTGAATCTTATCTTTTAAATGCCTCTCTCTGTCCAGGCAACGCACACATCAGTGTAACGCTCCATGGATGTGGATGTGTCGAGCGGGGCCGGTGCTGTCTGCAGTATTTCTGAATAGAAGCCCCTGGGTGTAGGAGATGGTCCAAGAAGGAGCAGCTGTGCTTAGTCAAGACCTCGGTTTGGAGAGCTCTTGACAAGTGGAAGCGTAAGTTGCTACAGATAATCCATTATCATCTTCGACTTGTTTGGCTTCTTGCTGTATCTTCCCTGGGAGCGCTGCAAAAGCCAAAGTTGTGTTTACAGAGCTCCGTTCCTCCTTAGCAATGTCCTTATCCTTTTGGAAACTAACTAGTGAGGCACAAAAACAGCACGCTGCAGGCACATTTCTGGTAACCCTAACTTTGCCTATCCATAAAGCAAGCGGTATAACAAGTGGCAGTTTTGCCTTCAACCTCTCTTTTTGAAATTAGTACTGCAAAGGCACACACATTCTGTATCAATTAAACAACATATGGATGCCAGGAACCGACCCAGAAAAAAGACAGCACTTACTGGGATCTGTGCTAGCATCAGAAAAACCTACAGCCTATTTCTAATCAGGGTTTACTGTGCGGTGCCCGGAAAAGAATGGATGGGACAGACAGGGTTGGTAGGGAGCTTCGTGAACCACAGAGAAGACCAAGAAGAGTTTTCCCTTCTGAACCCCTGTTCTCCATTTGAAGGTTTGAGCTCATCACCCTGAGCCTCTTTCAGACCCAGATGCCTACAGCAGTTTTCCCACGTGACATGCCAAAGGCAAACACGCGGTCTTTTGATGGCTGGAGCAGCTTAACAAGGGGTAGAGAAGAAGTTCATATCTTTCCTTTAGCCTGGGAGACAGGGTTTGAAAGTCATATCTCATACTTCCCAGGTCAATGTCCTAGTTGTTGTCTAACTGTTCTCTCTTCCTTTCATTTAATAAAGCTTCAATTAGCCTGTTTGAAATGGGATGCAGTTAAAAAAAAGAGACTAGGAGCCTCTTTCTCTGCCCTTTTTGTCAGGGTGGCTCCTAGTTTAGTGATCAGATGAGATACAGAGACTGAATTTCCTCAGAGAAAAGAGGGAGTAGTCTAGAGATGTCCTGTGCTGGGTGACTCCTCTCATTACAGAGCTATTGAATAAAAAAAAGGTAAGGTGCATTTTTGCATAGTTCTCAACCTGGTTGGAGCATTTCTCCAGTCAGATATTCCACTACATCCTGACCAGACGTAGACGCTGAATGCATTTGCTGAAGTCTTCACAAGAGCAAATTTCTCACTAAGACGTCGCCATATGGTTAGTGCTGTAACATAGTAATGACCAAAAAAATCTCACTAAAGGAAAATCATTCATGAGAGTATTTTCAAAAAACATCCTCATGCTATCCTCAATTACTTTAGGTCCGATGTTTGTGAGAAAGGCTGAGGACCCTCTGCTTTCTGGCAGAACAGCTCTGCTTAATTAAGATAACATAATTTGGAACAGCAGACACAGATCAAGCAATAAATGGTATAAAAATAAACCAGATCACAAAACAAGAGAACAGGCTCATATTTGTCACCAAATCTGGTTCTTACCTCTTTTGCTTCACCAATGACGTGTAGTTTACCCATTTTAAGTGTTTTTGCTTTGCTGTTATATGTGATGATATCTAGATCACTTCATGAGCAATTTTCACATTGCACAGCGGAATAAACAGCTCCCAAAACATATGAGAGAGACACCTCCTCTGTATAATATTTTCATGGCAAAATTAATTCTTGCAAACATAGTGAAGGGAACCTTACAGAAATCATTCTGAAATAGTGTGCTGTGAAAACTGAAACCTTGTTATATAATTCCTTAAACTATCAGCAAGGTTTTAAAAAAATCAGTATGTTTTCTAGATGGAGAATCTGCAACATTGGCCAAAAACACCTGAGCAATGCCATAGCCTTTTCTTTGACTTTTTAAAAGTTATTTTCATCCCCCTTATTGCAATTCCTTTAACCTATTATTGAAGGAGTAAATGTCATTCCTGAGTTATTCCCTATACCTCAGAATTTTTAATGGGAACAGAGGGAACAGGTTTGCTCTCAAGTAATGTATAGCTGTGCCAACACAAATTATATTTGGATATCACTCCCGTAAAGTGTGAGAAATGAGACCAGAAAACTTTATATGTGAAACCAAACTTCTTCCAGTCAGATCACCAGACCTGTCAAACCACTACACTCTTGGTTCAAATGACTGCAGACAACATTTGTGATACCTTTGTGACTATCAGTAATGATAGGATGGAGAACTTATTTCTAAAGGCCTTCAGATAGTGATGGGAGGCTTGAATCTGTCCAGAAGCTATTAGACCGAGTTGTCTTGCAGTGGAAGCATTTCATCATACACGAAGCAGCTCCTGAACGTCTTCAGCCTACAGCATGGCATGTTCATACAGCCCAGAAGAAGCTTTGATTTAGTTTTGGGGCTGACAGGAGTTACACATACGGTTCACTCGCTACCACAGAGGGGGTGGCATGCCCGTGAGAGGGGGTGGTGGGTAAACAGGCACGGTACGCAGCCGTCTCATTATAACCTGCTTGTGTGTGTGCAAATCGCCACCCACAGCCGCGTAGTGAAGGGAAAACGAAGGAGAAAAATTGCATTTTTAGAGCGAGATCCTTAGTTATTTCCCATCTGGTAGGGCATGCCTAGCACATGCAAGACCTGATGGCAGCAGAGGAGGAGGAGGAGGAAGCCCCTCCATCACTCCCGTGCAACTTGCTGGTTGCTCTTAGAGTGACTTAAATCAGCATGAGGGCTGGATTACAGCTATTCTGGTATGTCATGACACAAACTCACTGAAAAAAGCCACCGAGAGCCATTATTTAATAGAGGGATTGATCTAATGGGAGACTTTTTGCCTAGAATCGTGATTATTCATTCTTGTACTCCCACTATGTGTGTCAGCTCTGCAAGATGTGTCTTCATTCAAAATCCCGGCCCTGTCCAGCCAGAGATATGCTCATCTCTTCTGCTGTGATTTATTTTTACTGCTTTGTGTCAATATTAAACAAGCGCCTTAACACTTCTGGAGCAAGTGAAGATGTGATAAAGAGAATAACAGTTTTTCCCTAATAAGCTGTCATTACCTAAATAACTGTAAATGTTGTGCTGTTGCTTTCATACAATTTAAGATACCGCAATATAGACATTATTTTGCTATGTGCTTTTTAAATCTTCCTCTAGCTTTTATAAGGGCATCTGTCAGGTTACAGTTTACAAATGTTATTTACTGTGAAGAAAGCCAATTCATTACACTTCACTGAAATCTTTAAATTAATGGAGTCACTTTTCTGAAACTTTGCTAGTTTACAAGTTATTTGTCTTTATTCAGGAAGCCTGTGGATACCCAGGTAATTTTATTTTTTAAGCCTTCAAACTCTGAAAACGAGTCATTTCATACACCTTCTTCTGTCTCATGTAAGTTCTATTAGCTTCTTAAGAGAATCATCCTGATAAGAATATCTCATTATAACACCCAGAATGCATTTCCTACATTTGTTTATGCGGATGTTGGGGGAATTAAATTTTTAACGTATGAATATATGTCTAGTCTAAACATGACTCAGAAATGGCACACATTTACATAGCCACAAGGTACATAAAGCATTTCCTTTTTGACACAAGAAATATGCCTGAGAAAAGAACTTACAGACCCCCAAATTAGATGGCTACACTACTGTTTTGAAAGAGTAAGTGAAGTTAGCCAGCAATGAAACATTACCCTTGTGCTGACAGCCACAAGTCAGTACAAAACTAACCTCATTTCCCTTTTTTTTTTTTTTTAAGAAAAGAGACAAGGCTAAGCTCTCTCTTTTGCTCTGTGGACCCTTAGAAATAGCAGCTGTTATATGAGCTGGCTTCACGGTAATACTTCTGTTGTTAGAGCTCCCATTAGGGACTTCTAGCACTCAAAGGGAAAGCGACCTCCCTTCCACCTACCTGCCTGCGTGTCCGGGGAGGGTAATCCAGTACAGCATTTCCAAAGTTGTTTTGTTTTCCTTTACAGATTTTGCTTTGTCCTTTGAGAACTGGATACCCCTCCAGGTGAAAATGAAACAAATTCATTTTGCTGTGCCTGAGGGGTGATGAAGTATAGGAAAAGTCTGTGTATGCTGAGTAGGATTTGGAAGCCTGAACGGGAGCTGGGCAGAGCCTCTCGGTTTAAAACTCCAGGCACATCCCAGAATGAAAGTCAGAGCTACGTTACTAAAGAATATCGGCTGGAGACGGTTCTCTGCAATGCAGCCAGACGGTACTGGAACTTGACAGCTAAATTCCCTGCCTCTCCCCAGCAGCCCGGCTATGCACGGGTTGCCATTGCCAGTTTTATTGGGTGCTCTCTCGGGACAATACAAGTTATCACGTCTGCACCAAAACCACTGCTATTTTACTAAAGTAGATTTATAGATGTAGTCCTACAGACCCAAGCTGCAGGACAGGCCCTAAGCTCTTCTCATCCTATGGTAAATCCCAGTGCCGTAAAAGAACATAACATTTTACTGGGAAATGTAGTAGGTGAGAGGATGGGTAAATGTCAGGTAACCAGGGTGGTTGTCAGACCTTTTTCTTTTCTTGTCTTTTAATTTCTCTCAACTAGAATTCTAATCTCTTGGCAAAAAATCACCTATCCTTCCTAAAATGCATAGGAATTACTCAGCAGAAGAAGGATGGGGCGTGTCTGGAAAAGTTATTTCTGGCTTTGAACCATTAGGATTTGGAGATGGCAGGCTTATTCAAAAGCTTAGTTTTTTCTTCTTTTTTTTTTATTTTATTTATTTCCTATCTCAGTACATAATTCCAGTTGCTAGCAAAACCTTCATCAATGATATTGCACCAAAAAAAGAAGACTGACTTTCAATTTCTATTTCTTTTGTGGCTTACAAACAATGTGTTTCCTTTAAAGGAAGCTTATTTTCACTTGAGTTTCTCAAATTACATAAATTGCTTTCTTATAAAGGAAACCACAGTACTATTGATCATGAAAGGCGATTATTTGTGTGAAGATCTGTATAAGCTCAGAGGTTACATTTTGAGATGTCCAAGTTACGACCATTGTTGGGAGTCTGCTGTAAGCAATTTGGGTAAGTGCAGAAAATGTTTCTGCACGCTTACAGGAGAGGTGATGCTGCGTGGCATTCTGAAGGGATGCTGCTAGGAGGGCGACGCACGTGAGAATTAGCTATTCTGAAAAGTGTTGCGGATTATGAACTGGCAATATGCACCAGAGAAACAGCTTGCTTAGTACAAATACAGTCTACATCAAAATTTCATAGAAATGAGTTGAGTTCTATTAATGCATAGAAAAAAAGTGATTATTTTTTTTAAGTTAAAACATTTTATTCAATATTTTTAATGCTGCATTTAAAAACCCTGTTTAATTGAATCTAGTTAGATACAACTATGAAAAATTCAAAGGTTATTTCAATTATCCCACCATGGACAATTCATTTTCAACCTGATCATTATTTTCCAGAGGGCAGGGAGAAGAGAGAAGCTGTTTTATAAGAATAAGAGAAGAAATCTCTTTATGTTAAAGGATTTTTTTTTCTGTTTTGCCACTGATTAAAAAAAAAAAATTTTCACAATACAAGCACTGATAATGAGACTAAGTCCGTCACCCATAGTCACGCTGTTTTCCAGATTAATGAAGGAGAGTAACATCTGGTCTTTAATCAAGACATACCTTGTTTTGCTCCTGCAAATCTGTATTGATTTTTGCTCTGATGTGTGACAAAAATGATTACAAATCACACCCTGGGATGTATTCCTAATATCACTTATTTTAAAGTCAGTGTAGACAAACCTTTAATTTTTATTTATGTATGTATTTAGTATATCCATGTATTTACTTATTTAAATCATATAGTTATTATCAGAGTGTCTTAAAAAGGAAAGAATTAGGATCTTCTGATCATGAATGGAAGCTGCAAAATAAACCAAGAGTGTATCAGTAAATAAATTAGTATCTGGATAAACTTCTTGATTAAATGAATCTTGCTAAAAGCACCAGATGTGAAAAAGACAAAAGACTAATTGTCAGCATCAGTGATGCTAAGTGAATGTTTGACTTAGTGATTATAATGAACCGCTGCTGTTAGTGGGAGTTTTGTGAAAATTGTTTGTTCTTGAATTATTCTTCCATGGTGAAAATGCAGTTTTGGTGGCATTTTTTATATGCAATTATTTTGTCTTTTGATATACAGCTTATTTGCTCCAGGAAAATGTCTCTTATTGTAAGTTGGGGGGTTTGTAGTATGCAAGTCATTTTTCTATAAACAATATTGATTAGACTAATATTGGTGGGGTTTAATTTTAAAGCGCTACACAATGTCTAATTTGTCTCCATTAGTCATAATTTTTGATCCATGAACTTTCTTCTAATTGCCACTGAATGTCGTTTGCAACCTCATAGGGATTTATAAATAATAAGTCTGAAACATCAGAAGCTCTTCAGCTAGTAGAAGTTGTGAAATGTTCAAAGCATAGCAGAGATTCACAAAATGGCATATGACTAAATACTCGTAACAAAAAAAACCCCCTAATAATAGCTAGCTGAGCTGTGTGAATATAATCAACAATATCCCATTGCTAACAATATTTAGTTCAAAAGACCTTCCAAATACATATCTTTGGCACGTCATGCATTTTAATTCTTGTAATTGGAACAGAAAAGAAAATATAAATAACTATCAACCGACTTACTGGACGTGGCTGTCTTTTTCTCGAAGGTACTAAAAAAAATTAAAATTAAAAGCCATGAATATTTTCAATGTTTAGAAAACAGCATTAGTTTGGTTGCAGATTTTGGCTTGTCATCTGTGTCGGTGCTGTGCAAATACCTAGGAGTACTCCTGAAGAGAAAAAGAGGGGAAGGTAGCTCTTTTAGTGGCTCTGCGCTTCTGATATCCATTTTATCACATCTTAGTATGTGCGGATTTTTGTTCTCCGTCAACCTCATACTGCCAGGTGTCTCCTGGGTGAGGACGAGCTGCATGATCAGCAGGAGACTATAAACTCCCTACAGACCCAGTCAGAGCAGGAGCAGACTCATACCTCACACTTTGGCCTGGAGTATTTTTACACCTGAATCACAGCCACAAGAGGTTCGAGTTCTCCAACCTAAATTATCCCGTTACTGACTGTCATAGCTTAACTCCTCCTTATGGACCTCTGGGGTGAGAAGGAGGTTTGACCCAAGCATTTGTAGGGACAGTCAATGAAAAGGGCTGAATCATGATAAAGAAGAGGCGAGGATTAATGGCGAAAACCTGAAGCAACCTATTCTTCCAAAAATGTTTATCTCCTCTTCCTCTACATCCTTCCTAGTGGTCAGCGAGCTTTGATGGACTTATCTCAAGGTTTCCCTTTGCACCTCTGCAACCCTCTCCTGGGTCGCTTTGCTCAGACTCAAAGGAGCCTGAAGGAGCCAGCTAAAGAGCTGTGGGCAAAAAGACTCTGCAAGCAAGAAATGCACAGATTTATAGTGTAAAGCAATTGTTGGCTATCACTCCCAGATGCTACAAGTCTAAGCTTTAGCGTGCTCGCCGCCCTGAAAAGACACCTGAAGAGGTTTTGCTGGTTAGAAGGTGACAGTCGGAAAGGAAAGAGCTGGCCCCTGCCCCTGGATTGAAACCTCCATGCTGACGAGTTGTCATCTGCTGGTTCCACCTTTCTCCCTTTAGGCTTTTATTCCTTTCTATGTTGACATTTTTCCTTTTCAATCTGTCAGCTGCCAACAAACACCATCTCCCCCATCTCTCTCTGCAATTTTACCCTTCATATTTTGCATCGTTCTCACTACAGACCTTCCTGTGGCTTTGCAGAGCTGAGTTACTTGCTCAGAAGTCTGGGACAATTTTATACAATAAGAACACGTCAGAAATAGGCCTGAGCCACTGGAAGACCGACAGCTGTCACAGGCGATCACAGAGCAAGGGGGTTATGTTTCTTTTTCAGTGTGTCCAGCTCATAGAGGATTCAGCAGCTCTTCCTCTGCTGAACAAGATAACTTGCTTTATTAGCAAGTGTCCTGCAGGAAGATTACATCCGTGCTCTGTTTTTGTTTCTGAGTGTAACTGAGAATAAGTATTTATCAATAAAATTCATGGCACAGTTTGGCCCTAACTGTATAGCAGATATCTGGATAGATGCGCTTCTGCTATCACCCTGACCCTAGAATTTGGGAAACCGGTTGTCTCACAGTTGTACTCCGCTCTTGGCTGGTTCCCCATTTTCCAGTTCCCGATATATTTCCAGACAGTGCCCCAGTCTTTTTGTTCCAAACTGACACCGTGACCCTCCTGTGACAGCTTTTACAGAAGCTTCCCTGCAAATACATTAAAATACATGTTGAAACCTCTAGGGGAGGCAAAAATGACCCTGGAGAAAGAGTGACTGCTTGTTTTATAACCGTACAGGTGCTTGGGGTGACATACCTCTTTTCTCATTCGGAGTCTAATCACAGCGCTTTGTGTCCGTCCGGGAAGACTGCTCGTGGTGCATTCAAAATGCCATTTGCCCACCTACTCAGCGTGTAAGTTTACTGTGTGCTGTGCATGGGATTACAAAATAAATGGGTATTAAATTAGCGTTTTAAAGATGCTGGGATCTCTAACAGGCACAGAAAGCAAAGGAATTCCTCGCTGCCTTTGCACGTGGTGTCACGTATGTGTCGAACAGAAACACTCTGGCGGGCGTGTGATGGGGGTCGCCAAAATGTTCTTTCCTCTTTGTCCAACTGAATGTGCTGAGGTAATT
The DNA here is from genome assembly GCF_000737465.1 of Haliaeetus leucocephalus. Taxonomy (NCBI): domain Eukaryota; kingdom Metazoa; phylum Chordata; class Aves; order Accipitriformes; family Accipitridae; genus Haliaeetus; species Haliaeetus leucocephalus. Next base: position 7,591,810 of record NW_010972842.1, on the reverse strand, counting down.
TCCTCAAAAGTATTTTTAAGGAGAATTTGTTCATTGTTATGTGGAAATGTAAAAGCTGCAACATTATGCAAGAATGTTGCTTTAATATCCATGGTATTCATCGCTCACAAAGGGGTCCGGTGAAGACTTTACTGAAGTGAATAGAAAGATTCTCATTGCCTTCAAGCCCTAAGCATCAATATTACTAAGCTAATGACTACTTTGAGGCAACGACTACCAATGACAACTGGAGGATTTCTGAAGCTGATGTTTGTTCTGGGCAGAAATCAATTACTTGTATGTCAATTATGGTAAATAAAAAATACTGAGTTCAGAAAATTGAGATCTTGTTAGTCTGACGTGGCCAACACAACTGGAACATTTGATTCGAGGAAGTAATACACAATAAAAGAAACTACCCTCTATGAATCAATTGTTATTATGTGTACTGTTTCTCCAATACTAATCAATTGTTAAGAAAAGAAATGGAAAACATTATGCTTTTTACAAAGTGACACTTTCATCAGTATTCAAGCAGAGACTTTCTGGAAATAATTAGTTATTTCTAGGTGGGTCTGAATCAAAGCCTAACACTGAATATTGCCAAAGTTTGGTTGAAGACATTGTGAATATTTTATCCTCTGGGAACAATCATGTCTGTCTTTGCATTTTGGTGCTGTCTTCTCTGTCTTCAAATTAGTTTAATTAGCTCCTGCAAACTGAAGATAAAACGGCTTGCAAAGCTGTCTCATCAAGAAGAACTTTGGTCAATTTAGGTCATTAAGACCCTATCAAACTCTCGCATTACTGCTGTTCTCAGAGGAAAGGATTCCCCGCCCCCCCCCCCCCCCCCCCCCACCCTCACAAAAAAA
>NW_010972842.1:7572312-7590949 GCF_000737465.1 Haliaeetus leucocephalus | reverse complement strand
CCCCCCCAGCAAAACCTTACAGAGAATAAACAGTCTAGATATTAAGGGGGCAGGAGGAATTGTTTCAAATTTAACTTAAAGATAAATAGACAAGGCTGTAAATTGAGGAAAGGAGTCCACATGAACTGGAATATAACAACATCAGCATACCGCTCATCATCATTATCACTAATTTACTGAAAGCATGTATGTGCAAATCAAAGAATATTAAATTAATTGCAGAAAAGCTTTGGATACAACTGCTGGTGTTTCTTCATCTGGAGCCTGAAGTGAGGTTCCTAGGCTCCCTGAGCTATCACATAGACAAAATCAGGGGCCTAAGAAGGGATGTCAACATATTCTTTACAAAGCATTTGAAGAGCCCTATCTAGTTTGCATGTGAGACTTTTCAGGATATTTTTGATGTTAGCTTGATCCTTCTCTGCAGACTATTTTTATTCCAGATTGTGCAGGATCTGGAATAAAAATCTTTAGTCAGATCTTTAGTCAGACTGTTATTTCACAGGACCTAGACATGGAGAAATAACAGCCAGACAAATATAGGGTAATTTAGACCTAGAAGTTGCAGAGCTGCCATGGTAGGGTGCTGTAGCTGAGTAGTTAAACTGCATTACATAGCGTGTGCCATGCATGAAAAACTAGGACTAGTAAAAGTGAGTCTTAAATAGACTAGACAGCTAACTTTCAGATGGCTAAACTTCAGGTAGCTGGATACCAACTCCAAAATTACAATCCTAACTTAGATACAAGATCCAAAGTTACAGTCCTCAGTGTCAGCGTGTACCTAAAGGCACTGGGAATCAACCCTTGCACCCAAAAGTTCCCTCAGCATCTCGAGGCTGTGGCTGCTCCCACCGAGCAGGTGAGGCACCCAGCTGCCATCCAACTTTACCCGTCACCTGAAACTGATGCCCAGGAAAGGTCTAGGGCAGTGCACAAGGGTAAGTGCCAGGCACCATACCTCAGGTTACAGGGCCTTTGCTTCAGAAACGCTGCGGTTCCACCAATAATCACAACAGAAATTACGGCACTTGGAAAGAAAAGTAGCTAGCCATGGAAAGCATACCATGGTTTCCCAGTCCACTTACTGCTGTGCAAGAGTGTTTTCTATGGGAAATAAATGTCAGGTTTGCCTTTGCCAGTTGAAGGCTGAAAAGCACTTGTCAGTGACAGAATATGCCCTGTATTATTTTATGCTCTCGGCATAATCAAAAAGTAGAAAGGGAAAGTTAATGCAGGATGTGTGTGCTGGCAGTTAGACGTATTGATGGGCGAGAGGACAGATGCAGATGTGGCCTCTTTCTAGAAGTCATCTATCCGGCAGTGCTACGTCAGTGAAGCATGAGGAGGTTTTAAAATTTGAAACCCTTATAGTGGAGAATGCTTGGACTTTACCACAGTGTTTCAGAACATGGCTTGCATTTCTTTTCACAAGCCAATACAACTGCTGTTTCACTGCAATTTCCCTTCCCTTGTCCACAGTGCAGCTGCATCCAACTCCTGCTTCAAAGGGATTTAGCCATCAGCCAATTCCTCTCATCCTTGGAGGGAATGGAGGAATGATCTTTGCACTGTTTGGGTTTAATTTCGGAGCAGAGGGGATCCTGCTGAACATGTCATGTCACTAAATCAGCGAGGCAACACATGTGAATCGTCTGAGGGGGATTTGCTCTGAGCCTTGTCAAAGCATGGGATTAGCCTTGCAGGCTTGTGGGACCCTCACTTTGAATTTTGGTTGTGTTTCATGTTCAGACGAAACATTGGAACAAAGGCAACTCATCTGAAAGAGCTGTTTTGATCTCAGATTACACCACCGGGCTCATCGGTTTTCCCTCACAACAAAAACCAGCCAAGTGCCGCTCAGTCGCAACCCTTGGTCAGGACGAGAGTTGTAGGCTGGTCCTGAATTTCAGTTTCTTTCTTCGTCAGCCTTCTCTTCTTCGTGCCCTCATCTCTTCTTTCATCTTGGCAAGAGGTGCATTTGCTCACTCCCTCTGGCTCCCACCGGTGCATGGGGTGGCCCACGCACCTCGTTGCCCACTGCAGGGCCCTCCTGTGCACCCCCCTGCCCACCCAGCCCCACTTCTCCACACCTTCTCCTCAGCCCACTGCCCCTGCGTGCCCCCCGGCCGCTCGTGCATGCCCCCCAAACCGTCAGTGTCACTTAGAGCCCATCCACTCCAAAACTGGGCTCCACAATCACCTCTCCATGTCTGTCCTCCAGTGGCTCCATTTTCTCACCCTGACATCCTGCCGGACACCAAGAGATGGGACATCTTGTCATCTGGGGAGGAGGGGAGAATGGTGGTGTGTGTGAAGAACCCCTCGGAGCCAGCGTCCCCTTGGACCTCAGGATGCGGGGTGGCACATGGAGACATTTCCTTCCTAGGCTGGTGGGCATGGGCACATCCCGCTCACCAGGGAAACCCTCGCTCATGACCTTTCTGAGGCAAAAGGTAAACCCTGGCACACAAGTGTAACCCAAGCGCTTCGGATCATCGTCACACCGCCAGCTCCTCCAGATCCTCTTGCTGAAGCTTTGGCTGCACGTGTGTCCTCACCTCTTCCTCTGTCTGAGGCCCAACCCACTCACTCCACCTTCTCATCCTGGCCCTGTCCGTGCTGTCCATACCCACCACCTGGAGGAGGAAACTCAATGTGTAGGGGTTCCTAAAGACTTCTTCTCCCTCACCAGTCACTCCTCCAAGCAGTACTGTGTTCCCAGCTCCACGGATGCCTCCTAGGACAAGTGGGTGCTCTCAGAACTGTTCTGCTGAGTGTCACTCACTAGCTCCTCTGCCACCCATGTCTGAGCCCCCAACCCTCACGCTCCTCTTTTGTCATTCATTATCACCCACCACCAGCTATCTGTCCTCCTTGTGTTTAATTTTTCCTTGTTCTCTCCCCCTCGTGCACAAGGCTCAGCATCACCTACAGGACTTAGGCAGCTCTTTGTCCACTAGTGTTCACCATGCTCCAAATTCCCCTTTACTTTTCCCACCGCTACAAACACACCTTTGATGGCATTTCTTCTTGTCGTCAACAGAAAAGGCTATGATAGTGCGTTCAGGAAAAATATGAGAAATAACTTAATCCCAGAGTGAAGTTCTGTAACTGCAATAATAGACACTTTCTCCCAAAACAAGGCAAAAGCCTCCACAAATAAACATTCAGGGAAGTACTTTGTGCATGCCTTTGGTTTGAACAACAACATACACCTCTGTGTTTTGGATGAAAATTTCATTTAATTTCATAAAGAAACGTAACTGGTTTTGATGAACACAACATTGCATAAATGGTGTTAAACATGGTGACTTTACTGAGGTTACTTTAATCTGTAGTTTCTTAATAAGTACAAAAAACCACTAAAGTCACATTATTATTTTAAAATGGAGGCTTCACACAGTTCAGATAAAAATTTATCATTCCCATGTCTGCTTTTCTTTCTTCTTCCTTTTTTTCAGTTTGATAGTCAAATATTTGAATTACTCACAAGGCAGAATATAAAATTTATAATATAATTTAGAAATCTCTTATGAAATAAAAGAATTACACATATTATTACTTTGTCTTTTAAAAAATGTTATCCCATATTTCTCATCTAGTGTGTTCTTATGTCTACAGTACCTTATAAACACTTCAAAGTTAAGATTAAGCTCTTGCTTCGTGCTTCAATAATACTTCACATCTGATACCACTAGAACAGTCTAAAGTGCTACACTTAAACAGCCGGGTCTCCTGGTTTCAGCTGGGATAGAGTTAATTTTTTTTCTAGTAGCTGGTACAGTGTTATGTCTTGGGTTCAGTATGTGAAGAATGTTGATAACTCACCGATGTTTTCAGTTGTTGCTGAGCAGTGTTTATACCAAGTCAAGGATTTTTCAGCTTCTCATGCCCAGCCAGCAAGAAGGCTGGAGGGGCACAGGGAGTTGGGAGGGGACACAGCCAGGACAGCTGACCCAAACTGGCCAAAGGGGTATCCTATACTATGAGACGTCATGCCCAGTATATAAACTGGAGGGAGTTGGCTGAGACAGGTGGATCACTGCTCAGGAACTAACTGGACATCGGTCAGTGAGTGGTGAGCAATTGCATTGTGCATCACTTGTTTTGTATTCTATTATTATTATTATTATTATTATTATTATTATTATTATTATTATTTTATTCCGTTTTGTCCTATTAAACCATTCTTATCTCAATCCATGAACTTTACTTTGTTTTTCCCTGATTCTCTCCCCCATCCCACTGGGGGGGGGGGGAGTGAGTGAGCAGCAGCCTGGTGCTCAGTTGCTGGTTGGGGCTAAACCATGACACTAAGATAGTAAGAAAGCAAACTGCAAGAATTTCTAATCTTTTGGCCCAACACTTTGTGTTACAATTTTCATTTTGATGCATTAGAATTACATTTGAATTGTGTCTTGTTCTTCATGAAAATCTCACCTGTTCTGAGTTCCAGCATTCATGCACATCTGCCAGCTCCCATTTTTGAACTTCCCCTCATGATATTTTGCACAATTAGGAGCTACAAAAATTTGACACAAAGCTTTAGTTTGAAGGTTGCTTTTAAGGAATTCTGAAAGTAGAGTTGCAAAAACATGAGTGTGGCTTGAATCCTAACACTGGCTTAATTTTTACTTTTTAATTTCATTTTTCATGAATTAAGCACAAGATGAGAATTTGACACAGATCATAGAGACCATTTACCAGCAGTTTGGAAACCTATAGGTTTGCAGATGGTCCTGTCCCACCTGTAAGCTTTTCTGTATTCCTGAAAGGTGCTCTATTAAAAATGACAGTCCATCCAGATGGGAGGTAGATGCCAAGAGCAGACTGCAGATCGCTGCAGTAAAAGAATATGACCTGAAGTATGAAAACACAAAATAATTGTCTATGCGAGAGAGTACCTGGATTTGTGAGTCTGAGGGGAGTTTGGAGAGAGCAGGGAAGAAAGGGAAGTATCTTAACGAGGAAAGGCCATCCAGAAGGCAGGTCTCTGGTAATGAGGATGGTGAGCGGAGCCGCCGCAGGCAGATGATGGTGTTTGTCAGGACGGGGTGGAAGCCCATCACAGATCCCACTCACACGGCAGCAGCGATGAACATAGATGCACCAAGTAGCTTTTTAAAAAGCCAGACACTAAAGCCCACGATCCCTAAGCTGATGAGCCAGACACTCTGAGGGGGAGAGGAAGGCAGACCTCAAGCAGGACAATTATTAGTTAATGTTGCTATTGTTTTATTACAAAAGGAAGTTCATGTGATGAAATTATATTGACAAGAACAGTTTAACCAAGGTTAAATTACATTCCTAATCTTACCTTTCTTCCGTTTTTCCAACAACCTTTTATTAAAATCAAACACTGAGAAGCTAATTTGTACATGATTCATGCAGCTCCTTTCTTCTTTGCCTCTGATTTTTGTTCCCACACAGACAGACAGAATACTGCTCATATTGATATAATCGGAAACACTGCCATTGATTTCGGTAGGACCAGCATCCAGCATAGCATAGGTGGGTTACTGAGTTTCCATGGGATATCCATTGTCACCATTCACTTCCAGTATCGTGCAGGCCTATTACAGGAGCACAAAGTACCGTATGACAACTATAGCATTAAAGATCAGTACACTGCAATCACATCCACATTGTCAGCCTTAGTGTAGAGCAGTGCTTAAAGGGAAAACTGCTCTGTTGCAGACAAATGCTTAAAGAATAGAAGTAGCTGGATGATTTTATTGTACAATAATGTATGCAATGTCTGATTTTCTATGTGAGACCATCAGGAATTATCTAAATCATCATGTTCACTCTAGTTAGGGCTTCATGTAGTTTAAATTCATGTAATTCTTCTTTGAAGCTACCATGTGAGTTCCATAAACGCACATGGCAACAATGCTTGGCTTTCAAAGCACTTTCATAAAACAGCTGTGCAGAGACCATTTCAAGCCACGGAAATGAATAGTTATTTTGACAACCAAGGCAGTGATGCTGAGATACTAAGGACTACTTTCCACATCATTAACCACAGCCTTTCCCCTTTGCTAGAGTAGCTGGTAAAAAAGGGCAGGCTACTTTTTGTCATGACAACTTCTCAACAGCTCATTTTGTGGGGTATTAATCACGAATGTCTTTTCACCTCTCAGAAAAATTATTTTTGTTTGCATAATGGGCCAGATATAACGTTCGCCAAGTTGGCATACTATGATAGACAACTGGATTACTGAAGTTTATTGAATTTAAGATTAGGTATTCTAACGTTCCAAAAACTTTGGCCAGTCCAAAATGCCAACCACCTTCTCAAACACAGCCTCAGTGTAACACTACCCAGCAGTCAGTGTAGACTCTGCAGCATACCTCTTCTTAATAGAAAAAGTCAGTTTAACAGTCCTCTTGGACTATTTACCTTCAGCGGGATCACTGAAATTACCATGAGAGCTCATGAGAGCTTTCCAAGCAGCTGAATTAAACCTGGAGTGCTTTATGAAGAATGACAATCAATCTCTGAATCTAAGGACTGAAGAGCAAAATTCCCTTCTTTGGCCCTGTCACAATAGAGGGAGGAATGTTGAATGTGAAGAGCTTTATATTCAGACATGTTTTGAAGCACTGACTGCACTCACAAATTGGCCTCGGCTGCACAAAATTAAAAGCAGGCATGAGAGTGAACCTCTATCTTCCAGTCATTTTCCATCTGTATTATTTCTTGTTTACTTGAATTGATTTTCAGCTCAAAAGATGCGTGCTGGGCTTAGGAAAACCCCAAGACAGCATAGGTGCTCCAGGATAAATCTGTGCATGCTTTGCCCCATTTGTACGTGACCTGAATAGAATGACCTGCTCCACGAACAGACACTTGGACCTACACTGGGACTCCAAGGGCAGTCCAGAGCTAAGACCAAATCCACAACTTGTACTTCTGTAATAAGGACGGAGCATGAGGAAAAAACATTTTGACAGCAGACTTTGGTGTGCTGTTCAAGTCCTTAGAGCTCTTTTTCTTTGGGGGAGGGGGCACACTTGTCTATGGAGCTCAGCACTCGATAGCAATAAAGACAGACAAGGAATGCAATAGGAACCAAAGGTCCGGTACGCAAGCTGCACAGCGTGCTCAGCAAAACAATTGTATCATGAAAGCACTGACATGAAACAAATGCTTTTTGCTGTATTTATTAATAGAAGAACTTCGTTGCCAGAAAGAGATCTCAGGGGATGATAAATAGGTTCTCTTCTTTTTTTATTGGGTATGGTAAAGTTAGTGTTGTAGGCTTAGAAGATGAACATAGGAGATCTGAATTCCATTAATTTCCTGGCTATTGTAATGGTACAAACAAATAGAATTTTCTACAGCAGGGAACCAACTTGACAGAAGAGTTGAATCAACTGGGATATGAGGGTACTGATTAATAAGATACTGCAAACACTCTTTATCCACACCCTGGGTGAGAAAGAAATGGCTAGAAAAGAACATTTGGTACCATTTGAAACATTAACTGTTAAAGGTTCCACAAAGTGCTGCTGTTCTTAAGGAGTATAAAATAAAGACTTACTGTTATAAGGAGTTTGGGATTTATTTCAGTGAATCATTTTACATCTGCAGAAATTCACAGTTTTCTCACAGGGAAGATTTTTTTTCTTTTTGACAAAGATTTGGAAATGGGTGAAATTTAACCTGACAATCTCGCAGTTCAGAATTTTCATTAAGAACTTTAGAATCACATGATGTAAGTCTGTAGGAGCATAAGTTAATTATGATAATTTTTTTTAATTATAGAAAAAATATTAATTCTCAAAGTGTTTGAAATGAAATATCTAAGTTACATTAAATTCTATTTCCCCAGAATTTTGAGATATAAAAAAATGTCAAAATTAATTTATGTACTTTTTGGAGAGGTCAAATAAATACAAATTATCAAAAATATACAGGATAGAAAAGTGTTTTCCACCCAGCTACACTCCTAGCAGTATTTCCCAGAGCTCCTAAATGTCAGATCTCAGCTCCAACATTAGCTTCTATTTAAAGACAAATCACTTATTTATAGTATTTTTAATGATGATAAGTACACACTAAGTGGAAACAAAACAAAAATACTGAAATGCTTTCTTACAGCAGTAGTATTTGGACATCCAGGACAGAAACCTCATCCAGCCATGTGCTGATCCTCTGAATTCTGAAGCACAAACTGCTGTTGTCTTCTGGTACAACCACTATGATACTGTCTGACTAAGCAACCCTTAGTGACAGCGTTATCATCTGAGGCAATGCCTCAAAGATGTGCTGTGTCCAATGTCCGTTCTTGGCCTGCTGGTAGAAAATGGTTGGTTGTGGTCTTTGCACGGATGACTGACTGCAGAAGTGTCAGGGCTGGTGACTTCACCTTGGAGTGGCGGCACAAAATTCAAGTTGTCAGAGTGCAACTGGATATATTTGAAAAAAAATCATTGAGATTGTTCTTCAGAATTCTTATGCAAGTCAAAACCCGTCAAGATTTAGGGAATCATCTAAATGTAAAAAAAACCCTAATGTTTTCAAACTGGAGTTGCAAGCCTCAACATGTTGTGAACAGTTTTGAGAGCTGTGAACCATCCCTCTGTCAATAAAAGATGAAGGGTGGGAATGCAAACATTTTCCTGTTCCCTGCCACCGTAATCCATTCACAGGCACAATGCTAGCAAGGTCATAGCTCCCTCAACCCAGTCACAAATCTGTCCTGCCTTTTTCTACGATATAACTAGACAAAGAATGGTCCGATTCCATCCATCTACTGCAAAGTAGGGTGAGAAGACTGAAGCAGTTGAGTCACAGAGAGAGGCACAAAATATTCCTTTCCTTTTGTTGACTACACGGGTTGGTAAAATATTTGAGGCAGATGGGAACCCTCCTGACTGGCAAGTTTTTAAACTGCTGTTCATAAGAACAGAAGGATAAACAGTTGCCTGATTATGTACAGTATACATTGCAAGGCTTCTTACTCAAAGGAAGTAGATTAATATCATGAAACATCTACCACTCAAATACAGATTATAATGCATACTGCATAGGCATTACTCATATCAGTGGTATGTCAATGAAATACAGAAACCTGAACAGAAGTGTTTATTCATTCAACTCCAGGAAAAAATAAACAACACCTTATTAGTAATTACAAAGAGATCACATGACAAAACAAAATTGCGTGCATCTTTTTCACTTAGATCTTAAGTGATAGAGGAGCACAGTCTCAGTATATATTGGGTATCTTTGAATACATTGTTTATCCAGACAAGCAATAATAAAGGATAATATGTTGTGATTTTTACACAGTAGCATGCCTGGATCAACATGGAATATATATTTCATTTGTCACTGGAGATTATAAAAATATCCTATACAGCTTTACATCAGAAAATAGTTTTTGGGCTACACATTTGGATTCAACAAAAACAATGTCTTTCTAATGGAATCGCATAAGGAGGTAAAATATCCCTTAGGGGTCTTGGTTTAATTACATAATTTTGATGCACTTTTAATGTACCTCAACTATAGTTTCATAAGTGCAAATCAATTTGTCCGTCTGGTTCTATAGCCATTGCTAGCACCAGTACCAATAACTAAATACTGGTTGCCTTCAGACACAGAAGGTAGCTGTGGCATAGAACAAGTTGGGCCATGAGCAACCAGAGAACGTTCTGAAAGGTCCTTCAGATTTTTGGCCTATATTCATTAATCAAGAGAGAAATGTCCAACCTTTCAGGATATGGGGGATGGTAGGATTTCCTTAACACAGTTGGTGTGGGACAAATCTTGCGGAAAAGGGCCAAATCTAGGAACGAAGCTTCATGTCTCCACAAAAGCATTTGATTAGGAACTGAAATTTCATGTCAGTGCAGCTGAAATAGCTCAGTTCTGGACAGAAAACTTTCTGCAGTGTGAAGAGTAGGAAAGCAGCTGCTTTGCAGGCTTGGTAGGTGTTACGGGTTTGTGTGGTGGGTTTTTTTGGTAGCAGGGTAGGGGCCGCAGGGGTGACTCCTGTGAGAAGCTGCTCGAAGGTTCCCAGGCTCAGAGCTGGACCCACCGCTGCCCCAGGCTGAGCCCCTCAGCGATGGTGGTCGTGCCTCACGGAGAAAATAATTAGGAAGGGGAACCTGCAGTGAGTAATGGGAGTGGAATGTGAGAAGAACCCCTCTGCAGATACCAAAGTCAGTGGAGGAGGAGGTGGAGGAGGGGATGCCACCACAGCCGGCGGGGAGACGGTGTAAGAGACTGTGTTGGACTGTGTTTGTCTCGACGCTGCTGCTGCACCGCCACCGTTTCCTGGCCTCAACAGCCTGTTGCCGTGGAGGAGTACGCTCTGCAGGAGATGAAATGTCCCCGAAGAAACCACCATATCCTCCCGAAGGTCGAATGACAGCGTCCTGGGCAGCGCCTACCAAGCTGCGCTCGCACGTGAGCCGGGTGGAGAGGAAATCGGGGTGAGGAAGACGTGCAGAGGCTGAAGACGCCGCAGGTCAGACCCCCTGCCAGCACGACCACCGTGAACACCTGGGCATGGAGGAACACGGGGCAGCACCGCTCGGAGCTGGGATTTTGACATCATCGCTCTGCTGGAGCTTGGAGATCGGAGCTTGGAGCTTACCCCATCACCTGTACCGAGACCAAGCCAACGGGACGTCGCTGGATTCGTGGTGGTGGTAACTAGTGTTGCTGCATCTCTTCCATTTCCTTGCTTAGGTCTGCCTTTTTTCTTTCTTCCCTCTGTTCTGTCGCTCTTATCAGTTGTTACGGGAAAAAAAAACTTACAAGGTTGTACGGCATCTGACCTCGTTTGCGTCTTAATCTCACTCTTGGGATCGTTTAAGAACCCTCCCCGATATTGGATCAGGACATTTTAAATTGGCGTCACAGACAGGATCCCTAGAGACGAGAGTGCTGCACTACCTTGCTGTGTTCAGTACAGCCCACTCAGGATAAAATAGCCCCCTTTGTGTTACGTTAAGGTGTGACCCCCTGAGAGTGAACAGGGGGAACCTGGATATCAAGGTGTAGCCCTCTCAAGACAAAAAACCCTTTGTATTAGGATAAAGGAAAAAGAATGGCCGACCAGAAGGCAGCCAATGCTTGTGATGATGTGTCCTCATGGGCTGAAGGAACAGATAAATTATATGATTTTTTGGAGGTGCACGGATGTCGCCCCTCACTCCAGGGACAAGAATGGGCAAAAAGCACTGGTTTCAACCACAGAGTGTGGTGGAGAGGATAAGGATATTGCAGAAGGAAGGTAATGTTAGAAGGGGGAAGGGAAAAGCTATAATTTGTGCAGTGTTGGGAGCGAGTCTGGCAGCTGCAGTGGAAGAGAGGAAGCAGAAGTTTTGTCAAGCTGATAGTGAAACAGACTCCCTGCAGATGGTCATACAGACCCTGCAGGAACAATTGAAAGAAAGTAAACAATTGCTAGAGGAGGAAAGGAACCAAAATGAAATATTAAAGAAGAAATGGAGGAACCAACTTTTGAGGGAGGTAGAGGTAGAAGTGAAGCATTCAGAGAAGGGGATATGGCAAAACTACCCCCAAGGAGATTTGCAGAAGGCAGAAGAAACCGTTGAAAGCCTCCCCCCTAAGTATCCACTGATTAAAACAGAGTACGTGTATAAGGACAATAGCGATGACCGTCCTCAGGTTATCACCGGAGTCCCATTTACAGCATCTGAATTCGCAAAGCTGAGAAAAGATTTTGCATGGACTGCAAAGGAATCAGAGACAGAGTATGTATGGAGAGTGTCTTTGTCAGGAGGGGATGGAATTTTGTTGTCAGAAAAAGAAGCAGAAGGATATTGGGGTCCGGGTGTGTTTCTAACTACCGGCGATCACCGAGCCCCATGGTCATTGACTCAGAGAGCTGCGTATTGGGCTGGAGGGCTGAACCCCTTGGAGAGGGGAGATCCCCTTGCCATAACAGGTACGGTGGATCAGTTAGTGGAAAGTGTGCAGAAAGCAGCCTGTCTCCAGATGATGTATGACTGGGAGCTCAAGCCCAACCTGGACTCTGTGATGATGATGCCTGTGGACCCAGAGAGGATGAATCCCCTGATATGGGGACTACCCGACTTCCTGAAACCCATTGGGATTCAACTAAAAGGGAAGATATACAACACCCCCAGCAGAGAAAGAATTACAGCCGCTCTGGAGGGGATAGTGACCCCTGACCATCAGTGGTCAGGGAGAAAAGTATGGACATGGGGAGAGGTAGCCCAGGAATTGATTAATTTTGGGAGAAAATATGGCCCCGTTGGTGAATTGTCCCAAAGAACCAAAACCAGAGTTGTACAGGCTGCAGAGCAAGCTAGTGGGCAGCAATCATCCGTAAGAAAGGGCCAAGGCTTGCAGTCGCTCCGATGTCAGAATTTTGGAAGAAAGAGGCCCCTAACTCGACAGGGACCGTGGCAGCTAGGGCTTCAGAAAGGCATTCCCCGGGACTTGATGGATGGACTCCCGACAAAAACATTAGAACAACTTGTGCGGGAATGGTCAGGGCAAAGGACCACTTCCAGACCAGCCCCTAATGCTGCACCTTTGCTAGACCTTGAGGAGGAGCTGACTGGGGAACAGAAGGTGGTGGGAAACTAAACCCTCCGCCCCCCGAAGGTGAGGGGGGAGGCGGAGGATGGATGTTTGTAAGACAACTCACCTGCAATACCAAAGGGGATTTACTGATTACTGTTGCTGTAGGACCAAGGAAAAGACCGGTAACCTTTTTAATTGGTACTGGGGCACAAATTACCGTGCTAACGCAGACCAAAGCAGAACAATGTGGAATCTCGATTCCACCTAGAAATCTGATTGTCTTAAATGCCTTGGGAAAAACACAGTCAGTGCCTATGACTCCGGTGACACTATGGTTACCAGGAGAGGAAAACCCTGTCAATACCCTGGTGGCCACAGGATCTTTTCAGATGAATCTTCTGGGTATAGATGTTTTGAAGGGTAGGCAGTGGCATGATACCCAGGGAAACTCATGGTCCTTTGGTATTCCTCAGATCAGGCAGTTGGCCAAAACATCCAGCACGGAGGTGCGTTTATTGCAAGTGGCACCTACCCTTCCCCCTTCCAAACTGACAAATGTTAAACCCTATCCAGTGCCTCTAGGAGAAAGAGAGGGAATTACACCAGTTCTGGAGGATTTAAAGAAACAAGGGTTGTAGTTTCTACTCACCCCCCCTTTAACTCTGCAGCATGGCTGGTCGAAAACCAAACGGCAAATGAGATTGATAATAGATTACAGGACACTCAATGCCAACACAGATCCACTAACAGCTGCTGTACCAAATATTGCTGAATTGATAGCTGCCATTCAGGAACAATCCCACCCTGTCATGGCAACGATTGATGTCAAGGATATGTTTTTTATGGTCCCTTTACAACCTGAGGACCAGGATTGCTTTGCCTTCACCTGGGAAGGACAACAGTACACCTTTACATGACTGCCCCAAGGATACAAGCACTCCCCCACGCTGGGTCACCATGCTCTAGTGCAAGAGTTGGAAACAATCCCCATAAAAGCAGAGGTAAAGATCTATCAATATATAGATGATGTGCTCATAGGAGGGAGTCAGGTAGAAGAAGTTAGAGAAACCCAGAAGGACATCATCACCCATTTAGAAAGTATAGGGTTGACAATTCCACCTGAGAAAATACAAACCCCTTCAAGTGAGGTAAAATTTTTAGGAATGTGGTGGAAGGGAGACATGATGTGTATCCCACTGGATACCCTTTCTTTTCTCGATCAGATCAAGATGCCCGAGTCAAAGAAAGACTTACAGCATGCACTATGGTTGCTTGTGTTTTGGAGGAAACACATTCCTGACTTCTCAATTATTGCTAGACCCCTGTATGACTTATTGAGAAAGAGAGCTCAGTGGGAATGGACTCAGGTCCATGATGAGGCTTTACAGCTGTTGGTGTTTGAAGTGACTGCCTATCAGGCCTTTGGTCCCATTCACCCAGCAGATCCGGTTCAAACTGAGTGGGGGTTTGCCAAGACTGGACTGTCGATCCATTTGTGGCAAAAGGGTCCAGAGGGGCCTGTTCGGCCCATCGGGTTTTATTCTTGTAGCTTCAAAGATGCTGAAAAAGGTATACAACTTGGGATAAAGGTCTATTTGTAGTTAGTCTAGCTCAAAGGGAAGCCGAACGGACCATCCGGCAACAACCTATAGTGCTCAGAGGTCCATTTAAAGTGATCAAAGCAGTTTTGGCAGGAACTCCCCACCCCCAATGGGGTGGCCCAGAAAGCCTCCATGCAAAAACGGTATGCACAAATAAAACACTATTGTGAAATTTTTTCTGTATCTGAAGGAGCCACGAAAGTGTTAAATATACAAGATGAGGTAGACTCGGATAGGGAAACACCCGAGCTTTTGTCTGTAATACAAGTAGCTCCTCCGTTTTCTGGACAATTGCAAAATGTCTGGTTTATGGACGTCTCGTCGAAGCGAGAGGGAAAAATTTGGAAATATCGAGCTGTGGCACTTTGGGTAGACACCAAGGAACAGATCATTACCGAAGGGGAAGGTAGTGCACAAGTAGGAGAACTAATTGCTGTGTGGAGCGTTTTCCAACACGAGGCTCAGTCTGCTTCTTCTGTCTATATCTATACTGACTCCTATGCTGTGTTTAAAGGTTGCACTGAGTGGCTTCCATTCTGGGAACAAAACGGATGGGAGGTCTATAGAATACCTGTATGGCAAAAGGAAAAATGGCAAGATATTCTTACTGTTGCCAAACAAGGGAAATTTGCAGTAGCATGGGTAGCATCTCACCAACCAGATGATGCCCCGGTGAGCCAATGGAATGCCAAAGTGGATGAGCTAGCCCGGCTGGCTCCCCTACAAAGCACCCAGATAGTAGAAAATTGGGAACGTCTGTTAGAATGGCTACATGTAAAACGGAAACATTCAGGAGTTAAGGACCTCTATTGTGAGGCACAAGCCCGAGGGTGACCAGTTACCAGGGAAGAATGTAAAATTTGTATATCTTCCTGCGAACAATGCCTCATCCATCTGGACAGACACCCTCTGGAGGGAGACGCCTTGGGACTAAGAGAGGGAAAAGGCCTATGGGAGGCCTGGCAGATTGATTACATCAGTCCTTTTCGAAGGTCAGAGGGAAAGTACTATGTACTGGTAGGTGTGGAGATAGTGTCCGGACTAGCACAAGCTAAAGCATGTGCTAAGGCAACAGGAGAAAACTCCGTAAAGGCTCTGAAAGAATGGGTTTGGAATTTTCCCCAAACCACAGTCAATCCGATCAGGTAACGGCTCACATTCCACAGCCAAAGTGGTCCAGGAATGGGCAGCCCGCGAGGGAATTTCGTGGGTGTTTCATACTCCGTATTACCCACAAGCAAATGGAATTGTGGAAAGAACAAATGGTCTATCAAAGAGCTTCCTCAAACTGCATAAGCCAGGATGGGCTGAGTGAGTGTGGGATGCAGTGACCAGCGTTAATAGTCGCTGGGGAGTAAATGCATGTCCAAAAATCACAGCATTCTGTCCAAAAGCTCCAACAATCATGCCAGGCCCACATGGCCTTGATCACCCCAGCAATCCATCTCGTTTTCCAGGACAACCTGTCTTGGTCGAACTTCCCACAGTGGGTACGGTGCCACTGGTGTTGGACACACCCCTGAATAAATACACCTGGAAGGCAAAAGATGCCTCTGGAAAAACTCGTAACATTCACACTAGATGGATTGTTCCCTCTTTCTAACCCGAGAAGCGGATTTGTCTCTTATTTCATTTTCAGGAGGAAGCAAGCGGCCCAGGCGTGCCCAGGGAAGAAGCAAAGCAGACGCAGATTTTAATATAATTTGGTTAGGATGTGTATGTTATTTTTAATTATACTATTTTGGGGATTCACCTATAAGAGTGAAGGGAAGCCAATTCCCCCACCTCCCCCCAACCCATATGATCCCTTTAAGGATAATGAATTTGTTTTGTTAGCAAAAGCTGTAAGCCAAACCTTTAATCTGAGTCACTGTTGGGTTTATGGAGGACCTCTAGGGTTATCAAGCTGGCCATGGATCTCTACACCCCTCACTCCAGCACAAATCGTAAGCAATTATAGTGAAACTGGTAACACCACCTGGGATGATAGTGAAACATGGCCAATTCCATTTCCTACTGTGGGTTAATATTGCTTAAATCCCATCCAGAAGGGAGGGGTCAATGTGGGGGAAGGCAGGTGTCAATGGACACTCACACATAAATTGGTTCATGAAGATAGAGGTGTTTACATATGGATGTGGCTTGATGAAACCGGACACAACAAAGGGTTTAAAAGGATTTTGGTTGAACAAAAATGAAACCTTATTTCTCCAATGGCCTGGAAACCAAATTTACCATCAAATTTGTGAGTGGAAGAACAACACTGGTGCCTGGTATTGTACCAGCCAGACAAACAACAACAAACCAAACACCTTTTTCAGCCCTTTGGGAAATGTTGACACAACTTATTTCCAATTCCCAAAGGTTGCAGCTGGACCATTTGCTAACAGTGCCAAAGCCAAAAAAGGCCATTATTGGATTTGTGGACATACAAACAACTGCCTACAAACAACTACCAGCACACTGGTCAAGGATTTGTTATAGAGGGATTATCCGACCTCTGTTTTTCCTTTTTCCAGAGGCAGGTGATCCTCGATTGGGAATAAGACTATATGATAATTTAGGGGACAAAAAGATTGCACGTAACTAGCGATCTGTTGAGGTTAAGATAGGTGGAACACAAAAGTGGGGGGAAAATGAGTGGCCTCCCGAAAGAATAATTGAGCATTATGGGCCTGCCACTTGGAATCCCAGTGAACCAATAGCAGGGGCAAAAGAACCGATTTACAATTTGAACCGCATAATTCGATTGCAAGCAGTCTTAGAAATTATTACCAATAAAATTGCTAATGCTATAGACCTTTTAATTCAACAATCTCAACAGATGCGCACTGCAATCCTTCAACACCGCAAGGTTTTGGATTATTTACCAGCTGAAGAGGGAGGAGTATGTGGGAAACTAAATGTCTCTAATTGCTGTTTGGAAACAGACAATGTAGGTGAAGTAGTTCTTCAACTAACCACAGATATTAGGAAACTATCCCATGTCTCCGTTCAAACATGGAATGGCTGGAATGGTGATTTACAGTCTTGGTTACCTGGAGCACCATGGGTAAAACAGCTTTTATTTTATCTGTTATGTGCATTTGCTGCTTTGATGTTTTTGCCATGTATTATTCCTTGCTTTATTCAATTAATCCAACATGCTGTATCTAACATGCAATTCATATCTACTGCCTCGCCTGATGGTGTAAAGCAGATTCGTGTCGTTCGCCAATCAACGCCTGCAGCTGTATCAATTATGTAAACCCTTTTTTTTCATTGTTTTTGTTCTTATTTGTCACTGTCTAAATTTGGAATAGACACATGTGCTCTGGGCTGGGGGCGTGGAAATTCATTTTCCTGCTGCGTAGGCAGACTCCCCAACTCACGTGAGTCAGACCACCATCTTCAGCTCCGCAATCAACCAGAACGTATACCCTTTTGATACTTAATTTTGGGGCAATTGCTTTGTTAGCTCTTGCTATATTTTCTCTTGTGGTATGTATGTGTCTCCTGTAAGTGTCCACGTAAACCATGTAATTGTACTTGTTCATATAGACAACCACCTTCTCCCCCAGTTCCCGAAGACCGGGAGCACATCCCGGCCTGGGACACATTTTGGTTAAATATGTTAGGTTAAAATATTGTTAATCAATATCATTATTGTTGCCTTATTATATGTTTGGTTAGAATATTGTTAGCCATTGTTATGTATAGTGTTATTGCTCATTTACCTTTGTTCAAATCTGGGATAGAAGTTTCTAGGCCCAGACGACGCATGCGCTTTAGGAGAAGGGGACATGGAAGGTGATTTTCCCGCTGCACATACTGACCCCAACTCCGGCAGACCAGGGCAGCAGACCGTGAGGACTGCCAGGGCTGCAAGCACTTCATGGTACATGCCAGAAAATAATGGAGCATATGTTAATATTGATTCCAATTTACTATATAGCCTTAACTCTGTTAGCTATTATTTTAATGGTTATTCTAATACTTCTTTTTTGTCCTTGTAAATGTCCACCATGTAAACTACTGTCATGTTCTTCTACTGATTCCTCGCAGCCTTAAAATCAGTTTATAGAATGTTTTGGTTTTGTAAAGTTAGTTAATTTTGAACATGACATATTTCTGAGAGTTGTTGTTAGTTATATGCTTGTTAGCTGAAAATATTCATATTTGTTGAGGATATTATTAACAACATGTTTATTGACTGAAAATTTGCCGGAAATATTGTTTGTTATCATGTTGCGCACTATTTCTGTCCTTTCTTTCTCTCTCTTTGTACCTTTATCGTTCACACCACCACGAAGACAGCAATGTCAAGCCACGGGGTGGTGTAAGAGACTGCGTTGGACTGTGTTTGTCTCGACGCTGCTGCTGCACCGCCACCATTTCCTGGCCTCAACATCCTGTTGCCGTGGAGGAGTACGCTCCGCAGGAGATGAAATGTCCCCGAAGAAACCACCATATCCTCCCGAAGCTCGAACGACAGCGTCCTGGGCAGCGCCTACCA